>NC_045957.1:37700613-38064400 GCF_010909765.2 Amblyraja radiata | reverse complement strand
CTGGGAGAGGGAGAGGGAGAGGGAGAGGGAGAGGGAGAGGGAGAGAGAGAGAGAGAATCAGATTTTTATACCTTCATTTAAGCAATAGGGTAACCAGGGAGAAGGTGGGACTGCTCATGGATAAAGGAGCTAATGTATACTAGGAGACAGAGGATGTTGGCCTGGTACTGAACAGTGCTTTGCATCTGTGTTCACCCAGGAGCAGGACATGGAGGACAGGGAGATCAGTGTGGAGAATACTGATATGCAAGGGCTTTTGAAATCAAAAATGAGTTGGTACTGGTGCTCTTGAAGAGCATTTTATTTCGGACTGTGAGTGACTACGTGAAGAACTCGCCAGCCCGCATGCGCATCATTACGTCTAACGCATGGTGCACGACTGGCTGGCAGGCGAGTCACTCCTCCAGCGGTAAGTTTAAAACCTGAAGGTAAGTTTCGAAACTTATTTTTCAGGTTGCGCTTTTTGTATTGCAGGAAGCTCTTTTACAGAGTTCCTGCTGGAAGACATTCCAGGGTCTAATCCCGTCTCCACGGGGATACCCGGCTACTGAGACCGTGGGGAATCCCGGATCCGCGGAGGGGAAACCCGGCTACGGAGACCGTGGGGAATCCCGGCTCCGCAAGGGGAATCCCGGCTCTGTGGGGAGACCCGGCTCGACAAGCCGGTTGACTCGGACGAGTCCGGCCGGGAGGGTTCGCCTCCTGCAGTGGGGAGCGTCTTCGGACGTTTTTCTCGGATAGAGCATCTCATGGGAAAGATGCTCCACCATGATATACTCCAAGGAATGGAGTCATATCAGCGCAGGTCTCGGGGGCCCGTGGCAGCGCCTGGTGCAGTGCTGCATTATCAAGGTCAAAGGTCAAAAACTTTATTTGCCATTTGTGCTTACACACATAGGAACTCTTGTGCGGTTATTCAGAGAGTCAAGTCAAGTCAAATTAAAAATTAAAAAGACACACAGAAGACACATAATCTATAAAAACATATACTACTCTAGAAATAAAAAAAGAAAATGCCTAAAACCCTATATAAAGGGGGAAGTGAGAGCATTGTAACTTGCACAAACCCTATATCAGGACATCAGTTCATTTTGTTTTGTTTTGGCCAAGAGTCTCATTGTTGCGGGGAAGAGGCTCTTAAAAAAGCGTGTTCTGTTTGTGGCGATGCTGTCTGCTCGTCTGTGCCTGAGGTTGTATGTGCAGTTTTTGTGTTTGAGCAGGGAGTGAGCTGGATGTAGTGTGTCTCTGATGATTCTCTCTGCTCTTTTTTGACAGCGCTCCCCTCTCTGAGGAGGGGAGCGTAGAGAAGAAAAAAGGAGGGTTCCCCTCCATGGGTACATCCTCGGACATTTACCCAGGTGGAGCATGGATGTGTCCGCAGGGCATTCATCCCACTGAGGAGATGCTCCATCCTGATATGGTCCGTGGACGGGGCCATATCAGCGCAGCTTTTGTCGGGGACCTGCAGCAGCGCCTGGTGCAGGGCTGCATTATATCTCCCTCGCTGAAGAGGGGAGCGTAGGCAGTCAGTGTGTGACTGACTCCAAACTCGGAAGTATGTCCGTGAAACATACTGGAGTGCATGCGTGAGGTTCAAGAATTCTGTCATGGCATCAAGGGTTGCGATATCCACGCAAACGGAGGAGCCGCTGCAAGGCAAAGTTGGCTTCCAGCCTATGGCAGAAAACCCGGGGCCAGAGTTCCCCTCACATTACAAGCTTGGTAAGCATCAGTGACCTCACGTCACATCATTACAGGAACAAAGTGCCGGCAGTGAACAGCGCTATCTGGGGAGACTATGGATGGTGAGGCCAGCAATGTCTAGCCACCGAATCTTCTCCTTGGAGAAGACCTAGACAAACAGGGAAAAAACCTGGATGAGGAAGTAAAGCTGTCGGACTAGTCAAGGTACCTACGACGAGCAGAAGCCTCACCATTTCGGCGGCAACACCCCTACGCCTCCATCGGCAGTAAGTGGTTCATTGAAGCTGGTGGCAGCTTGAAAGCTGATTCTCTGGGCAGAGGTCTTTTAGGCCAAAGCCAAGCCGGCCCTGAGAGAAAATGTGCAATCCACGCACCCCAGCAGTCCTATCCTCCAATTCAAGGATGGAATTTGAACCTGAGGACGGAAACAGAACCCGCATCAGGGGCCTTTGGGCTTACCATAAGACCACCGGTAACCATGGAGGTAGATGGGTCTGGTTCTTTCCGAAACACGGGGTGTGTGGACTAGTTACGAGTTGGTAATAGATTACACTTGTTTTGCACGAATGTCGACGAATAACATCAGATCGATGGATGAGGTCGGATCACCCTTGATTAACTCACATTCACATGTGCAGTATAGACTTTTTAGAATGGGAAACTTCGTTACTGTCTAACAACGGATTTCCACAGGATACTTTATGGCATGCATCGATCTCAAAGATGCATGCTATTCAGTTCCCATTCACAGGGTTCACTGGAGATATTTGAAATTTAGCTGGATGGGCAACGATAGCAGTTAAAGCATTGCGAAATGGGCTAACTTCAGCTCCCAGGTTATTTACCAAATTACCAAGCCAGTGCTTGGGCTGCTCTAAGCTCGAAAATACATATTTATAACCTATCTGGATGATATTCTAAAAACGCTGAATCTTGCTAAATTAGCTGTTTCAGCCGCAAAACTAATATTTGAGAAATTGGGGTTTTTCATCCATCCAATTGAATTTAAGTTGACCAACTGGAGTTATAGATTGCAATTTACCTTTAACTCTATTAATTGTCTGTGACTCCGCCCTGGGGCAAGAGATTAGAATTAATGAAAGCTTGTAACAATCTGGTTGTTTATTCATCAAGTGGCCAGTGTAATTGGCAATTTAGTGGCTGTTTTTCAGCTGCATGATTGGGGCCTTTGCATTATCAGAACTTACATCATGCAAAGGAGCAAGCTCTCAAGTACCATGTAGGTCATTGTTAACAGACCTATGCTATTACCAGCTGAAGCTATAAAGTCACAATGATGAACAAACAGTATTCAGCATTGCTCCAGTACTCTTGGTCATTAAACATTCAGTTATATTACAAACTGATGCTAGTGCTCAAAGATGGGAAATTACTATCCCATCTCTAGTCACAGAGGCGGATGGGATGTGCATGAGTTACCAATCCCTCAGTTATATGGTATCAACTACCTAAAGCCACTAGGTGCGTTCTATAGGTTAAAGGCTTATTGTGCGAATATGCATATCTGCATGTTCAACTACAAGTTGACACACTACGGAGGTGGCATATATTAATCACATGCGTGCAATCAAGTCAATATCCTGTGATAAGTTTACCTAACCTCGTTTGGCGCTGGTGTATCATCACGTAAATCAATGACAACACAGAATGGATGTTGGATCACAAAGTATTTAATGACATGGTGGCTCGATGGAACACCAAATATCGATTTGTTTGCATCTAGTCTCAATCACCAGTTACAAAAATATCTGGCATGGCGGCCATTCTCAGGGGCAGTGGCGATGGATGCATTCTCGCTACACTGGGGAGGAATGTTCTTTATGTCTTTCCTCCATTTTGCCTCATCAGTCGGTGCTTAAATTCCAGCACCGGGTCCACTCATACTGGGAATGATAACAGAGCCTTTTATGGCTGTTCCCAAACGCAGAAATCTGCTGGCTCACCCCGTGACTGGGGAGAACCATCCTCTGCATGAGCGAATCAAATTGTTGGTTTACAGACTATGAGAAGACCTTTCCTGGGGTACGGACTGTCAGGTTGTACGGTGGATGTAATCACTGCGGCCTGAAGAGATAGTACCAAGAAACAGTACATCTCCTATATCAAGGAATGGGAAGTGTTCTGTTTACAGTCCAATATATCGTATGACACGGTACGTATAACAGATGTCTTGGAATTCCTCTCAAAGCTATATTTCACGAGAGATGGAGTTATAGTGCTACAAATTGTGCCAGAAGTGCCTTTTCGTCATACTTCCTGCTGGGGTCGGGACACCATGCTGTTGGGTCTCAACCTCTGATATCCAGATTATGAAGGGTATCTTCAACTCAAATTCCCCAGGCCCAGGTACTCGGAGATATGGGATGTTTATGTCCTGCTGATGCTGCGTCGCCGGAGGGCTCCAGCTACATCCCTGTCCTCGGTCGAAAACACTTACAAAGTGGTTATCCTCATGGCGCTGGGTTCAGCGCAACGGGTCCAGTCGTTGCATAAGCTACGACTGGCCAGGATGGTTACATCTGCAAATAATATGATACTTTATGTTCATGGCTTAGTCTTGCAGAGTAGACTGGGGGCGTCAGGTCTCAAACTAGTTTCATGGCATACCCATGGACCTTTGGTTGTGTGTGTGGTCACACATCTACAAGAGTCATTATCTCACCTAGAGCCTTAGAGGCTCTGAACTAGCAATGTTTGTTAGTTACAAAAAAAACCCCCAAAAAACCTCATATGTAGGTATCAGTATAGACCGTTCCTAGGTGATTAAAACGGGTTTTGGCTTGTGCAGGAGTGAACACTGATGTTTTCAAATCTCACTCCACCAGGGCTGCAACAACATCAGCAGCGAGGGTTATGGATGTTTCGCTGGACCACATTTTAGCGGCTGCAGGATGGTCAAACAAGCGAATTTCCAAATGTGTTAAAACAAACCCATTGCCAGACCGGGGGTATTTGCCAACTATTTTTAGGTTCTGTTTTATAATTCCTCCTGGATGAGTGGGATTACTATGATTATCATTTCGTCATTAAAAAGCATCAGCATGTTTAAAATCTATTTCATGCTTATTAAATTTCACTCATCCCTGGTCAATTGATGCAGTGTGTGACGCATGGACTTGTGTCCACGGCATGAAATCACAGAGCTTTGAAATCTTCACGTAGTTACACACGTGACTCCGAAGTAAAGTAGTAAGATTAAAAGAGAACTTACCAGTTTGAAGTTTGATCTTTATTTTATGAGGAGTTACGTTGAGGGATTACGTGCCCTCCGCTCCCAACCCTCTCTCATAAAGGTCAGCTGGTAGTTCTAGTTTCTCGAATCTTACTATATTCAGTTCAACAACTGTTATCTGTAAAATAAAGATCAAACTTCAAACTGGTAAGTTCTCGTTTAATCTTACTATTATTAAGGATCTATAAATCACTAGGGCCCTAAGGGATCAATCTCTGGTTATTAAGATGTTAGTTAGTTAGTTAGTTGGTTAGTTGGTTAGTTGGTTCGTTGGTTCGTTGGTTAGTTTAATTTATTGCCATCTGCACAGAGGTACAATGAGAAGCTTTTGTTGTGTGCTAGTCCGTCAGCAGAAAGACAATATATGATTACAATCAAGCCATTTGCAGTGTATAGATGCATGATAAAGGGAAGAACATTTAGTGCAAGGTAAAGCCAGAAAAGCCCGATCAAGGATAGTCCGGGGAACACCAAAGAGGTAGATAGTGGTTCAGGACTGCTCTCTGGTTGTGGTAGGATGATTCCGTTGCCTGATAACAGCTGGGAAGAAACTGTCCCTGAATCTGGTGGTGTGCGTTTTCACACTTCTGTACCTTTTGTCCGATGGGAGAGGGGAGAAGAGGGAGTGGCCAGGGTATGACTGGTCCTTGACTACGCTGCTGGCCTTGCCGAGGCGGCGTGATGTGTAAATGGAGTCAATGGAAGGGACATTAGTTTGTGTGATGGTCTGGGCTGCATCCACGATTCTCTGCCATTTCATGCGGTCTTGGATGGAGCTGTTCCCAAACCAAGCTGCGATGCACCCCGATAAAATGCTTTCCACGGCGCATCTGTAGGAGCCTGGAAGAAGATCTTTGCAGCTTCTCTAGTCACAGGTGAGACCCCAGAGGACTGGAGCGTAGGCAATGGTGTACCTTGGTTTAAGAAGGGAACTAGCGAAAATTCAGGGAATTATAAGCTGCTGAGCTCACTGCAGTGGTACAGTCTTTTGGTGAGGATTCCTTGGGTTAGATTTACTCAGATTTGGAGAAGAATGAGCTAATTAGGGATAGTCAACTGGGATTTTTATGAGACATGTTTTGTCCTACCAACGGAGTTTTTTTTAACAATGTGACAAAGATGACCAATGTGTGTGGATGCATATGCAAGTGATGTGGTTGTATGGATTCAGAACTGGCTCGCTGAAGAAGATTGTAATGTTGGGATAATATTCAGGCTGAAGGTCAATGACCAGTGGAGTTCCGCAGGGATTTGTGCTGGGACCTCTGTTGTTTGCGATTCTATATAAAGAACTTGGACATGAATGTTGATGAGTTAGTTAGTAATGGGCCTTTCCCACTTAGGTGATTTTTTCGGCAACTGCCGGCGACTGTCATAGTCGTAGCAGATCGCCGAAAAAACGGCGACTGGACCTCCCTAGGACAATGTCTACAACAACCTACCACCTGGTCACCGTCAAGCTACGGCAAGTTACCGATGACCGGCGACCCATTAAGGCGATTACCTACGACCACACCCACGACAACCTATGTCCACCTGCGACAAGCTACGACCCTGTTGGCGACAACTGAGGACAAATGAAGACAATTCAGTCGCCGGTACCTGTCGCCGGTTGTCGTAGGTTGACGTAAGTGGTCACCAATGGAACTCACCAAAGTCAGCACCGGTGACAACCTGCGTCATCCTGGCGACAAACTACGACAAGCCAACTGTCGCCGACTGTCACTGAAAAGGTTTGAAGATTTCAAAATCAAGCTGCGACCAGAAAAAGGCTACGATTCTTTGGTCGACTGAGGAGACTTGCGACCATACAGGTGACACCCCAAAGACCATGTGGCGACAGCCTAGTCGCCTGTAGTCGCCTAAAAAATCGCCTTAGTGGGACAGGGGCACAATAAACTTGCACTCTTTCCTGTTTAACAACATCTTCCTACAGCAGGGTGACCAAAACTGAACAGCAATCTCCAAATGTGGCCTCACCGGTGCCTTATACAGCTGCAACATATTCATCCCAACTACTGCACTCTTATCCCTGACCGATGAAAGCCAAAGTGCCGAAGCCCTTCTTGACCACCTTTGATGCCACTTTCAGGGAACTATGTACCTGCATTCCTAGATAACTCTGCTCGACAACACTCCCCAGAGCCCTGCCGTTTACTATGAAGGTACTGCTTTGGTTATACTGCCCATAATTCGACAGCTCATATTTATCTGCACTAATATCCATTAAACCATTCCTCCTCCGCTCACTTGCCCAACTGATCAAGATCCAGCTGTAACCTCTGACAACCATCTTCGCCATCGACAATACCACCCTCTTATAGTGTCATCGGCAAACTTACAAATCATGCCTTGTACATTCTCAGTCAAAACATTTATGTAGATGACAAACAGTAACAGGCCCAGTAGCGAACACTGAGGCACACCACTTGTAAAAGGCCTCCAGTCCGAAAAACAATCTTCTAGATCGCACGGGATCCAAGGAGAGATAGCTGACCGGATAGAACATTGGGTGATGGAAGAAGATTGTGATGAACATATAAAATTATAAAAGGACTAGACAAGCTAGATGCAGGAAAATGTTCCCAATGTTGGGCGAGTCCAGAATCAGGTGCCACAGTCTTAGAATAAAGGGGAGGCCATTTAAGACTGAGGTGAGAAAAAACTTTTCCACCCAGAGAGTTGTGAATTTGTGGAATTCCCTGCCACAGAGGCCAAATCACTGGATGGATTTAAGAGAGAGTTAGATCGAGCTCTAGGGGCTAGTGGAATCAAGGGATATGGGGAGAAGGCAGGCACGCCTTATTGATTGGGAATGGTCAGCCATGATCACAATGAATGGCGGTACTGGCTCGAAGGGCTGAATGGCCTCCTCCCGCACCTATTTTCTATGTTTCTATATTTCACCCTTATAAAAGCTGTCCAGGGTCTGAGCTCCCCAGAGGAGCATGGGTGAAGCTTAACAGACTTGGTACTGGAGTTGGGCATTTCAATGCCAGCATGTGGAGATGGGGGCTCCGCCAGAGCCCACCCTGTGAATGTGGAGCCGAACAACAGACAGCCAACCATGTCATCTCTGGGTGCCCGCTCTACCACCCACCAAATGGAGCTCAGGGCCTGGCAGACATTGACGCAGAGACAACCTGGCTGCTCATCACCCGGTTTGAGATCTAACTATTCCTTTGGTTTATGTTTCATTCCCTGAAACATCTCCAGGGACACGCTTGTCCGCAGCTGCATTTATCTCTCCCTTGCCTCCTCTTATTCATGACCAGAGCCTCAGTTTCTCTCAGCAACCAGATCGGCTAGGGTTGCCACCTGTCCCGTATTAGCCGGGCCATCCCGTATATTGGGCTAAATTGGTTTGTCCCATACGGGACCGCCCTTGTCCCGTATTTGACGGCTGCTACTCGGGTCGAGGGGACTGTCGGGTCGGAGCGCCGCGTCCGGCCTCACCTCACCCGTCCCGCGTAGAGCAGCCCATGGAGTGCAGCAGCAGCAGCACCTCGCCCGTGGCCCCGTCGGTCAGCAGCCCGGCCAGCTGTCCGACCTTCGGACCTTCGCTTACCGCCGACACCACCACCCCTCCTTCTCATGGCCGATCGTTGGTTCATGAGTTGGATGGAGTGTCGGACTTTGCGCCCGGGCCAAAACTCCTCAGCTAGCTTGCCTGGCTGGGCTTTGTGTGCAGTCCAGCACCCGGGCCAACTCATCATTCACCCAGCCACGGCCGCGTCGGTCAACGAATTGCCGGTCGGGATTTGTCCCGTATTTTGACCTTTTGTCCCTTATTTGGGAGTGAGAAAGTTGGCAACCCTAAGCCCGCCTGCTACTCTAACAGGAATATGCGAGCCCTGAACGCTTGCCAGCACACTTTTAAAAACATCCCACTTTCCAGATGCTCCTTTTCCTGCAAGCAACTTGCTCCAATCAACTAGGAGCAAGTTACTGACTAATTCCTTCAATGTTGGCCTTGCCCCAATTTTGAATTTTAACTGAAGTTAGACACACAATGCTGGAGTAACTCAGCGGGACAGGCAGCATCCCTGGGGAGAAGGAATGGGTGACATTTCGGGTCGAGACCCTTCTTTTAACTTGTGGGCCTGCCCTGTCCTGTCTTTAACCATAACTATCTTAAAGCTCATAGAACGGTGGTCGCTGGTCCCAGAAGGCTCATCCACTAACTCTTCATCCACTTGCCTCCCAGTTTCCTAAGATTAGATCAAGTCCTCTCCCATGTAGGGGCCTCTATATATTCTCGAGAATAATCTGCTAGAGGTGGCGTTAGAGGCAGGTACGATACTGGTGTTGAAGTGGCTTTGAAATAGGCACTTGGAAATGCAGGGAACCTTTAGTCTACTTTAGCTTAGATATACAGCGCGGAAACAGGCCCTTCGGCTCACCGAGTCCGCACCGACCAGCGGTCCCTGCACACTAGTACTACCTTACACACACTAGGGACAATTTATATTTGTACCAAGCCAATTAACCTACAAACCCATACGCCTTTAGAGTCTGGGAGGAAAACCGCAGATCTCGGAGAAAACCCACGCGGTCACGGGGAGAACGTACAAACTCCGTACATACAGCACCAGTAGTCGGGATCGAACCAGTGTGCCTGGCGCTGCAAGCACTGCAAGGCAGCAACTTTACCGCTGCGCCACTGTGCCGCCCTTAAATGGAGGAGTGTGGTATTATGTTCGGAAAATAAATTTGCTGTGCTGTACTTTTCCTATGTATGATAGGACAAAGCTTTCTCATCTCTCTCCTAAATCTGCACTCTACTTTTAAATGAAAGTTTCTGTACCCTTGTTTCCCTGTGATGAGAAATATTTCTCTGTACCGATGCTACCCACATCCTTTGACACTCATCTCCCCGCTACCTTTAGGTAGAAGGTACAGGAGCCTGAAGACTGCAACGTCCAGGTTCAGGAATAGCACCTTCCCCACAGCCATCAGGCTATGAAACTCAACTGAAACAAATCTCTGAACATTAATAGACCATTATCTGTTTATTTGCACTTCATCTGCTTATTTATTCATGTGTGTATATATTTATATAATGGTATATGGACACACTGATCTGTTCTGTATTCATGCCTACTATATTCTGTTGTGCTGAAGCAAAGCAAGAATTGCATTGTCCTATCTGGGATACATGACAATAAACTCTCTTGACTCTTGACTTGATTTGACTTGACTTGACCTGTTAAATTCTTCGGATGAGAATAATCAGACAAGGAATTTCTTTAGTCAGAGGGAGGTGAATCTGTGGAATTCTTTGCCACAGAAGGCTGAGGAGGCCAAGTCAGTGGATATTTTTAAGGCAGAGATAGAAAGATTCTTGATTAGTACAGGTGTCAGGGATTATGGGGAGAAGGCAGGAGAATGGGGTTGGGAGGGAGAGATCGATCAGCCATGATTGAATGGCAGAGTAGACTTGATGGGCCGAATGGCCTAATTCTGCTCCTATCATGTATGATCTTATGACCTAATAACAAACCCCAATCTTCTACAAGATTTTAATTTTATACAGAATTAGCTCATAGGTTGGCCCTTTAAGCCTTGAAATGATTCTGGTGACTTTATGTTCCGAAGCCCAGGTATACTTGCCAAAGTGCAGTGCTGAAAGCTGAATGCATTTCCAGATGTGGCCTCATCAAGGCTGTGCTCAACTGAAACACAACTTCCTCTCTTTCATTCTCCAGCCCCGAGGGTAATAATTAACATTCCCGATCATTCCCTGAATGCTCAGCCATCATCAACATGAATTCGCTTGGGGATATTGTTCAGCTGTGAATCCCATGCACGAGGTGTCTATCATCATCTATGGCGATATGACTTTCAACAAAGAAAACATTATTATGGTTATGTCTTTCCACACATTTTAGTGATTCAAGATGTCTATGGCCTTCATGTGTCTCGTTTGGTGTGATGGCACGGTGGCACAGCGGTAGAGTCACTGCTTCACAGCGCCAGAGACCCGGGATCGATCCTGACTACGGGTGCTTGTCTGTGCGGAGTTTGTACGTTCTCCCCGTCACCTGCGTGAGTTTTCCCCGAGATCTCCGGTTTCCTCCCACGCTCCAAAGACGTACAGGTTTGTAGGTTATTTGACTTGGTATAAAATGTAAATTGTCCCTGGTTTGTGTAGGGTAATGTTACTGAGCGGGGATCGCTGGTCGGTGCGGACCCGGTGGGTCGAAGGGCCTGTTTCCGCGCTGTATCTCTAAACTAAACTAAACTAAACTAAAATGTGAGGTGTTGCAGGCATGGACACCAAATGTCAGGAGAAACAATATAATTAATAGCATGACCAAAACTCCCTGAAGTTGGCAACATAAGTAGACGGAGTGATAAAGAAGGCATATGGTATGGAACATTGAACCACTCAGCACAGAAACTGGCCCTTCGGCCCACAATGTTTGTGCAAAACATGATGCCAAGTTAAACTGATCTAATCCGCCTGCACATGATCCATATCCCTCTATTCCCTGCACTTCCATGTGCCTTCTTCTTATACGCCACTATCGTATCTGCCTCCTCCCCCACACCTGGCAGTGCGTTCCAGGTCCCCACCACTCTCTGTGTAAAATAACTCATGAAACTTTCCCTCTCTCACCTTATAGCCATGCATTCTAGTGTTGGATAATTGCACACTGGGCAAAAGGTTCTGACATCTACCCTTAAGCCCCTGTCCCACTTAGGAGACCTAAACAGCAACCTCTGGTGACCTTGCTTGCCACCCAAGATTTCCATGAGGTCACAGGAGGTTTCGGTCACTCTCCCTAATGGTCGAAAGTGGTTTCCGTGTGGTCGAGGCTTCATCTAGGTTGTTGCTATTTTTTCATCATGATTAAAACCGGCCTCGACTAAAAATAGGTTGCCGTTTTAAAAATCGATAATTTTTTTATCGCAGGTCTAGTCGAAGCCGGTTGCGACGTTAGTCGAAGGTAGTCAAGGGAGGTCGAAGGAGGTTTTCTTCATAGTCGAGGAAGGTTTTCAACATATGCCTGGGAGGTGGTAGGAGGTTGCAGGTCACCTCGACCTTGATTTTTTTTGGGTGGCGAGCAAGGTCACCAGAGGTTGCTGTTTAGGTCTCCTAAGTGGGTCAGGCCTTTCAGAATGCCTCTCATAATTGTATATACTTCTATTAAGTGTCCCCTCAACCTCACATTGCTTTCATAGGTCGGGACATTATAAGAGTCAGGAAGTCACGATGCAACTCCCTAAGACTTTGGTTCGGTCCCATTTGGAGTATTGCGTGTAGTTCTGGTCGCCCCATTACAGGAAGGTTGTGGAGACTTTGGAAAGTGTGCAGAGGTGGTTTACTGGCGGCTCGATGGCGCAGCGGTAGAGTTGCTGCCTTACAGCGAATGCAGCGCTGGAGTCCCGGGTTCCATCCCGACTACGGGTGCTTGTCTATACGGAGTTTGTACGTTCTCCCCGTGACCTGTGTGGGTTTTCTCCGGGATCTTCGGTTTCCTCCCACACTCCACAGATGTCCAGGTTTGTAGGTTAATTGGCTTGGTATGAGTGTAAATTGTCCCTAGTGTGTGCAGGGTAGTGTTAATGTGCGGGGATCACTGGCCAGCGCGGAACCAGTGGGTCGAAAGGCCTGTTTCTGCGCTGTGTCTCTAACTAAACTAAACAAAACGAAACAACTGGAATGATCCTCAATTAGGGGGTATTAGCAACTTGGAGTGGTTGCTCAGACTTGTATTATTTTCTCTGGATTGCAAAAGGTTGTGGGAAAACCTGATAGAGTCAAGTCAAGTCACTTTTATTTCTATAGCACATTAAAAAAACAACTCTCGTTGACCAAAGTGCTTTACATTGGTGGAGGTACTAACGTTATACAACAGTGGTTCATAGATTAAGTACATGATTAAGTGATAGAGGTATATAGAATTATGGGAGGCATAGATAGGGTAATAATAATAATAATGGATGGGATTTATATAGCGCCTTTCTAGAATACTCAAGGCGCTTTACAGTCAGAACCTTTTTCCCAGGATGGAAAATGTAAATACTAGAGGACATAGCCTTAAGGTGAGGGGAAAGATAGACACAGAAAGCTGGAAGAACTCAGCGGGACAGGCAGCATCTCTGGAGAGAAGAAACGGGCGACGTTTCGGGTTGAGACCCTTCTTCAGACGAGATGTTCGGGGTAACTTATTTACACAGATGGTAGTAAGTGCCTGGAATGCTCTGCCATGGTTGGTGGTTGAGGCAGATACGATAGTGGCATTTCAGGGAGTTTTGAATGGGCATATGGATGAATATTGGAGGGATGTGGATTGTATGCAGGTAGATAAGCGATGGTCTTGGGCCAAGATAGTGGTGGACTGGCCAGGGTGTCAGCTTGCCCGATGTGTAGGGTAATGTTAATGTTCGGGGGTTGCAGGTCAGTGCGGAATCGATGGGCCGAAGAGCCTGTTTGCTCGCTTTATCTCTCAACTAAAAAAAAATTATTCCTTGAATTTAATTTTGTTAATTCATGTTTTGTTCTCAGGCCATCCTTTGGAAACAAGGGTGACTTCCCCCCTTCCCTTGCCTCTTCACCTTTCCACTGTTCTCATCCCACACAAAGTAGCAATGTTACAACATTTTGAGATTTAAAAAATCAAGTCTGCAATTTATCCCATCAGATAAAGCATAAAAAGAAGTTTAATTTGACACCTAATTCAGTTTCATATCTTCAGTATTAAAAAAGTTATGGCCATTTTCATACTTGGAAATTAGCATCTTGTTCCCTATTGCTTTTCCATTGACTTAACACAAAAGCTGTGATCGAGGACAGTCAAAAGCCCATAACTTTCTTAAAAATCAAGAGAACTGAATGACATTTTCAGTTATTATAGATTGAAGCATTAAGAAACAAATATAAAACATCTTACTTGGATGACCTGAAATTAAAGCATACAACTAGTTAATTACCTAATTGTAGTTAATTACAAAATTGACCGTTGTGACGGAAATAGTAATAAACACCCAGACTGCCTTGAAAATTCAAAAATGTAATATTCTCAAGATCAGAACTTTAATATTATTGTATTATATGCTGTAAATCCGTAACAGATAGGTAAATAAATTACAATTTCTAGCAATAGGCCAAGTCTTTATGTAGAAGATCAGTTGCTAGCTGGTACATTGGCATATCATAATCAGTAGCATCATCATACTCCTCAGATTGTAACCAATAAGCAACTCTGTACACCTTGTTTTTCCTCAACTTTTCAATTTTGGCATTGTAAACTAGAAGTTTTTGCTCCTCAAACCACACATGACATGCCTTTCTGCCCACTACTTTCCCATTAAGAATGTCCTATAGATTCAATTTCTTAAGAAAAGGATTTTTTTTTTAAATAGCCTAAGTATCCAAATAACAATCTAATCCCATTCACACAAAAATTCACAATATAACATGATTTTAAATCTCACTGTCATGAATGTATATGCCAGATGGAAGGAATTTAATGTTTAATTCCCATAAATTAATCTAGAAACATCCACTCAATATAATCAAAATTATTATTTTTTTGCACAATACATGTGACTCAAACTGATATTTAGTATAAAAATATTGACTATGGATAGATAATAACACAAAATATAGACGATTTAGACATGATTGTCCAAACAAAAGAGCATTTAAATCATTTTGCGAGCGGGTTTTTCTGGAACGCGATCGATTGGAACGTTGCATTTGCGGTGAATTTGAACTCCATATCGGCAGGAAAAACACTGCTGGTTCGTATGGGGCCCAAATAACATTTTCGCAACATAAAATTACATTAAAGCCATCCCAAGAAGCAAGTTTATATGTAAAATAGACGACGTGTTTTGTCCCGTTCTTGCGATCCATCACGTTGTAGGCGTTGAGGGCGTTAGAAGTCGCTTTTTATTTTAATATAATTATTAAATTGTCTCACGATTTAAAAAAAAATCGTGAACGGAAGTCCGATCGATTATACTTCAGCAGCTAGCTGCCCGAGGAAGTCCGCCTCCGATAAGCAGTAGAAAACTGGATTTTAATCCCGCCCTCACTCCTCCCCTCAAAGGCACCAAAGTCGCGTACACGGCCAGTGGCAGAACTGCAGCGCCGCTGAAGGTAAGTTTTGTAACATCGCTACACAAAGTACCTCCTACACAGGTATTTCCCACTGCAGCTGCAGGAGATGTAACACCTGTCCCTACACCTCCTCCCTCACATCCATCCAGGAACCTCTGCTGTTTGGGATATATAGAAATGACCTAGATTAAGGGGGGCACAGTAGCGCAGCGGCAGAGTTGCTGCCTTACAGCGCTTGCAGCACTGGAGACCAAGGGTTTTATCCTGACTACGGGTGCTGTCTGTACGGAGTTTGTACGTTCTTCCCGCGACCACGTGGGTTTTCTCCGAGATCTGTAGTTTACTCCCACACTCCAAAGATGTACAGGTTTGTAGGTTCATTGGCTTGGTGTATGGGTAAATTGTCCCTAGTGTGTGTAGGGTAGTGGTAATGTGCGGGTCGGCACGGACTCGGTGGGCCGAAGGGCCTGTTTCTGCGCTGTATCTCTAAAAACTAAAAACTAAAACTAAAATTAAATGTAAATGTGGATGAGTTGGTGAGTAGTTTTGCTGATGACACCAAAATTGGAGAAGTTGGAGACAGTGAGGATCTAAATGAGATGCAGAAATGGGCAGAGAAATGGCAGATGGAGTTTACCCGAGGTGTGTGGAGCACTTTGGGAGGTTGAATGAAAAGGGAGAGTATACAGTTAATGGCAAGATCGCTAACAGCATTGCTATGCAGAGGGATCTTGGAGTCCAAATGCATAGCTCACTGAAGGTGGCAACACAAGTAGATAGGGTGATAGGGGTCCCCCCCCCCCCCCCCCCGTCGATGAAGGTAACGCCCTTTCTGGGGGGGAGGGGGGGGAAAGGGCTATAAAACCCAGGATGCCTGGACGTGAGTCAGTCACTCTGGATGATCGTGAGGGAGAGTCCACAACTGTGATTCTAAGCTGTGAATCAACTGAACTGTGAGTTTGCAATGTACTTGCAATAAATGATTTGTTAGCCCTGAATGACAATGCAACGAGTTGTTTGGCAATTTGATGGCCTGCAATCTGCTTGAAATGCTATGAAATTGAATTTGGTGGCCCGCACTCTGCTTGAAATGCTATGAAATTGAATTTGGTGAAATGGTATGAAATTGAGTTTGGTGGCCTGCACTCTGCCTGAAATGCTGTGAAATTGAGTTTGGTGGCCTGCACTCTGCCTGAAATGCTGTGAAATTTAGTTTGGTGGCCTGTAGGCTGCCTGAAATGCTGTGAAATCGACTGGTGGCCTGCACGCTGCATGAAATGCTGTGAAATTGAGTCTGGTGGCCTGCACTCTGCTTGAAATGCTGTGAAATTGAGTCTGGCGGAATTTCAAGGAATGACTGTGAGTGAACTGCCAGCCCGCCAGCCCACCAGCCCTGAGTGACTGATCTGCCAGCCCACCAGCCCTGAGTGACTGAGTTGCCAGCCCACCAGGCCTGAGTGACTGAGCTGCCAGCCCACCAGGCCTGAGTGACAGAGTTGCCAGCCCACCAGGCCTGAGTGACTGAGCTGCCCACTTACCAGGCCTGAGTGACTGAGCTGCCAGCCCACCAGGCCTGAGTGACTGAGCTGCCAGCCCAAGAATCCATTAGGCCCACAATGTTCATACTAGCCCTCTGGAAACCAGTCCGGCCCACAATACCCATACTAGCGCTCCAGAAAGTCCCCCCCCCCCCCTAACACTTGGAAACTGAGAGACCCTTTTTTGTGAATAGTGTCACAGAATCCTAATTATTGAACTGAACATTTGTAACGGCTGGAGAGGTAAAAAATATCATGTCCCATGCACTGTACACTTTATTGTTCTTGAACGGCCAGCAACATTTCTGGAATGGTCATCATGCCCTTTAAAACGCGATGGTAGTCCATGAGTGATTCTAGCTAAATTCATTGGAAAGGTACATTAAGGACTGGAAATTGGAGCAGAAATTGGCCATTCAGCCCTTCGAGCCTGCTCCGCTATTCAAAAACAAAGATAGCTGATCACCTACTATCTCAATACCTTATTCCCATCTGTACAGTGGAACTGCAAACGCTGGTTTATACCGAAGGTAGACACTAAATGCTGGGGTAACTCAGCAATACAGGCTGCATCTCTGGATAGAAGGAATGGGTGACGTTTCGGGTCGAGACCCCTCTTCCCATGTTGTATCTGTACCCCTAGGTGCCTTTTTGATGTAGAAATATATCTATCAAAATCAAGTCTGAAAGAGTCTGAAGAGGGTCTCGACCCGAAACGTCACCCATTCCATCTCTCCAGAGATGCTGCCTGTTCCGCTGAGTTACTCCAGCTTTTTGTGTCTACGATCAAAATCAAAAGTTTGTTTCAAGCTGCTGGCTACACTCTGGCATAAAACTGTCACAAAATTATCATTGTGTTTACAATATGAAGGAAACAATGAACTAAAGTGTGTCTGGGTCTTTCACTGGCAGTTTTATTGCTTGAACAGATGCATATTCATTTTTATCATATTTTTTATAGTTGCGCTCAAAGTTGACCTTACCTGAATTTATCATTTTAACTTTTTTGGCCTGCTCTGTCCCTATCCATAACTATGTCAAACCTAATCGAACAGAGGTGGCTGGTTGCAAAAGGATCCTCCACAAACACTTAATTCACTTGCCCTTCCCAATTACCCATGACTAGATCAAGTGTCACCCTCTCCCATATTGCCGGAGGAAATTTTCCTGAGCACCTTTGACAAATTGCACCCCATCTAAACCTTTCACACTATGATATTCCCAGTTAATATTGGGAAAGTTAAAATCCCCTACCATAACAACCTTATTTGGCTTGCAGCTGTCTGCAGCCTCCTGGTATATTTGTTTGTTTAATTCCTGTTGACTATTTGGGGGTCTGTTGGACACCCCCAACAAGGTGACCATCCCTTTCTTGCTCCTCAGCTCCACTCATATAGCTTCACTAGACGAACCGTCCGTAATGTCACCTCTGACTACTTACGCGACATCCTCCTTAATCAAAAACCAACCCCCCCCCCCCCCCCCCCCCCATGGCTACAACGTCCCAGTCGCACATACCAATCCATGCCCTAAGCACAACTGCCTTTTCCGTTAGGCCACTTCAATGTTCTATGTTATAGACAATAGACAATAGGTGCAGGAGTTGGCCATTCGGCCCTTCGAGCCAGCAGCGCTAATGATCCCGTCCTTTGGCCAAACTTGTCCAAGCTAAATAAGAAGCCCCATTGATGCTAGGCCCATTTGCCCTCATTTAGTTCATATCTCTCTAAACCTTGCCTAAACCTGAACCTGTGCAAATGACTTCCACACGTTAGTATTGTACCTGCTTCAATTGTTTTCTCTGGCAGCTCGTTCCATTGTACGACCACCCTTTGTGTGAAACAGTTGCTCCTCAGGTTCCTAATAGCTCTTCTCCCTCTTGTTATTGATACTGGTTTATTATTGCCGTATAGTTTAGTTTATTACTGTCACGTGTACTGAGGTACAGTAATGGCTATGTGTGTGTGCTATCCAGTCAAAGATGAGACTAGACTACATGATTACAATCAAGCCATCCGCAGTATGCAGATAAAGGATAAAGAATACAACATTTAGTGCAAGATAAACTCGGGCTAAACTGTAGTTTAAAGGTCTCCAATAAAATAGCTGGGGAGGTCAGGACTCTAGAACTACGAGAGGACTGTTAAGTTGCCAGATAACAGCTGGGAAGAAACTGTTCCTGAATCTGGAGGTATGTGGTTTCAAACTTCTGCTTCTTGCCTAATGGGAGAGGGAAGAAGACTGGTCCTTGATTATGTTGGTGGCCTTGCCGAGGCAGTGTGAAGTGTGGATGGAGTCCATGGAAGGGAGGTTAGTTTGTGTGATGGTCTTGGCTACGTCCACAACTCTCTGCAATTTCTTGCGGTCTTGGATGGAGCTGTTCCCACACCAAGCTGTGACGCATCCTGTAGAGGTAGGTGAGAGTTGTTGGGGATATGCCGAACTTCCCTGTCCCACTTGGCGATTTTTTCAGCAGCCGTCGGCGTCATATCAGTGTCGCCAAAAGATTTTGAACATTTCAAAATCCAGCGGCGACAAAAAAAATGTTGCGACACTTGAAAAAACACCGCGCGTCATACGTCGTCACGCCGTGTTATACGTCTTCACGCCGCGTCACCGCCGCTTCACGCCGCAAATATTTTGGTGACTTGATACGTCAGTCAGTGATGCGGGGTGGGAGATTGCAACCTTCACGTGGTCCACCCTGTTTTGACCAATGCAATCAACCTGGCATGCACAATCAAATAAGATCAAATGGAACAAGTAGTCCTGCAACTTTAGGCTGTGCACGCCATACGCAAGAAGAAGTCAATGATGCCGGTAGTCACCGAAAAAAATGGGCAAGTGGGACAGGATCTTAAGCCTTCTAAGGAAGTAGAAACATTTGTCTGCTTTCTTGACCACAGCTTTGATGTGGCTGGTCCAGGACAAATTGTTGGTGATACTTATTCCTCGGAACTTGAAGCTTTCAGACTATCTCCACTTCATTGCCATCAATGTATACCAGAGTATATGAACAGCTGTGCTTTCTGAAGTCAATCATGACCTCCTTTATCTTGCTGACATTGAGGGAGAGATCGTTGCCTTGGCACCACGTTACAAGATTCTCAATCTGCTTTCAGTACTGAGATACAGTGAAAAACTTGGCTTGTGTGCGAACCAGTCCGATCGTACTATACACGAGTACAACAGAGTGCAAAATATAATATTACAGTGTCCTCGTATTACAGCTGCAACAAAAGTGTAGCGAAACAAAAGAGTGCAAGTGTCGCAGTGATGTAGTTTGAGAGATCAGGACCACACCCTTAGTTTATGAAGATTGGAACTAAACCATGAATTTATGAAGCCAGGACTTCACCCTTTATGAAGTTCGGGACTACACCCTTAACTTATGAAGATCAGAACTACAATATTAAAGTAAGAAGGTTGGGACTATATCTTTAGCTTATGAACAAACCTATGCCCTCTAGTTCTTGACTCCCCACCCTGAGAAAAAGACTAGTTTAGTTTAATTTAGTTTAGTTTAGAGATACAGCGCGGAAACAGGCCCTTCGGCCCATCGAGTCTGCACTGACCAGCGATCCCTACACATTAACACTATCCTACACACACTATGGACAATTTACACTTATACCAAGTACACAAACCCAAGCCAATTGACCTACAAAGCTCAATGTCTTTGGAGTGTGGGAAGAAACCAAAGATCTCGGAGAAAACCCACGCAGATCATGGGGAGAACGTACAGACTCCATACAGACAGCAAGTAAGGCAGTAACTCTACTGCTGTGCCACCGTGCTGCCCTATCTACAAAGTATCTACTCCCCCCCATGATTTTACATTCTTCAAATCCTGGCTCCATCCTCAAAAATCATCTCTATACTCTTTCCAGCTTCATGACATCATTCCTATGGCAGCCAAAGCCCAACCTCTCCTCTCAACCTGACTGATGTAGGCCAGTTTTTAACAATCATTCACAACCATCTTCACTATCTGCAAAACCACCCACTTTTGTATCATCTGCTAACTTGCTAATCTTGCCCTGTATGTTCTCATCCAAATCATTGACATAGATGACAAACAGTAACGGGCCCAGCACCGAACCCTGAGGCACATCACTAGTCACAGGCCTCCAGTCCGAGAAGCAACCTTCCACCATCACCCTCTGCTTCCTTCCATGAAGCTAATTTTCTATCCATTCAGCTATCTCTCCTTGGATCCCATGCGATCTAACCTTCCAGAGCAGCCTACCATGTGGAACCTTGACGAATGCTTTGCTGAAGTCCATGTATACAACATCTACAGCTCTGCCCTCATCAACCTACTTTGTCACATCTTCAAAGAACTCAATCAGATTTGTGAGACACAACCTTCCATGTACAAAACCATGCTGACTATCCCTAATCAGCCCTTGTCAATCCAAATGCGTGTATAACCTTTTTGAGGCAGTAACTTTTAAAATCACCTAAAATTGAACACCCCAAAAAAACGTCAATTTGTGGAAAGTGAGCAATCTAATATGGGATGAAGTAAATATGTTTAGGATACTTTCCCCTTTGGAACTTAGTTCCCCAGTGGCAGAACCGCTGCCTCATAGCGCCTGAGGCCCGGGTTCAATCCAGACTATGGGTTGCTGTCTGTGTGGAGTTTGCACATTCTCCCTGTGACCACGTGGGTTTTCTTCGCGTGCTCCAGTTTCCCCCCCACACTCCAACGAAGTGCAGCCTGTTAGGTTAATTGGCTTCTGTAAATTGCCCCTAGTGTTTAGGATTCTTCTTCTTATCGAGTCCCCACACAAGATTAGAAGTTGTTCAGCCAGAGCTGAACACACTTCTCGGCATCTGCATACAATGGTGTCTGTATGGTCGCTTCTTGTGCTTCTTGTGCGTGGTGGTGGAAAGATTGGTGGAAACAGGGTCGCGACGTGAACGCTCTTTCCTTGACCCCAGTCTGTGGGATAGGAGAGTGGGATAACATAGACCAAGCGTGTGGCTGATCGATGGTTGGCATGGACTGGGTGGGTCGAAGTGCCCATTTCCATGCTGTGTCTTTCAAACCAAACTGGTTGGGATGGCTTTGTCCAGGCATTGTCCTGCCACCCCTCTCTTCATGCTTTCTTCCCCCTCTCCCCCCCATCCAGGCATTCAATCAGTGTCCCGACCCAAAAGTATCACTCCATAGATGCTCTCCAGAGATGTTCTCCAGAGATGTGTAAGAAGGAACTGCAGATGCTGGTTTAAACCCAATATCGACACACAAAGCTGGAGTAAACCAGCGGGTCAGACAGCATCTCTGGAGAAAAGGAATAGGTGATGTGTCAGGTCTGGTCTGTGGAAGGGTCTCGACCCAAAACGCCACCTATTCCTTTCTCCAGAGGTGCTGTCTGACCTGCTGAGTTACTCCAGCTTTTTGTGTCTGTTCTCCAGAGATGTTGGCTGACCCACTGAGTTAATCCAGCAGATGGAACGGGTGACGTTTCTGGTCGAGACCCTCCTTCATTACTCCAGCACTTTGTGTCTTTTTTTTGGTTGGGATGAATGTTCTGCTGGATGTCCTACTTTAATTTGTACATTAGTTGTTGCTCCGTTCTCCATCAATTCCTATACTTGGAATATCTCTGGGACAATGAGCAGCATTGTCTCCAAGAGGAGTGTCGGAAGGAAATGCAGATGCAGGTTCAACCAAAGACAGACACAAAAAGCTGGAGTAACTCAGAGGGTCAGACAGCATCTCTGGGAAAAAGGAATAGGTGATGTTTCGGGTCGAGACCAGTCTGAAGAAGGGTCTTGACCCGTAACATCACCTATTCCTTTCTCTATAGATGTTGTCTGATCCCCTGAGTTGCTCCAGCTTTTTGTGCCTTGTCTCGAAGAGGTTCTCTACCTTCTGAAGGCTAAGGAATATATGCAAACAGTAAACTCTGTCTCTTCCAAGTTTTGTTGAACAATCCTGGAAAAGATTTCTAATGCAACAAATATATATATTTTGGCAAATAAGTTTGGATCTGATTATTTGGTGCTATAATTTGTTAGATATTTATATATGGAAATTAAAAGGAAACAGTTACTTCTCCATAGAAGCTGGAATAACTCAGCGGGCCAGACAGCATCTCTGGAGAAAAGGAATAGGTGACGTTTTGGGTCGAGACCCTTCTTCAGACCTCACCGTCTACAATATATCTCTTGTTTCCCTTTCCCCTGACTCTCAGTCTGAAGAAGGGTCTTGACCCGAAACGTCACCTATTCCTTTTCTCCAGAGATGCCGTCTGACCCGCTGAGTTACTCCAGCTGTTTTGTGTCGATCTTCGGTTTAAACCAGCATCTACAGTTCATTCCTACACGCATTCACTCCCCCATTATTACCATGAAAGAATTCTTTTGACCATGTCTAGTTTGTGAATTTTAAATCATTTGGATGAAATAAGGTTGAAAAACAGATGGGAACCTGTTTATTGCCAGTCTCGTTGCCATCAGCCTCCTGCTGATTTCCAATGATGCTTGTGATATTTGATTCCCATGTCATTTTAAGTCTGAAAGCTGGTTTCACTTGTGAAAAGCGCGTCTGTTTTTCCGAGTTACAGGGTAGGTCTTTACATCATCCAGCTGATGTTCTCACATTTTTGAGGTGGTTGATGTCAAACCAACTGTGCAGATAAATTACACATTTAGTTACAGCTGCCATAAGAGGCTTAAAGGGCCTGGCCCACTTACGCGATATTTTCAGCGACTGGCCGGCATCTGTCATAGGTCGCCGAAAATTTTAAACATGGTGAAAATCCAGCGACGACCAGAAATAGGTGCGACTCTTTGGGTGACCACTCATGACCATATAGGCGTCAGCCCGTGACATATCGCCTGTATGGTCGCGAGTAGTCGCCCAAAGAGTCGCACCTTTCTCTGGTCGCCGTTGGATTTTCAACCTGTTGAAAATTTTCGGCAAACTGCTGCGACTATTACGGGTGCCGGCAAGTCACCGAAAGAAATTGCGTAAGTGGGCCAGGCCCTTTATTCTATCAGAATTATAAAAGACAAACCTGTGAATCCTGGATGTCAGAACGAAGCAAGCCAATAAGCACCTTTAGGTTTACGTTTCAACTACATTTCCTTTTCTGAACTTGGTCTGGTTTGGCTCAGCCACCATGCACGACATCCGGAGGCTGCGGCGAATCATCCGATCAGCTGAGAAGGTTATTGGCTGCAACCTTCCCTCCATTGACTGAACTGTGCACTGCAAGGGCCAGGAAGCGAGCGGGTAAGATCATCGCTGACCACTCTCACCCTGGCCACAAACTCTTTGAATCACTTCCCTCTGGAAGGCGACTTCGGACTGCCAAAGACACCACAGCCAGACATAAAAACAACATTTTTCCACGAGTAGTAGCTCTACTCAATAACCAAAAATCTGAAGCCTCCTTTTGCTCTGATATTTTATTTAATTCACATGTTTATTCAATAATGTTTTATTATTAATGTTTAATGTTTTGTGTGTCATTCCTAACTGTCACTGTATGTCATGTTGTCACTTGTGGGTGGAGCACCAAGGCAAATTCCTTGTATGTGAATACTTGGCCAATAAACTTATTCATTCATTCATTCTTTGTTCCTTTCCAATGGAAGCATACTACAAATGCTGAACTTCAGAAATAGAAAATGTTGGGAATACTCAGCAGGTCAGGCAGCAACTGCGAAGAGTGGAACTAAGTTTGGTTTAGTTTAGAGATACAGCGCAGAAACAGGCCCTTCGGCCCACCGAGTCCGCACCGACCAGCGATACCCGCACACTGACACCATCCCGCACACACACCAGGGACAGTTTTACATTTATACCAAGCCAATTAACCTTCAAACCTGTTCGTCTTTGGAGTGTGGGAGGAAACTGAAGATCTCGGGGCAAACCCACGTAGGTCACAGGGAGAATGAACGTACAAACTCCGTGCAGACGGCACCCTTAGTCGGGATCAAACCCGGGTCTCCGGTGCTGTAAACCAGCAACTCTACCGCCTTGCCACCGTGCCACACAAAGGCAGTTCTGACGAAAAGTTACAGCAGGCCTCCTCAAAAAATGTCCAAATGGAACAACGACCTTCGTGTACTTTGGTTAGAGTCAGAGAGTCATACAGCACGGAAACAGGCCAGCCCAAACTGTCCGTGCCAACCAAGATGATCCGTCCAAGTGTCGTTTAAATGCTGTTATTGTACCTGCCTCAATGACCTCTTGTGGCAGCTCATTCCATGTGCCCACCACCCTCTGGGTGAAAAATTTGCCCCACAAGTTTCTATTAAATATTTCAACTGCCTTAAACCTATGTCCTCTGGTTCTTGATTCCCCTCTCCTGGGTAAAAGTGTGCATTCACCATATCAATTCTCCTCATGATTTTATACCCCTCTAGAAGATCGCCTCTTGGCCTCCTATGCTTCGAGGAACAAAGTCTTAGCCTGCCCAACCTCTCCCTGTAGCTCGGGCCTTCGAGTCCTGGTAACATCCTCGTAAATCTTCTCAGCACTCTATCCAGCTTATTGGCCACCCCCTATAGCAGAATGATCAAACGTTGAGCGTATTGTATGTAAAATGAGGAATGCCTCTATTTAGTTTCAAAACGGGACCTCTAGCTCACCTGTCAGTTTAATTGTGTCCCCCCCCCCCAACCCTCTGACCTCCATCCTTGGCCTGCTGTGTTCCTTTAGCATTGGTTTGAGCATCGGTTTGACAGCTCCTTGATCTCCAACTCTGGTTCTGAAAACGGGACATTGACCTGAAACGTCAACTCTTTCATCGACCACCTGTGCTCTGGACCCGCCGAGTCTTCTTGAAAGAGGGATACAAGAAACTGCAGGTGCTGGTTTACAAAAAAAAAGACACAACGTGCTGGAGTAACTCAGATGGCCACACAGCAAACGAGTTAAAGACAATGAGGCTCAACAAGACGACTTTGAAGCGAGTACGACTTGGGTGGGACTCTTGTGTTTCTTGGCGTTTCTTGTCCTGAAACGGTAAGTGTTTTCTCTTTCTACTGATGTAGGCAATAGACAATAGACAATAGGTGCATTCGGCCCTTCGAGTCAGCACCGCCGTTCAATGTGATCATGGTTGATCATCCCTAATCAGTACCCCGTTCCTGCCTTCTCCCCATATCCCCTGACTCCGCTATCTTCAAGAGCCCTATCTAGCTCTCTCTTGAAAGTATCCAGAGAACCGGCCTCCACCGGTGAGGCAGAGAATTCCACAGACTCACAACTCTCTGTGTGAAGAAGTGTTTCTTCGTCTCCGTTCTAAAAGGCCTACCCCTTATTCTTAAACTGTGGCCCCTGGTTCTGGACTCCCCCAACATTGGGAACATGTTTTCTGCCTCTAGCGTGTCCAAACCATTAATAATCTTATATGTTTCAAATGTATCCTGACCTGCTAAGTACTTCCAGCATTTTCGTGTTTTTGTCATTTCCTTAGCCTTTGGTTTCAGGGGCGTCACAGTGACACAGCACTAGAGTTGCTGCCTCACAGCGCCAGAGACCCGGGTTCGATCCTGACCTGTCTGTATGGAGTTCGTACCTTCTCCCGGTGACAACGTGGGTTTTCTCCTGGTGCTCCGGTTTCCTCCCACATTCCCAAGACGTGCAGGGTTGTAGGTTAATTGGCTTCTGTAAGTTGCCCCTAGTGTGTGGGATGCGAGATAACATGGAACTAGTGTGTGGGTGATCAATGGTCAGCGTGGGCTCGACGAGTCAACTAGTTTCCACACTGTATCGCCAAACTAACCTGACAAATCAGTCTGAAGAAGGGTCTCGACCCGAAACGTCGCCTATTTCGTTCTCTCCACAGATGCTGCCTCACCCGCTGAGTTTCTCCAGCATTTTTGTCTACCTTCGATTGTTCCAGCATCTGCAGTTCCTTCTCAAACACTGACTTAAATAACAATGTTTAGCATTGACATTTTATATTTTAAGGCTAAATAATATTAATGTAAAATGCAACATAAATAAATGGAATTATTGCACCGAGCATCACAATAATCTCCAAATCTTCAATTAATATGTTGCTGCAAATCAGCCTACGTCTGTACTATCTTCAGCCCTAAATTAAATGTCTTTTAACATTTATTTTGCACAACTCTTGAAGTACAATTTTTACAGCTTACACATGAAATGCAGATGTATAAATGTCTTTTAAAAGATTTTATTATATGGGGTGGTGTAGCTTTAGAGCAACTGCCTTACAGGGCTAGAGTCCCGGGTTCGATCCTGACGTTATGGAGTTTGTACGTTCATCCCCTGACCTGCGTAGGTGTTCTCCGAGATCTTCGGTTTCCTCCCACTGCTCTCCAGACAATCAATTATGTTACCCATCATTTTAGAAGTACCGTTTATAATCTGGTGCTTTTTAAGTTTTATTTTACAATTTATTAACGCGTGATTATGTACTGTCTTCAGCCAAGTGTAGGATGGACCTAGGTATTTTCTCTTTTACATTTTAGGGGGGCGCGGTGGCGCAGCGGTAGAGCCTTACAGCCCCAGCGACCAGGGTTCCATCCTGACTACAGGTGCTATCTATATGGAGTTTGTACGTTCTCCCTGTGACCATTTAGGT
Source organism: Amblyraja radiata (assembly GCF_010909765.2). NCBI lineage: Eukaryota > Metazoa > Chordata > Chondrichthyes > Rajiformes > Rajidae > Amblyraja > Amblyraja radiata. The sequence continues at coordinate 38,037,250 of NC_045957.1, read as the reverse complement.
TTCCTCCGAGATCTTCGGTTTCCTCCCACACTCCAAAGACGTACAGGTTTATTGACTTGGTATATATGTAAATTGTCCTCATTGTGTGGAGGATAGTTTTTGTGTGCGGGGAGCGCTGGTCGGTGCGGACTCGGTGGGACGAAGGGCCTGATTTCATGCTGTATCTCTAAACTGAACTAAAAAGGAGTATCTGTGGATTCCTAGAACTGGACTGTGGGCAGGATGTATCGGTACACTCCTGTCGGCAAGCTGCGTACTTTTCCCTTAATACACACTCCCTCTTATTGTTCTTTGTTCCTGGTCACTTAATGGTCATGCCTGCCCCTAACTCAACAACATTCTTATTGATTAAAGTAACCCGATCCTTCACTCAGACTTCCACCACAATTGATTTTGGGCCCCATGTCTGAGGAAGCGTGTGCTGGCTCTGGAGGGGGTCCAGAGGAGGTTTACAAGAATGATCCCAGGATTCAGGGGGTTAACATACGATGAGCGTTTGACGGCACTGGGCCTGCACTCGCTGGAGTTTCGAAGAATGAGGGGGGACCTCATGGAAACTTACCGAACAGTGAAAGGCTTGGATAGGGTGATTGTGGAGAGGATGTTTCCACCAGTGGGAGAGTCCAGGACTAGAGCTCTCAGAATTAAAGGACGTTCGTTTGGGAAAGAAATGAGGAGGAATTTCTTTAGTCAGAGGCTAGTGAATCGGTGGAATTATTTGCCACAGAAGGCTGCGGAGGCCAAGTCAGTGGATATTTTTAAGGCAGAGATAGATAGATTCTTGATTAGTACGGGTGTCAGAGGTTATGGGGGAAAAGGCAGGAAAATGGGGTTAGGAGGGAGAGATAGATCAGCCATGATTGAATGGCGGAGTAGACTTGATGGCCGAAATCCGCTCCTATCACTTATGAACAAGTTAAAATTTGCACTCTGATATTATTCGTTACAGTGCTACATGTTCAATTGCCTTTCCACATCTTGTTCAAGGGATATGGGGAGAAAGCAGGAACGGGGTACTGATTCTGGATGGTCAGCCATGATCATATCGAATGGGGGTGCTGGCTCGAAGGGCCGAATGGCCTATTCCTGCAGGCATTTTCTATGTTTCTATGTTATCGTTATTTCTATTGTTAGCAGCCATGTTTGTATCTACGTGAGCCTCAAACCATCGAGCACCTTCATCCCACTCTGCAGTTTGTTTGGAAAGACAGCTGGCTACCGTGAACCTTTAGTTCAGCACCTGTCCCCACTCCTGGTTAGAAATTGATTAAAGTGGTCCTGCATGGCAGATGGTGAATGTTAGTCATAATGAATGCATGACCGGAAATCACCGTGTGAGCGAGCCTACTGCTACAGCCAGGAATTGTTAGTGCTGAAAGATTAGGACCAAACTGTACCAAATGATAAAGGGAATAACGTTTAATGCAAGAAGCCTGTCAATCCAATCAAGGATCGTCCGAGGGTCTCCAATGAGGTAGATAGTAGTTCAGCACTGCTCTCTGGTTGTGGTAGGATGATTCAGTTGCCTGATAACAGCTGGGAAGAAACTGTCCCTGAATCTGGAGGTAGACAAAAATGCTGGAGAAACTCAGCGGATGGGGCAGCATCGATGGGGCGAAGGAAATAGGCAACGTTTCGGGCCGAACCCCTTCTTCAGACTGGAGGTGTGCGTTTTCACACTTCTGTACCTTTTGCCCGATGGGAGAGGGGAGAAGAGAGAGTGGCCAGGGTGAGACTCGTCCTTGATTACGCTGCTGGCCTTGCCGAGGCTGCGTGAGGTGTAAATGGAGTCAATGGAAGGGAGGTTGGTTTGTGTGGTGGTCTGGGCTGAGAAAAACGTGGTGACTCTTTGCATACTTTGTGTAAAGTATGCAAAACAAGGAATCTCACTGTGACATGTCACATGTGATAATATAGTAGCAAGCGATCAATATTGCTAGGGGATTTAAGTACTGGAGTTAATTTTCCAAACTGCAAAAACACAGGGCACTGGTGAGACTGCACCAGAAATGTATGCAGAGGTTTGGTCTTTCTTTCTGGAAAAATAAACGGGATGGAGGTAATGCAAAAACGTGGTTTTATCCTTAGAGAAGAAATTGAGACGTATGGGCCTATACTTTCAGGGGTTTTGTAGAATGAAAGGCAATTTCATCACATGTGTAGGAAGGAACTGCAGATTGCTGGTTAACACAGAGGATAGACACAAAATGCCGGGGTAACTCAGGCTGCATCTCTGGAGGGAAGGAATGGGTGATGTTTCGGGTCTGAAGAAGGGTCTCGAACCGAAACGTCACCCATTGCTTCTCTCCAGAGATGCTGCCTGTCCCGCTGGTTTACCCCGGCATTTTGTGTCTACCTTTGGTGAGTTTATCAAAACACACTGGGTTCGTACTTGGCTTGGCAGAGAAGACAGAGGATGCCATCTCTCTGGCTCTTCACACTGTCCTGACTCACCTGGACAGACAGGGCACGTACGTGAGGATGCTCTTCGTTGACTATAGCTCTGCATTCAATACGGTCATCCCCACCAAGCTCACCACCAAACTCCACCAGCTAGGCCTCAGCTCGCCGATATGCGATTGGATCCTGAACTTTCTGACGGAGCAACCGCAGGCAGTGAGACTGGGCCCGCACCTGTCCTCCACTATCACCCTGAGCACCGGCACACCACAGGGCTGTGTACTAAGCCCCATGCTCTACTCCCTCTTCACTCACGACTGTGTTCCTGCATTCGACACCAACACCATCGTGAAGTTTGCAGACGACACAACAGTGATTGGGCTGATCACCAACGGTGATGAAACAAAATACAGAGCGGAGGTGTAGAACCTGGCGGACTGGTGCGCACGTAACAACTTGTCACTAAACACCTCCAAGACCAAGGAGCTGATTATTGACTTCAGGAGGTCCCATAATGGAGAATACGCCCCAATCTCCATTTACGGGGAAAGTGTGGAGAGAGTGTCCAGCTTTAAGTTTCTGGGCACTCACATTTCAGAGGACCTCACATGGTCCACCAACACCGCTGCACTGGTCAAGAAGGCACAGCAATGACTGTTCTTCCTGAGGACATTAAAAAAGACTGGTCTGCCCCAACAGCTGCTGATAACGTTCTACCGCTGCACCACAGAGAGCATATTAACGTATGGCATCTCTGTGTGGTATCTCAGCTGCACGGAGGTGGAGAGGAGAGCTCTTCAGCACGTCGTCCACAGAGCGCAGAGGATCATTGGGACACAGCTACCAGCCTTGGAGGGCATCTACAATACACGGTGCCTCAGGAACGCCATCAGCATCCATAAAGACTCATCACACCCCTGTAACGGACTGTTCGAACTACTTCCCTCCGGCAGACGTTACAAGGCCTTCTACGCCCGTACCTCCAGACTCAGAAAAAGCTTTATTCCAAGAGCTATAGCGGCTCTGAACCGGCCCTGCTGAGTGCCCCCCACCCCCCTGGACTGTCTCCCTCGGATGGTCACGCCACACAGCTTATTTATTTATTTTACTTTTCTTTTTCATCGGTTGGAGCTGCATACTAAATCTTATTATTATTATTATTATTATTATTATTATTATTATTATTATTATTATTATTATTATTATTATTATTATTATTATTATTATTATTATTACTTTTTTTAAACTCGGGAGAGCTCTTGAATTACCTCGTACAGTGGGACAGGCCCTTTACAGTGCTTGCAGCGCCACAGACCCGAGTTCGATCCCAATTACGTTTGTACGTTCTCCCCGTGACCTGCGCGGGTTTTCTCCGAGATCTTCGGTTTCCTCCCACACTCCAAAGACGTGCAGATTTGTAGGTTTAATTGGCTTGGTATAAATGTGTATTGTCCTTAGTGTGTGTTTAGGGTAGCGTTAATGTGCTGGGATCGCTGGTTGGACTGAGCGGGCCGAAGGGCCTGTTTCCGCGCTGTATCTCTAAACTAAACTAAACAATGTTAATGGATGACCTGAAAGTAGTTGCAGAATTCCCTAAACATCTGTAGTTACAGCTCAATGGCACCATATCATTCTTACCACATCAACCTCTTCTTCTAGCTCTCTGACAAAGAGCAATCCAACCAAGACCTCAACGGTGGAACAGGCGGAGGACGATGGCTGACTTTAGGGGAGCGTCACAACGGCTGGGAAGGCGGATGAAGGCTGCAGCAGAAAAGGGTCTCCGGTTGTCTTGGACTCCATGCCACTGGATACTGATCCAGATCTGTCAAGGACCGTGGGGTGGCTGTCTGTGCACCAGTCTCCCCACGTTAAACCAAGTCACGCACAGGCGTCCTCCATTGGAGAGGACAGTCACAGTTGTTTCGAGTGACCGTCGATGATATTTTTAACCTGAGTTTGAGAAAAGGAACAGAAACTAAGTGAACCTTTATTTCCAGTTCAGCTTCATTTAATTGTGGGCGTTATCCTCAGTGTTTTAACTTTCTTAAATAGGTACATGCCTTGTTCCGTTTTGTGCAGTCTTGCGCTGTATTCCTGAAGTCCTGCCGCACATTCGTCTTCCAGTTAAGAGGGTAGCACGGTGGCGCAATGGTAGAGTTGCTGCCTCACAGCGCCGGAGACCCGAGTTCGAATCTGACTACGGCTGTACAGGCTTGTACGGCTTGTCCGTACAGTTTGTACGTTCTCCCCGTGACCTGCGTGGGTTTTCTCCGAGATCTTCAGTTTTCCCCCACACTCCAAAGGCGTACAGATTTGTGTATGTCTATGGAGTGTGGGAGGAAACCGGAGCTCCCGGAGAAAACTCACGCAGGTCACGGGGAGAACGTACAAACTGTACGGACAAGCAACCGTAGTCAGGCACCATAAGGCAGCAACTCTACCGCTGCACCACCAATGGCCTTTAATGTGCCAGCACAACCTTCTGTTAATTGAAGAAAAGGAGGTTTGAAAATTGAGGCCACAGGTCTGGCAAAAGCTACGGTATCTACCGCATGTAGACACAAAAAGCTGGAGTAACTCAGCCGGACAGGCAGCATCTCTGGAGAGAAGGAGTGGGTGGCGTTTCGGGTCGAGACCCTTCTACAGACTGATGTCAGGGGAGGGGGTGGGACAGAGATAGAATGTAGGCGGAGACAGTAAGACTAGTGGGAGATCTGGGAAGGGGGAGGGGATGGAGAGAGAGGGAAAGCAAGGGCTATTTGAAGTTACCTCCGTCAACCTACATCTACCTACATCAACCGGCAACAGGCACCAGCGACTGAATTGTCTTCAGTTGTCTTCAGTTGTCGCCGACAGGGTCGTAGCTTGTCGTAGCTTGTTGCGGGTGGTTAGCAGGTTGACTCCTGTTGTCATAGCTTGTTGCGGGTGGATGTAGGTTGTCGTAGGTGTGGTCATAGTTCCAATGGTCGCCGGTTGTCGGTAGCTTGCCGTAGCTTGACGTCAACGAGGTGGTAAGTTGTTGTAGCTTGTCGTAGACATTGTCGTAGGGAGGTCCAGTCGCAGGTGTTTCGGCGACCTGCTACGACTATGACAGTCGCCGGCAGTCATCTAAAAAATTGCCTAAGTGGGACAGGCCCTTAACAGGTAACATCTTTCTGCTGAAGATAGACACAAAATGCTGGAGTAACTCAGCGGGACAGGCAGCATCTCTGGAGAGAAGCCCATTCCTTCTCTCCAGAGATGCTGCCTGCCCCGCTGAGTTACTCCAGCATTTTGTTTCTATCTTTGGTGTAAACCAGCATCTGCAGTTCCTTGCTACACATCTTTCTGCTGGATGTGGTAAGTGCTGCAATATGCCATCTCGCAGTAGGCACATCCTTGTTGCTGTGTTTCCTGTAAGGCTGACAGGATGTGGTAATTAACATCAACAATTCATTCATTTGTTACGTAGCCATCAGAGGCAAGGAGAGATAAGTTTTTTTCTCTTTGCTCATTTTTCCTCCTTATTTTACTCCGATTTTTTCACCCATGCAACTAAAGATCCTGCAGAAAATTCCTAGCATTGTTAAACAACTGATATCTGTTTAGAAGGGATAGGAGCCAGGAAAACAACCCTTGGCTATGTGTGGTTCTTATCTCCATGCAGTGTCAAACTGCAGAACGTACAAACAAGGACAGTCTCTGCTCCAGTATTTCATATCATTTCATTTCAAGGGTGGCATGGTGGTTGCTGCCTTATGGGCTGTAACCACAAAGTATTCTGTTCGGCCCCCAATGGTCCCCCCTTTGTTCCCGGCAGCTCCCCCATTCCTTGATGATCATAATTCTGTCAAAGACTTGATCAGCTAATGTGTAGGGGTCTGAGTACCAAAGAAGATGATATGAAGATGCTCTGAAAAAGGGTCTCGACCCAAAACGTCACCTATTCCTTCTCTCCATAGATGCTGTCTGACCCACTGAGTTACTCCAGCTTTTTGTGTCTATCTAAGATGGTATGCGTGTTCCCCAACCGTGAAGCATGGATGGATTGGTGGGGGAAGCCCAAGTTAGTAGCATTCAAGTCAACTGATCGGTAGCAGTACAAGAAATCTATCTACAACCATCAAAGATCCATTCAGGATATCAACAAGAATTTGTGGAGTCATGTCATGAGGCCATAAGGTCATGTGATAGGAGTAGAGTTAGGCCATTCAGCCCATCAAGTCTACTCCGCCATTCAATCATGATCTATCTTCCCCTCTTAATCCCATTCTCTTGCCTTCTCCCCATAACTTCTGGCACCGATACTAATCAAGAATCTCTGCCTCCACTGACTTGGCCTCCACAGCCTTCTCTGGCAAAGCATTCTACAGATTCACCACCCTCTGACTAAAGAAATTCCTCCTCATCTCCTTCCTAAAAGAACGTCCTTTAATTCTGAAGCTATGACCTCGAGTCCTAGACTCTCCCACTAGTCCCAAGACAATGACATGGATACATGTAGGTTGTGGCTTGCACGCTATAACGGGCTACAAAGCTCAGGCAGAAAATATTGTTTGCAATGGCTCCCTCTCCAGTGAACAATGCATCCTATGCGTGAGTTTGTGAGAGAACATCACCCTCTCCACCGGCCTGTACCAATGGTCTCCAAGGCAGATCGGTCTTCCTGAGAGAGACTGTGCGGAAAGCACCTGACCGGATGGAGTCCCTGGCCATGTCCATAGGACATGAGCATATTAATAGGTGTTCAAGAGTCAAGAGTATTTTATTGTCATGTCCCAGATAGAACAATGACATTCAAACTTGCAGCAGCACAACATGAAAGCATAGCGCGCACACACACACACACACACACACACACACACACACACACACACACACACACACACACACACACACACACACACACACACACATACACACACACGCGCACACACACACATACACACACACACACACACACACACACACACACACACACACACACACACACACACACGCGCGCACACACACACACACACATACACACAGGAAATCTATCTATCTATCTCTAAAACTCTGATTTTGTGCTCTTCCGGTTTGCGTTGATTTTACATTTGCGCAAAAACGGTACCCGATAGCGCTACGTTTTTTCGCCACCTTACTCGCCATTCTCCTGTGCTGCAGGTGCAACACGTTTTGTTCCGGTCGGTGATACAATACAAAAGTTAAGGTTTAAAAATCATTAGAAAATTGGTCTCTGCTGCTGTCACTCAACCGGGGAAGGGGACGCCCCTTCCTGCACTGCGCCCTCTCCCACCTTACTCCTCTCTCCCCTCCTCACAGTAACGTTGCGACCGTCCGTCTCCTCCGTCGCCGCTGTGTAAACTCACCCTCACGGCCCTCTCGGAGGAGATTTTCACCATCAGCTCGTCGACTCGTGGTTCCCAATGAGGAAGGGCGAGGGGGGGAGGAACGGTACAGTTTTCAGGCTCCTTTACCTTCTTTTGATGACAGTAGTGAAATGAGTGTGGTCAGGGTGGTGTGGGTGTCTGCCTTTTTGACGCAGAGACTTCTGTACATCCCTTGGATGGTGGGGAGGTCAGTACACGTGATGGGTCAGCAGTGTTCGTGACTTGTTGCAATCTTCTTCATTCCTAGCGTTTGTGTTGGCAAGCCAGGCCATGATGCAACCTGTCAATATGCTCTCCGCTGTACACCTGTAGATGTTCAAGAGATAGTCATTGACATTCTGAATCTCCTCAATCTTCTAAAGAAGTAGAGGCGTTGAGGGGCTTTCTTTATGATTACATCAGTGTGCGGGGTCTAGGACAGATCTTCAGAGATATGCATAACCAGGAACAAAGCGGTCAACTGTGTGGAGCCACAGGAGATGGGCAAGGTCCTCAATGAATATTTCTCCTCTGTATCTACTGAGGATAATGACAGTAGGGCGGAGGAACTTGGGGATGTCAATGGAAGTGTTTTGAGAGCAGTCAGTGTTACCATTGAAGAAGTACTGAAGGTACTGTTGTGTATGAAGGTAGACAAATCTCCAGGGCCTGATCAGATATATCTGAGGACGTTGTGGGAAACTAGAGGAAATTGCGGGAGCCCTGGTTGAAATTTACGAGTCGTCTTTAAATACAGGAGAGGTGCCAGAAGACTGGAGGGTGGCAAATGTTGTGCCTCTATTCAGGAAGGGCTGCAGGGAACATGCTGGGAACTATAGGCTGGTGGTCTTAACATCTGTAGTTGGAAAGTTACTAGAGAGTATTCTGACAGATAGGTTATCAGGCATTCAAAGGTCAAGTTTATTGTCACATATGTACCAATTAAGGTACAGTGAAACCTGGATTACCATACAGCCATACCAAAAAAAGACACGCACCTACATAAAAATATGTTATGTTTAACATAAACATAACAAACATTATGTTATGTTTAACATAAACATCCACCACAGCAGATTCCCCACATTCCCCACCGTGATGGAAGGGAATAAAGTTTAATCTTCCTCTTTATTAGATAGTGAAGATGGTTGTGAAAGATTGCAGCAGGATCTGGATCGATTGGCCAGGTGGGCTGAGGAATGGTTGATGGAATTTAATACGGAGAAATGTGAGGTGTTGCATTTTGAGAAGTCTAAAAAGGGCTGGACCTATAAAGTGAATGTTAGGGCTCTGGGGAGTGTTGTAGAGCAGAGGGATCTAGGAGTGCAGGTGCATGATTCCTTGAAGGTCGAGTCACAGGTGGATATGGTGGTTAAAATTGCTTTTGGCACATTGGCATCTCATCAGTCAGAGTATTGAGATGGCAGCTCTGCCGGCTGCCGTTTGTTTTTTCTTTCCTTTTGTTATTTTTTAGTTTGTTAAAAGTTTGTTTTAATGTACTTCGGTTTGTTTTATGTGGGGGGAGGGGGGGGGGAGGGGTTCGGGGGAAACTTTTTTTCAAATTCCTACCTTCCCGGAGATGTGATCAATTTTCGGATCACATTCTCTGGGCGCTCTGCGGCCTAACATCGCTGGAGTCTCCTCGGACTGTCGTGAGCCCCACCGTGGGGCGCGGACTTAACATCGAAGCGAATCCCTTGCCTGGGACCGCTCCCACCATGGCCTGCAGACGTACCATCAAGGGCTCGCAGTCTTCGGGAGCGGCCGAGTCGGGAGCTCCAACGTCGCGGAAGGTTCGACCAGCCCCGACGCGAGGTTCGATCGCCCGGCGCGGGGGAGCTGACATATCCCCCGATGCGGGAGCGGATCACCTCGATGCAGAGGGCCTGAACGCCTCCGGCTATGGGAGTCAAGACCATCCCATCAATGGAGGACCCGAGGCCCCTGACCGAGGAAGAACTAAGGGAAAGACTTGAACTTTATTTCGCCTTCCATCACAGTGAGGAATGTGTAGGAGTCACTGTGGTGGATGTTCATGTTAAAATGAGTTTTTGACTGATCTGTTGCTTTTAATTGTGTGACTGACCTGGGCAATGAAATTCCTCGTATGTTGCAAAACATACTTGACGAATAAAGTGTGATTCTGATTCTGATTCTGATTCTGAAGTTGGGAGGTCATGTTGCAGTTGTATAAGACATTGGTGAGACCGCATTTAGAATAATGTGTTTATTTCTTTGCACCATGTTATGGGAAAGATATTGTCAAGCTTGAAAGGGTTCAGAGAAGATTTACGAGGATGTTGCCAGGACTAGAGGGTGCGAGCTACAGGGAGAGGTTGAGTAGGCTGGGTCTCCATTCCTTGGAGCGCAGGAGGATGAGGGGTGATCTTATTGAGGATAAAATCAGGAGAGGAATAGATCGGGAAGATGCACAGAGCCTTGCTCAGATTAGGGGAATCGAGGACCAGAGGACATAGGTTCAAGGTGTAGGGGAAAAGATTTAACAGGAATCTGAGGGGTAACTTTTTCACACAAAGGGCAGTGGATGTATGGAACAAGCTGCCAGAGAAGTTAGTTGAGGCAGGGACTATCCCAACATTTAAGAAACAGTTAGACAGGTACATGGATAGGACAGGTTTGGAAGTATATGGACCAAACACGGGCAGGTGGGACTAGAGTAGCTGGGACATGTTGGCCGGTGTGGGCGTTCATTCACTCGTGTGTCAGACGATGTATAGCCCGCTGTTGGCTACTGTCGTCGTTCAACAGGTTGACAGAATTGGTCGCCCGATGCGTCACAGAGTGCGTCGTGTCATCGTTTCCGGGGATCGCCACGAGGAGGCTTCTGTCATGATCCCCGCCGGCATGGGCAAGTTGGGCAGAAGGGCCTGTTTCCACACTGTATCATTCTATGACTATGACTCTCTCTGGAGCACCTAGACAACAAAGATTCCAACGTCATTCTCTTTGAGTTTAATTTATTGTCATGTGTATAGTGAAATGCCTTTGTTGTGTTCTATTTATTGACTATAGCTCTGCCTTAAATGCCATAATCCCCTCCAAATTCTCTTATGAGAAGAAAGAAATTCTCTTCCAATAAACTGTTATAACTTAACCTCTTAGCCTCCTCCTCCCCAGTAAAAAGAGTCCCAGTCAATGTAGTCTCCCATTGAATCTCAAGGCCTCCCTGCCCAACAACATCCTTGTGGATGTCCTATGCAGCCTTTCCATCTTAGTCACATCCTTCCTATAATATAGTGGGCAGAACTGCACACAGGACTCCAGGTGCGGTCTCACCAATCTTTGTACAGCTATAACATAACATCACAACTCTTGTACTCAATGCTTTGATTGTTCAGTTTATTTCCTAAAAGCCCTGTCCCACTGTACGAGTTCATTCAAGAGCTCTCCCGAGTTTTTTTTTAAATCACTCGTGGAAGCACGTAGGAATGTACGTAGCGGGTACGTCGGAGCTCGGAGACTTCTCTTAGCGGCTCGTAACGCTAACGGCAGGTTCTCGGGAAACGCGGTAAGCTCGGGAAGACTCGTGAAGATATTTCAACCTGTTGAAAAATGTCCACGAGAGCCCCGAGTACCGACGAGCGGCCATTACCGCAAATCTCCGAGTTCGAATCAGGGGAAACTCGGGAGAACTCTTGGAATGAACTCGTACAGTGGGACAGGGCTTTAAGTTTCACACAAAGGCAGCAGTTGAAAGGTCTAGGAAGGGACTGCAGATGCAGGTTTAACCCGGAGATAGACACAAAAAGCTGGAGTAACTCAGCGGGTCTGTCTGACAAGATTTTTGTGTCTATTGACAGTTCAAAGGTACTGCACTGCCAATAAGGTTGGATAAGATAGTTTCACAGTTTAGAATCAAACACATAACAAGTTGTGTTTCCCAATAAAGTTTCGCTCTTTAGTGAAATTGCATCTGTGGGGACATTGTCTTTCCGTTGCTACCATCCGAAGAATGGTGTCAATGTCAAATGAAATCAGTTTCGCAATGTGAAGAAACTGGTGATTACAATCTGTGATGGAACACAGGTTACACAAGACACTTCCCGTTTTCAGATGTGTAGGAAGGAACTACAGATGCTGGTTTAGAACAGCATGGTGGCGCAGCGGTAGAGTTGCTGCCTTACTGCTTGCAACGCCCGGGACCTGGGTTCGATCCCGACTACGGGTGCTGTCTGTACAGAGTTTGTACTTTCTCCCCGTGCCCTGCGTGGGGTTTCTCTAAGATCTTCGGTTTCCTCCCACACTCTAAACACATACAGATTAATTGTAAATTGTCCCTAGTGTGGGTAGGACAGTGTTAATGTGCAGGGATCGCTGGTCAGTGCAGACTCGGTGGGTCAAAGGGCCTATTTCCGGCTGTATCTGTAAACTTAACTAAACTAAACTAAACTGAAGTGAGAGAGATACAAAATGGTGGAGTATTGAACCCTCTCCAACGGAATAAGCATGGAATAATCTCCACCCTACTATAGTTACCCAACCAGATGCAACTAAATTTAAAGTAGCTCTTTCTTCCCAATAACCCTTTCTGGCTTAAGTCCTCCCTCCACCACCTCCAGTTTAAATTCCATTTGAAATATTTTGGAGGACCAAGAAACCAAGAACCAAGAACCAAGAGTAACTCAGCTGAACTGGCAGCATCTTTGGAGAGAAGGAATGGGTGACGTTTCAGGTCGAGGCCCTTCTTCAGGCTCGTCAGGGGAAAGGGAGACGAGAGACAGAGAGGTGATGTAGAGATAAAGAACAAATTAATCAAAGATATGCAAAAAAGTAACAATGATAAAGGAAAGAGCCCATTGTTGGCTTTGCTAGGTGAGAACGAGAAGCTGGTGAAGGAATCCTGTACACACATACTTGTTTTGATTGTGATATATTTTCTGTCTGAAAATCTGACCACAATAGCCTATGGATCAATAAATGTAACATTGTGGAAACACAAAATCAATTCATCAAGGCAGACTTTGGATACCCAGCTATAGAATGACCAGCCATCAGGAAAAGATGTCAATGGACCCTTGATAAAAGTCAATGACTGCAAGTTGCAGTGATGAATGCTCTGGGCAGAATAGGAAGGAACTGCAGATGCCAGTGTTCTCACTATAACTGCGGGCATAGACATTTGGCAAGCAAATCTAGGGAAAACAATTCTCTCATTGAATTTACTTGTGTCTTCACTGTTTTAGAAATCATTACGACTTTATTGAGTAAAAATATATGCTTACAAATGAGGAGACTCATAAATGTTAAAGCATCATAAATTTAGAGATAGCACAGTTACTTTAACTAACATGAGCTGCAGAATGGTTAACAGATTAAATAAAATTTAATGGTTATGTCCTGTCATTGGAATCACTTCCGAAAACCAAGAAGTTAAAAAGATGATCCATCTTGCTTATCTTTTGAGCGTTATTGTGTGAACAGTGAGCTCAGATAACATCGGTATTAAAATTACACAGGATTTAACCATGGGAGAGAAATGAAGAAATATGAACTGGCGCAGAACATTGAGTATATGTTCAGAAAAATAAGCACAAGACAAGATAGTTTAGTTTAGTTCAGAGAAATGACGTGGAAACAGACCCTTCGGCCCACCGACTAACAATCGCCCATGCTCTCGTTCTATCCTCCACTCTTGGGAAAATTTACTGAAGCCAATTAACCCGTATGGGCTTTGGAGTGTGTGTGGGGGTAGGGGGGGGGGACCAGAGCACCCGGAGAAAACCCACGCAGTCACAGGGAGACCGTACAAACTCCGTACAGACAGCACACTTGGTTGGGATTGAACCCGGGTCTCTGGTGCTGTAAGGCAAAACTCTACCGCTGCGCCACACTGACGCCGAAAAGATATTACAATTAAGCATTCTGGCATCATGGGTCATTAACTTGAGCATCAAATAAATGCTGAAGAAATGCAGAGAATATACTGTAGATCAAAAAAGTATTTGGCACTTTGGCCTTCATCAGTCAGAGGATTGAGTTTAGAAGTTAGGAGGTCATGTTGCAGTTGTATAAGACGTTGGTGAGGCCGCATTTTGAGTATTGTGTTCAGTTCTGGGCACCATGTTATAGGAAAGATGTTGTCAAGCTGGAAAGGGTACAGAGAAGATTTACAAGGATGTTGCCAGGTCTAGAGAGTTTGAGCTATAGGGAGAGGTTGAGTAGGCTTGGACTCTATTCCATGGAGAGCAGAAGGATGAGGGGTGATCTTATAGAGGTGTATAAAATCATGAGAGGAATAGATCGGGTAGATGCACAGAGTCTCTTGCCCAGAGTAGTTGAATCGTGGAACAGGGGACATAGGTTTAAGGTGAAGGGGAAAAGATTTAATAGTAAGATTAAACGAGAACTTACCAGTTTGAAGTTTGATCATTATTTTATGAGGAGTAACGTTGAGGGAATACGTGAAGAACCCCGCCAGGACGCATGCGTGTCATTCTTCAAAGCAGCGGTGTGAAATCACAGATAACTGTAATGACTAAACATAGTAAGATTAGAGAAGAGATACCAGTTGAGTATATGATCAAGGGTGGGAGCGGAGGGCACGTATTCCCTCAACGTTACTCCTCATAAAATAACGATCAAACTTCAAACTGGTAAGTTCTCGTTTAATCTTACTATTTTACTTCGGAGTCACGTGAGTGACTACGTGAAGATTTTAAAGCGCTGTGATTTCATGCCGTGGAAACGAGTCCATGCATCACATCTGCCTTGATTATGGGGAGAATAGAGTTAACATCATTAGACATCAATACGATATTGAAACCCAATGATAAATATATTAACACCAATTATTGCCCCTATTTATGGGGTAAATTATATTACAGAACTTAAATTTGTTTCTGCAAATGTTCCAGGTTCAATGACTGGTTTGTTATAAAGTCGTTGGAAAGTTTCCTCCGTTGACCATCCTGCTGTCTTGAGGATTTGGTCCATAGGAACGTCCAACTTCATAGCTGCCGATGTAGCTGCAGCCCTGGTGGAGTGAGATTTAAAAATGCTAGTGTCTACTCCAGCCTTTATTAGGACCTTTTTTGGCCATCTAGAGATGGTCTGGACTGTCACTGTTTTGAGTGGCTGTTTGTAGCTGATTAAAGTGACATTTCTTTCCCTCTGATGATCTTAGTATACTCCATATATAATAGTAAGTGTGTTACAATACAGAGACGACCATCTGTCGGGTAGGCCCTGAATTCTGTTTTTAGGCCTGCTGACCCCTGTCTGTTTTGTTTGACTATTTCATTGATGTGAAAAGTTAAATTTCCAGATGAAATAATCATGTTGCCCAGCCTTAGTTTCTGTAGTGACTGGACCCTTTGTGCCGTGACCAAGGCCATCAGTATGACTGTTTTCATAGTCAGTTTCTGTAGGGACAGAGCTGTAGCTGGAGACCAGTTTCTTAACATGGTCAGTACAATGCTCACATCCCATATTTGGGAGTACCTGGTTCTTGGGGGATTAACATTAAAATGCCCCTCATGAGTTTGATTACCAGGGTGTGTCCCAACAGAATGCCGCTCTGTTCCTTGCCACAGGTACGTTGACAGAGCACTTCTGGCGCAGTTGATGGCACTATGACTGAGCCTCTCATCGTAATGGAGGCTTGCCAGGAATTGCAGAACAGACGGGATGTTCATAGATCTGTGGGTGATGTTTATCCTAGTGGCGGCGCGGCTCTGGCTGCAGCGGCTCTCCGGCAGTCCTGTTTGTTTTGTGTTTTTTTGGGTTGTTTATTTTCGTTTTGGTTAGTCTAGTTTTGGTTTTTAGTTTCTGTTGGGGGGGGGGGGGGGGTTGAAACGGAGCTTGCTGTCTCTCCCTGCGGGGGAATGCGACTTTTTTGTCGAATTCCCCTTCTCTGCCTCTGTGCTGAGGCCTAATGGCGGAGCTGGCTCAGGAGGCAGAGCCCGCCAGGACTCGCACTGGGCTCGCTCCCGTGAGGACGGCCCGGCTCGGGGCTGGAGCAGGGCTTCCGTGAGGGGCTGTGACGCTCCCGTGAGGACGGCCGGCCCGAGGAAGGAACGGTGCTCCCATCGGAGTGGCCGAGCTCGGGGAGGTACGGCGTTCCCAGCCCGAGGGAGGAGCGGCGCCCGGTCGGGGCGGCCCAGCCCGAGGGAGAAGCTGCGCCCAGTCGGGGCGGCCCAGCCCGAGGGAGAAGCGGCGCCCAGTCGGGGCGGCCCAGCCCGAGGGAGGAGCGGCGCCCGGTCGGGGCGGCCCAGCCCGAGGGAGGAGCGGCGCCCAGTCGGGGCGGCCCAGCCCGAGGGAGGAGCGGCGCCCGGTCGGGGCGGCCCAGCCCGAGGGAGGAGCGGCACCCGGTCGGGGCGGCCCAGCCCGAGGGAGGAGCGGCGCCCGGTCGGGGCGGCCTGGCGCGAGGCTGAGACGGTAACAGCACTCACGTGAGGGCGATCCGGCTCGGGGCTGGGACTGTGTTCTGGTGGTGGTGACCTGAGTCCGGGGTTCGGCCGCGGGCCAGCGGCTGCGTCAGCAGGACTGGTGGGCGGCAACTTCGACCACCCCGGGCCGCGGTGTTTTAGCCGCGGGACAGTTGTAACATCGCCCGGGGGGTATCGCTTCAGCGCAGAGGGAGAAGAGGAGGGAAGAGACTGGAGACCTAAGACTTTTGCCTCCATCACAGTGAGGAGATGTTGGGTGGACTCACTGTCTCAATATGTGTTTATTGTTGTTTTTTATTGTATTGTATTGTATGTATGACTGCTTCAATTTCGTTCAGACTTCGGTCTGAATGACAAAAGGTAATCTAATCTAAAAAAAAAAAAAAATTGTTGTGACAGTACTTCCCATTTCTTGATGACACCAAGTACTGTTTTTTGGTGGACCGTCTGTTGGCCGCAGAAATAATATCCACTGTTCGGTCCGTCAGTCCCAGGTGTAGTAGAGGTGCTTTCAACTCTATAAATTAATAGGTTTATATAATTATGACATGGGTAACTCCCCTTGTTGCGGGAAGAACCAGTAAATTAGGTCTATGATGGATGGTGATGCAGGGTTCTAAAACCATGTCGATATCACCGGGACCCATGGTTGAGTAGGCCAATCGGGTACTATCAAAATACCAGACGCGGAGTCTACTGTATATTCCTAAATACCCGACTGATGAGGCAGAAGGAGGGAATGCATAAATAAACAATTTCCCCCAATGCAGCGAAAATGCATCTCTACCACTGCCCCAGGTTCTGGTTCCCAAGAACATAATTCGATAACTGGTGAGAGCATGAATGTGAATAGGTCAATATCTGGTGTTCCATACCGTGCTGTAATTTCAGCAATACATTTTTTATCGAACTTCCATTCAGTGTTTTCATAGAATTAGCGTGACCTGTTGTCTGCCACTAATTCAGTTTACCTGGTAAGTAGGTAGCTGATATCCAAATATCTCTCTGGATACACTATTGCCAAATTGTGTTGGCCAGATTGTCACATGATGTTGATATGTTTCCACCCATATGGTTGATATATGCTACCACGGTGGTGTTGTCAATTTGTAGTCTAACATGCTGGTGATATAACCCAGAACAATATGACTTAAAGCCATGGAATGCACTCAACATTCCAAGGTAGTTTATGCCCAGTGTTTGTAATAATGATGCCTCCTGTGCATTCCATCTCCCCCACAGCTGGAGATGGGATTGGTAGCATCCCATCCAAGTGCACTGGCATCAGTATGTAGTTCCATAGACGGGTAGCTGATAATGTTTGGATCGGAACAATGCCTAATGTTATGTTTCCACCATTTTAGTTCCATTGTGGCCTCTGTTGGTAGCTTCATTGGTCTGTCAGAATGACCCCCATAATTTTTGAGTGCACGAATGTTTGCCCTCTGTAATTTTTGATAATGTAAAGGTCCGATTTGTGTGGCTGGAAACCCAGCCACTATAATGCCAATTATTCTTGCTACCAGTCTGATGGATGGTTTTGTTTTGCTGCAAGCCTCCATTAAGGCTATAACCTTTTCTTTCGGCAAAGTCACTGACATGTGAACTGTGTTAAGGGTGTACCGCAGATGATCCATTGTGTTCAATAACATCTGTGGTCACCTCTAATGGGTACTGTATAGTAAGCATCTTTTAATACGATGCTTGCCATGTAGTAACCTAGGAATCAATTGCTTAGCAGTAACAAAGGTTCCCATCTGGTAATGAATATATAGTACGAAAGTATTCAAATTAGTCAAATCTATGATGATGTGGCAACCACCATCTAGTTTATGATAAAGATTTTGGACACGAATTCCTGTGATTCGTGTTGGATATCCTCCATTACTCCTTTTTTATATGGGCACTGTAGTTCAGCATGCGCTTTTGATTTTATTTATTTTTTTTTTTCTTTTATTTTTTTCTTTGCCTGTAAGCACGAACATTCGGTTCGGTACATGCTGAACTGGAGGATTATGTTTTGTATAAATTCTATGGTATAACACTATACTTCTGAAAATATAAGTGTCGGTAGTTAATTTATTCCATGCATCCAGATAGAATTGTAATCTCCCACCAACCTCGTAAGGAACCAGACCCACCTACCTCCATGGTTACTATTGGTAGGTTTGTTACTTTTTCGGCATCCTCCGTGGACGTTGAGGTGCCGGTGTCTGGATCTGTAGTTGGGTCGGTGTTGAGGGTTAGCGCATTCCCCAGGAAGTAGTTTTTAGACGTTGCTTTAATGAGCCCCAGGGTTTTACCCTCTTTGTCAAGTTCTTTTACCTGTTTTGATAAGTTGCCTCCAAATAGTAATATCTAATGCTGTTTACTCGTATTGGTAGTTGCAAAATAAAGCCAGTGCATCCTGGTGATCTTGTGTCATGTCTTTTTTGTTTATTGTGCGGGCGAAACCCGTAATTCCCGCTGTTAGGACTTTCAGAACTTTCTGTTGTTTCAAGTCCTTGGCTCTGCCATGTTTTCAAATACACTGATTGACACTGGGAACATTCAGTGTTTTGCAGTTCCCTGATGGTAAGTGTCTTCCAATAGGTTTTCTTGCACCCCATGTGCACTAGGGGTATGTTCTGCACCCCTCTTCAGGTTCAGCCCAGAATTGACCCCCTATACTCCCCTCTGATGAGGGAGAACACTGTGCAGCCCTACAAGAGGTACTGCTGTAGGACTTACTAGCTGCCCCCTGTGACTAGTCTCCATCTCCCGGAGCCTGCCACTTACCTGCTCCAACAGCCGCTCCAGCTGGCTCCGATGCTGTCGGCACCGGCCACTCGCTGCTGCTTCAGTTCCTGCAGCCGCTCCAACCGGCACCAATGCTCATGGTCACTGGCCATCGTGGCTGCTCCTGAAGCCACTACTCCTGAAGCCGCTCCTGCTCCAGTTCCTGCAGCCGCTCCAACCGGCTCCAATGCTCACGGGCACTGGCCGTCGCGGCTGCTTGAAGCTGCTCCTCCTGCAGCCGCTCCAACCGGCTCCAATGCTCACGGGCACTGGCCGTCGCGGCTGTTTTGTTCCCCGCTCCCAGCCGCTCCAACCGGCTCCAATGCGCACGGGCACTGGCCGCTCGCGGCTGCTCCTGCAGCCGCTCCAACCAGCCCCAATGCTCACGGGCACTGGCCGCTCGCGGCTATTCAGAGTCGGACTCATCGGAGTCAACGACTGTTGGTTTTTTGCTTCGCTCTACCGCCCGGCCGTGGCCGGTGCGGGAGCGAAGTCGGGAGCGAAGTAGGGCACAGCTGTTCCCATTACGGGAGATTGGCGTGCCGTTGGCTGCTGCTGCCGGCTGCCCGCAACTCCGCGGTTCTCCCCCGCCAGCTTTCCCGCAGCCTTCGTGGATCTGGTCCATGTCTCCACCTGTAAGGTAAGTGGAAGGAACGCAGAGTCTCCTTACCTGCTGTTCCCGACTTTCAATTCTGGAACGCAGAGTCTCCTTACCTGCTGTTCCCGGCTTTCAATTTTTGCCGCTAAGGGGAACGTCGTTCCCCCTGCTGTGACTCGTTGCACTGCGTGTAGCGATATGACACGCATGCGTCCTGGCGGGGTTCTTCACGTAGTCACTCACGTGACTCCGAAGTAAAATAGGAATCTGAGGGTAGCTTTTTCACACAAAGTGTGGTGGGTGTATGGAACAAGCTGCCAGAGGAGGTAGTTGAGGCTGGGACTATCCCAACGTTTAAGAAACAGTTAGACTGGTACACGGATAGGACAGGTTTGGTGGGATATGGACCAAACGGGAGCAAGTGGGACTAGTGTAGCTGGGACATGTTGGTTGGTGTGGGCAAGTTGGGCTGAAGGGCCAACTCTGTGACTCTATGACTCTACCCCAATTTTTTGTTCACATTGTGGTGTCCGAGATGATGCTAGGTTCGGGAGTGCGCGCACCGACACCTGTAGTGGGGTGAACCTGCGTGATACATTTTATTTACAGGGTGGGGCCGCTGATTCTCGCTATCAGGCCGCATGTGCAGTGGCGCTGGCTTGTCCCGGCACCTCAGTCCTGGGTTTTGCCTCCGAATATGTGTGCAGTCCCTCGTTGACCATGGGCAGGAAGAGACACTGGCACTCAGGCTTGCCCCGGCCACTCAGTCTCAGCGTGTAGAGTTGCCACGGCCACGGTGGCGCAGCGGTAGAGTTGTTGCCTTACAGCGCTTATAGAGCCAAAGGGAGGGCTTGTACACTCTGTAGTTTAGAAGGAGGAGAGGGGATCTTATTGAAACATATAAGATTGTTAAGGGTTTGGACACGCTAGAGGCAGGAAACATGTTCCCCATGTTGGGGGGAGTCCAGAACTAGGGGCCACAGTTTAAGAATAAGGAGTAAGCCATTTAGAACGGAGATGTGGAAACACTTTTTCTCACAGAGAGTTGTGAGTCTGTGGAATTCTCTGCCTCATATGGCGGTGGAGGCAGGTTCTTTGGATACTTTCAAGAGAGAGCTAGATAGGGCTCTTAAAGATAGCGGAGTCCGGGGATATGGGGAGAAGGCAGGAACGGGGTACTGATTGGGATGATCAGCCATGATCACATTGAATGGCGATGCTGGCTCGAAGGGCCGAATGGCTTACTCCTGCACCTATTATCTATTGTCTATTGTCTGTTGATCCGGGTTTGATCCCGACTACTGGTGCTGTCCGTATGGAGCTGGTACGTTCTCCCCATGACCATCTGGGTTTTCTCCGACATCTTCGGGTTCCTCCCATACTCCAAATGTAGGTTAATTGGCTTGGTGTATGTGTAAATTGTCCCTAGTGTGTGCAGGATGGTGTTAATGTGCGGGGATTGCTGGTCGGCGCGGACTCGGCGGGCCGAAGGGCCTGTTTCCGCGCTATATCTCTAAAAGTTAAAAAAAATTAAAAGAGGCGCTGACTGTCTTGGGCTTCTCCATGGCAGTCCAATCTGGTGGAGCTGGTGGTCTCAGTTTTCTCCCAGTGGCTCAGTCTTCCTTGAATCTACAACAGAGGAACACTGTCAGGAGTTACCCACTTAGGAGAATTTTGGATAGGCATATAGAGGTGCAGGAAATAGAAGGCTATGGATTTTGTGCAGGAAGATAAGAGTTGACCTTTGCATCATGTGTAGCATAGACATTGTTTAGCAATGTTACAACATTTTGAGATTTAAAAAATCAAGTCTGTAATTTATCCCATCAGATAAAGCATAAAAAGAAGTTTAATTTGACACCTAATTCACTTTCATATCTCAAGTATTTAAAAAGTTATGGCCATTTTCATACTCGGAAATTAGCATCTTGTTCCCTATTGATTTTCTATGGACATAACAAAAAAGCTGTGATCGTGGACAGTCAAAAGTCCATAACCTTCTTAAAAATTAAGAGAACTGAATGAAAATTTCAGATATCGTAGATTGAACCATTCTGAAACAAATATAAAATAATCTTACTTGGATGACCTGAAATTAAAGCATATAATTAGTTAGTTACCCAAGTATAGCTAATTTCAAACTTCAATTACTAGATCTAAACATCTATCCATTTCTTAATAAATGATTAACATTTTTAAATAGCCTAAGTGTCCAAATAATATTCATAAATAATTCACAATAAAACATGATTTTTAAATCTCATTTACATTAATTTATAGGCCAAATGGAAGGAATTTAGTGTTTAATTGCTGTAAATTAAAGTCCATTTTAAATCAGCTTTCTAGTGGGATCCTGTGAACGCGCTGGTTTAGAACGTTCACATTGCGGTAGATTTGTGCCTCAAATGCCCAGAAAAATACTGCAGGATATAATGGGCCCAAAATGAGCTACTCGCAATATTAAACTTTGTATAAAGGGATCTTAAGAAGCCCTTTTTAATGTAAAAATATGCAGCATACCTTCTATTATTTGCTCTATGCGACCCTGACAGCTGCCGGTGGCCGCGGGTTTAGAGATTGATTTTTAAACTACTATAACTATTATACGAGGCCTTTAAAACTAATAATAGCTTTTGCGACGGGGTCTTCCAGCGATTTTTCGTTAATAATTAACTAGGCTGAATATCTTCGATTTGAACAGCCTAGAGAAAATCGCATTTTAAACCCGCCCCCTCTAAACGGCGCCAAAATCGCGCACACCCGCAGCGACAGATTTTCAGCGGCGCTTCAGGTAGGCTTTGCAACATACCTACATTGTGGGTTGAAAGGTGCAGGAAGGAATCGCTGATGCTGGTTTAAACTGAAGATAGACACAAAAAGCTGTAGTAACTCAATGGGACAGGCAGCATCTCTGGATGGAAGGAATGGGTGACGTTTTGGGTTGAGACCAGTCTGAAGAAGGGTCTCGACCCGAAACATCACCCATCCCTTCTATCCAGAGATGCCGCCTGTCCCGCTGAGTTACTCCAACATTTTGTGTCTGTCTTGTGGGTTTGCGGGCCTGTTCTTGTGATAGGTTCTAGGTTATATGTAAACTCAATGTGAACAATTATTGCATTATTGTAACAAAAACAACATTTAAGGAGATTGGGTCGACTGATGCACCCTGGCAAGGCAGCATTAGTGCCACGCACATGCCCCCCAATACTCACCATTGTGTACCCAGTAGGAGGGCATTGCATTGGCATAGCCCCAGTAGATCCAAGATCCTCTAGAGCCATTCCATGAAAATATGGGCAAGATGCCAAAATGCCGACGTCATCCCATCCACTTTTGCAATCAGGCCCGAGAAAGAGGCCCGTGCAGAATTTCAGTAACTGTAATCAATGAACAAGAGATATGTAACTAAAGGTCACAGAGACTCAGGCAAATTGCTCCACATTGGTGCTCGTCGAAACAGTTGCCTACATTGTTAAATTGCTCATCCCATTTCTATGCATAGAGCAGTTGTACATATCATATTAGTGTGGAGGTTACTGTTTATGTACAGCATTTTTCTCCATGATATTTTACAATTATTGGCCTTGCTTATCCAGTCACAGATACTGGCTCTTGATTTCCCCTTGCTATGCCTGTTATGGTTCACTTTTGAAGCCTCAGCCAATAATGGATTTTAATGAATTAGAGAGGCACGGTGGCGCAGCGGTAGAGCTGCTGCCTTACAGCGCCGGCGACCCGGGTTCCATCCTGACTACGGGTGCTTGTCTGTACGGAGTTAGTACGTCATTCCCGTGTCCTGCCTGGGTTTCCTCCCACATTCCAAAATGTAAATTGTCCCTAGTGTGTGCAGGATAGCGTTAATGTGCGGGGATCGCTGGTCGGCATGGACTCAGTTGGCCAAAGGGCCTGTCTCCGTGCTGTATCTCTAAAATTAAAACTAAAAACTAACAGCTTTAAAATAGAGAATGCCTCAGCTAAAGATGGCAAGGCAAAGAAGGGTCTCTCGGCAAGAGTGAATCATGAATAATGGATATTGTGACAGTCGCCCCTTCCTCAAATGCCGCTCTCATCCCTATCGCTGGCTGACAGGCCAGGGGAGGCCACTCCCAGCATGTCTGAAGAAGGGTCTTGACATGAAACGTCACCCATCCTTCTCTCCAGAGATGCTGCCTGTCTCGCTGAGTTACACCAGCATTTTGTGTCTATCCCCAGCATAAGTGAGTGAGCTGGGTACTATGAGCTATGGGTTGGCCACTGGAGCTTTATCAGCCCACTGCCTACAAAGCACAAGCATTCTCAAGAGAGGGTGACCCAGGTACTTCTTCTTGTTCATGGACAAGACAGACTGGGCCGATATACATACATACATACATACATACATACATACATACATACATACATACATACATACATACATACATACATACATACATACATACATACATACATACATACATACATACACACAAATATTGATTGATTGATTGATTGATTGATTGATTAATTGATTGATTGATTGATTGATTGATTGATTGATTGATTGATTGATTGATTGATTGATTGATTGATTGATTGATTGATTGATTGATTGATTGATTGATAGACTTTATTAATCCCCTTATTCAGGGGAAATTCTGATGTCCTTGCAGCACACTAATAAAAATACAACACAGTATTCATGAAGAAATTCAACACCAAAACATAAAAACATCCCCCCACAGTGATTCCCACTGTGGGAGAAGGCACAAAGTCCAGTCCCCATCCTCTTGTCCACCCAAAGTCGGGCCTATTGAGGCCTCCACAGTCGCCGCCACGGCGCCCGATGTTCTCGCCGGGTGATGGTACTCCGGCGTCGGGGGAACCCCCAGCGGCTTGGGGTGCCAGGAACGGCCGCCTTCCCACCGGAGCCTGCGGCTTCCAAGCCAACAGACCACGCCAGACGGAGCTCCACACACTGGTGATCTCGGCGAGATGTAAGTTCAACGTCGCAGCTGGCCGCTCCGCAGAACCGCGGCTCCACGATATTTTCCTCGGCGGTACCAAGCATACTGGAGTCCCAGCGCGGCGACCCAGGAAAGGCATCGCCCGCTCCACGACAGTGCTCCAGCGCTGCGCCGCCGCCAACGCCGATGTTCTGGCCAGGTCCCCTCAGGGAAACGTCGCTCCAGGATCCGCTGGTAGGCCGCGAGGACAGGTCGAAGACGCTACTCGGAGGAAGGCAACCCCTCCGACCAGGTAGGGACTTAGAAAAGCAGTTTCCCCCTTCCCCCCCACCACCCCCCACACATAAAAAGATTTAGACCCCCTGACTGTACACTTAACAAACTAAAAATAATAAAAAAGAAGGGAAAAAAACGGACAGCTGCAGGACAGGCAGCCGTTCAGGACAGCGCCTCCTCCGGATATACATACATACACACATATACACATACACACATATATATATAACCACATATACACACACACACACACACACACACACACACACACACACACACACACACACACACACACACACACACACACACACACACATGCATACGCGCATACATACATACATACATACATACATACATACATACATACATACATACATACATACATACATACATACGGAATGATTGAATGGCGGAGTAAACCCGATGGGCCGAAGGGCCTAATTCTGCTCTTATAATATGAACTTTGCTTTGGCATCTTTTGGTATTCTGTCTACACATCTGTTCCTCTATCTTCAATGGATATTTTTAAGGCAGAGATAGAGAGATTCTTGATTAGTACAGGTGTCAGGGGTTATAGGGAGAAGGCAGGAGAATGTGGTTAGGAGGGAGCGATGGATCAACCATGATTGAATGGCGGAGCAGACTTGATGGGCCGAATGGCCTAATTCTGCTCCTGTCACTTATGACCTTCCACTTGCTATTGGGGAGCCTATAGTACAATCCCATTGTAATGCTTCCACCTTCCTTATTTCAAGCTCTACCCATATCGCCTTAGTAGTGAACCCTCTAGTATTCCTCTCTGAGCGGGACATATACCCCAGGAGTCAATATCACCAACAACTTCTCCTGGACCACCCATATTGAAGCAACGACCAAGAAAGCACACCAACGCCTCTACTTCCTTGGAAGGCTTAGGAAGTTCGGCATGTCCCCATCAACTCTCACCAACTTCTACAGATGCGCCATACACAGCATTTTATCAGGATACATCACAGCTTGGTTTGGGAACAGCTCCATCCAAGACCGCAAGAAATTGCAGCCAATTGTGGACGCAGCCCAGACCATCGCACAAACCAACCTCCCTTCTATTGATTCCATTTACACCTCACGCTGCCTCTGCAAGGCCAGCAGCGTAATCAAGGATGAGTCGCACCCTGGCCATTCCCTCTTCTCCCCTCTCCCACCGGGCAAAAGGTACAGAAGTGTGAAAACGCACACCTCCAGATTCAGGGACAGTTTCCTACCAGCTGTTATCAGGCAACTGAATCATCCAACCACAACCAGAGAGCAGTGCTGAACTACTATCTACCTCATTGGAGACCCTCGGACTATCCTTGATCAGACTTTGCTGGCTTTACCTTGCACTAAATGTTGGTCCCTTATCATGTAACTCTACACTGTAAATGGCTCAATTGTAAACATATTGCCTTTCTGCTGACTGGTTAGCACGCACCAAAAAGCTTTTCACTGTACCTCGGTACACGTGACAATAAACTAAACTGTAACTGTACTGAACTGAGTGCCGCTGTGATTAGTAGAGCAACTCCTACAACTATTTTGCTTCCTTCTCAATATCGTCTGAAACATTGAAACCCAGGAATATTTAGATGACAATTAGTAAGTTGGTAGTCAATAAAATGTTTCCGATGTTGGGGGAGTCCAGAACCAGGGGTCACAGTTTAAGGATAAGGGGTAGGCCATTTAGGACTGAGATGAGGAAAAACATTTTCACCTAGAGAGTTGTAAATCTGTGGCATTCTCTGCCACAGAAGGCAGTGGAGGCCAATTCGCTGGATGTTTTCAAGAGAGAGTTAGATTTAGCTCAGGGATAATGGAATCGGGTGATATGGGGAGAAAGCAGGAATGGGGTACTGATTTTGGATGACCAGCCCTGATCATATTGAATGGTGGTGCTGGCTTGAAGGTCCATATGGCCGACTCCTGCACCTATTCTTTATGTTTCTATGTATTCCTCTCGCAACCATGTTTCCACAATGGCCATAATGGCATGGACCCAACCACCGATCATCTGCCTTCTCCACCCTTTGCTTGCGTTGACACACTTCATTCAACCCATTATGGTCAGCATATATCTTCACCTCTCTCTACTTGTCATTCCTTCGAAACCTTTTGAGAGCATTTGACGGCATAGGGCCTGTACTCGCTGGAGTTTAGAAGGATGAGGGAGGACCTTCATTGAAACTTGGAAACCGAATAGTGAAAGGCTTGGATAGAGTGGATGTGGAGAGGATGTTTCCATCAGTAGGAGAGTCTAGGACTAGAGGTCATAGACTCAGAATAAATGGATGTTCCTTTAGGAAAGAGATGAGGGGGAATTTCTTTAGTCAGAGAGTGATGAAACTGTGGAATTCTTTGCTGCAGAAGGCTGTGGAGGCCAAGTCAACGGATATTTTTAAGGCATAGATTCTTGGTTAGTACAGGGGTCAGAGGTTATGGGGAGAAGGCATGAGAATGAGGTTAGGAGGGAGAGATAGATCAGCCATGATTCAATAGCGGAATAGACTTGATGGGCAGAATGGCCTAATTCTGCTCCTATCACTTATGACCTTATGATCTTATGACCTTATGACATGAGATTTACTGGTCCTAACCTTGGCCATCACACTTTCCAGTTTCTGACATCGTTCTCTGGTTACCATCTGTTTTCTTTTCTATTTATTTTGCACTCTGTACACAGATTTTTCTTAATATGAACCATTTATAATATTTATTTTCACCCTATTCGTGCTTGTTGGTGATGAGCAATCACCGAGGCCACACCGACCAGCAATCACCGCACCTTAACACTATCCTACATTAGGGCGGTCACTGTGGGGCAGCGGTAGAGTTGCTGCCTTACAGCGCTTAGAGTGCCAGAGACCCGGGTTTGATCCCGACCATGGGTGCTGTCTTTATAGAGTCTGTACGTTCTCCCCTGAGTTTGGTATAAATGTAAAACTAGTGTGTGTAGGAGAGTGTTAGTGTGCAGGGATCGCCCTTCGGTGCAGACTCGGTGGGCCGAAGGGCCTGTTTCCACTAAACTAAACTAAACTAAACAACTAAACTAGGGGCAATTTTTACATTTGAACAAAGCCAATTAGCCTGCAAACCTGCACATCTTTGAAGTGTTCGTGGAGAAATCCCATGCAGGTCACGGGGAGAACATACAAACTCCGTAGAGACAGTACCCGTAGCCAGGATTGAACCCGGGTCTCTGGCGCTGTAAGGCAGCAACTCTACCGCTGCACCACCATACTGCCTTTGACCAGTTGGTTCACTTGACAATCTGACATTTTTTCTGTTGTTTTTTTTTACTTGTCTTGGTTAAGTTTTAGTTTGTTGGGTTGTGTTAGAGGGGGGGGGGTGAAACATGTTCTCTGTCTCTTCCTTTGGGGGAATGCGACTTTTTCGTGTCGTATCCCCCTTCTCTGCCTCCGTCTGCGCTGAGGCCTAATGACGGAGCTGGCGGCCTCCAGCCTGCGACTGACCCCGAGGCTCCAGAGGCAGAGCCAGCCAGGACTCACCAATGAGAAGTTGGCCGTCTTCGGGGCTGAGGCAGCGGTGGCCCGACTTGCTGGTGCAGCGTTCTGGCTTTCGGCGGCGGCCTGGAGCTGATGCAGCGGGGCTCGGAGCGGAGACTGCGGGACCCGGAGTTGGGGCAGCGGCCCGGAGCGGAGACTGCGGGACCCGGAGTTGGGGCAGCGGCCCGGAGCGGAGACTGCGGGACCCGGAGCTGGGGCGGCGGCCTGGAGCTGGGGCGGCTGCCCGGAGCTGATGCTGTGGCGGGCCGTCTCGGAGCAGAGACGGCGTTACGGCTATCAGCGGCGGCGACATCACCACGGAGGTCCGCTGGACTGGAGAGCGGCATCTCCGGCCTGGATCGATCGCCTCAGCGCAGAGGGAGAACAAGGAGGGAAGAGACGGAGACTAAGACTTTGCCTCCATCACAGTGAGGATGTGTTTGGTGAACTCACTGTGGTTGATGTTTAATTTGTGTTTATTGTATGTTTTGTTTTTATTGGTTCTGTGTATGACTGCAGGCAACGTAATTTCGTTCAGACCGAAAGGTCTGAATGACAATAAAGGAATCTAATTCTAATTCTAATTCTAATCTAATGATCACATGTTCTCTCCAAATGCAGCTGTGTCATGTTTTTCAATCAACCCTTTGTAAATTAATGCCATTCGGAGAAACCGTCTTTCATCCATCACCTGATTTCTTTTTTCTGGTCAATCCTTAAAGGACCTGTCCCACTGTACGAGCTAATTCAAGTGCTCTCCCGAGTTTAAAACAAAATCAAACTTGTGGTAAGCACGTAGAATGTACGTAGCGGGTACGTCGGAGCTCGGGACGTCGTAACGCTAACGGCAGGTACTCGGGAAACGCGGTAAGCTCGTGAAGACTCGTGAAGTATTTTCAACATGTTGAAAAATGTCCACGAGAACCCTGAGTACCTACGAGCGGCCATTACCGTAATTCTCCAAGTTCGAATCAGGGGAAACTCGGGAGAACTCTTGAATTACCTCGTACAGTGGGACAGGCCCTTAAGAGTCACAGTTGTCACCAATTTTGGACTTGCCTCGATATTTTGTCTGTTCAGTTGGACTGGTGAAGTTCATAATCAGATCCAGTCTGAAGAAGGGTTTCGGCCCGAAACGTCGCCTATTTCCTTCGCTCCATAGATGCTGCTGCACCCGCTGAGTTTCCCCAACAATTTTGTGTACCTTCATAATCAGATCAACTGCTTATTAAACGCACAGCGTTCAATATAGTCACATAACCATGGGGCAACATTACCCTTGATCTGCTTTGTTTTACAATCCATAGAACCAAATATAATTCAAACTCACATGCTTCATACTTCCCTCTAAAAAAATGCAATGAAAAATAATAATAATACATAAAGCCACATATCAGTTAATAGGTTAAACACTTAATTTAACCAGACATTTGTTCAGGTACATTGATGGGAAAGGTTTGGAAGTATATGGGCCAAACATGGGCAGGTGGGACTAGTTTGATGGGGCATCTTGGCCAGCATGGGAAAGTTGGGCCGAATGGCCTGTTTCCATGCTATATGACTGTGTCTGTGACTTTAACCCATTTACGTACTTAAATAGATTAAGGTTTGCAATGTGTAGGAAGTAACTGCAGATGCTGGTTTCAACCATAAAAAGCTGGACTAACTCAGCTGATCAGACAGCATCTCTGGAGAAAAGGAATAGGTGGCGTTTCGGGTCGAGGCCCTTCTTCAGAGTGAGAGTCAGGGGAAAGGGAAACAAGAGATATAGACAGTGATGTAGAGAGATGTAGAACAAATGAATGAAAGAAATGCAAAAAAGTAACGATTATAAAGGAAACAGGCCATTGTTAGCTGTGTGCTGGGTGAGAACGAGTTACTGACAATGAGACTCAACAAGGTGACTTTGAAGCTGGTACGACTTGGATGGGGGTAGGGGTGGAGAGAGAGGGGAGATGCTAGGGTTTCTTGAAGTTGGAGAATCAATATTTATGCCATTGGGTTGGTTTTTCAGACGCTTGTCTAATCAGATTACATCGAACCCTAAATGAGGATTTTCTTCCCTGATCAATATTTAACATGTATATCTCCTGTCACCTCCAAGAATGGCTTCTCAGCTGGCAACTTTGCCTGGTCTCAAATCATAGGTTGATATCAACTTGATAAGTGTGAGTCTTGTAATCAAAGCAAAAAGTTCTGGAAATACTCACAAGATCATGCGGCATATGTGGGCAAACCCCAGTAGATATGTCAGGATCCTTGATCAATCTGCATTCATGTGGATGTTGGTAACAAAGAACTGCAGGTGCAGGTTTATACCAAAGATATACACAAAGTGCTGGAGTAAAAGGGGGCGGCACGCTAACGCAGCGGTAGAGTTGCTGCTTTACAGAGCTTGCAGCGCCGGAGACCCGGGTTTGATCCCAATTACGGGTGCTGTCTGTACGGAGTTTGTGTGTTCTCCCCGTGACCAGAATCTCTGAAATCTTCGGTTTCCTCTCACACTCCAAAAAGGCACAGGGATGTAGGTAAATTAGCTTGGTAAATGTGAAAATTGTCCCTAGTGTGTGTAGGATAGTGTTATTGCGAGGGGATCGCTGGTCGGCGCGGACTCGATGGGCCGAAGGGCCTGTTTCTGCGCTGAATCTCTAAACTAAACTAAACTAAACTAAAACTCAATGTGTCAGGGAGCATCTCTGGAGAAAAGGGATAGTTGACGTTTCGGGTTGGGATCCGTCTTTAGACTCCTAGTTCAGTCTGAAGAAGGGTTCAGAAACGTCACCTATTCTTTTTCTCCACAGATGCTGCCTGACCTGCTGAGTTACTCCAACACTTTGTGCCTACATGTGCATGTTGTCAGTAGAGAGTAAAGATAACCAGTCCCAGTTCCCAGTACTTGTGGGAATATTTCCTGCCTATACTGTAATACACTTTTTTATCTTAGAAATGTATGGATTTGGATCAATAATAATTTCCATTCCATTTTGAATCTACTTTAACTTAAATTATGTCTCCAACAACCTTAGTTCCAAATAATTACTGTGGTCAGTGAACTCAAATTCAAAGGTCAACTTGCCTTGTCTGGCATCTCTATTTCGAACCATGCGGTTTCCATGTTTCAGAACTCTGACCAGAAGGACACCTCTGCCGTGTTTGGCCAGAAGTTCGACGCTGGAGTAACTCAGCGGGACAGGCAGCATCTCTGGAGAGATGGAATGGATGACGTTTCTGGTCGAGACCTTTCTTCAGACCCGATACGTGACCCATTCCTTCTCTCCAGAGATGCTGCTGGTCCCACTGAGCTACTCAGGCATTTTGTGTCTATCTTTGGTCTAAACCAGCATCTGCAGTTCCTTAACATAGAAACATAGAAAATAGGTGCAGGTGGAGGCCATTCGGCCCTTCGAGCTAGCACCGCCATTCATTGTGATCATGGCTGATCGTCCCCGATCAATAACCCGTGCCTGCCTTCTCCCCATATCCCTTGATTCCACTAGCCCCTAGAGCTCTAAATCCATCCACTGCCCTCTGTGGCAGGGAATTCCGCAAATTCTCAACTCTCTGGGTGAAAATTTTTTTTCTCACCACTGTCTTAAATGGCTTCCCCTTTATTCTAAGACTATGGCCCCTGGTTCTGGACTCGCCCAACATTGGTAACATTTTTCCTGCATTTAGCTTGTCCAGTCCTTTTATAATTTTATATGTTTCTATAAGAGCCCCCTCATCCTTTTAAACCCCAGTGAATACAAGCCTAGTTTTTTCAATCTTTCCTCATATGACAGTCCCGCCATCCCAGGCATCAATCTCGTGAACCTACGCTGCACTGCCTCAATCATAAGGATGTCCTTCCTCAAATTAGGAGACCAAAAGTGGACAGTTCTTTCCTGCACATTTTGCATGCTTAATTTGTTTATTTTCCCATTTTCGTCCACTTCCCGGTTTCACTCTGGCTGTAACAAAGAGAGTCCCACGTGTGGGTCTCTTCCACGCTATTCCTCATCATCCTTCAACGCCCCCGCTGCCCAATGAATCTAAATCTGAAACTCTGCCTTCAACGGCATCATTTCAGCTGCACGCTGACAGGTCCCATCTGTTTCTCTTTAGCTGAGGCATATGGCGTCAGGCCTAATCATGAAATTAGTACTGTGGAGGTCTTTCTCTCCAAGCCTCAGACTGGTTTTAGTTTAGTTTGGAGATACAGCGCAGAAACAGGCCCTTTCGGTCCACCGGGTCCACACCGACCCGCACACTAACACTATCCGACACACACACACTAAGGATAATGTTATATTTATACCAAACCAATTAACCTACATACCCGGACGTCTTTGGAGTGTGAGAGGAAACCGAAGATCTCGGAGAAAACCCATGCGGGTCACGGGGAGAACGTACAAACTCCGTACAGACAGCGCCCGTAGTCGGGATCGAACCCGGGTCTCCGGTGCTGCAAGCGCTGTAAGGCAGCAACTCTACCGCTGCGCCACCGTGCCAACCAAGATTCCATCCCTCTATTCCCTGCTATAAAATACTTATTTTGGTTGGTTTCCAGTCATTCTGTTAAGGCCTTCATTCTGGCAATGCATCAACAGTTCCTCTCAACCACAATAGTTTATCTTTTTAATCTGGAATCTCCTCAACTGATCCTTTGCATTTCTGGCCTGCATCGCTCGTTTTGTTTAGAGAGTATCTTCCACTTCTGTTTTGCTGCCATGTGGTAATTGGAGTCACAGCATAGAAACAGGCCCTTCGGCCCAACTTGCCCACGCATATCCCCAGCTACACTAGTCCCACCTGCCCGAGTTTGGTCCATATCCCTCCAAACATGTCCTATCCATGTTCCTGTCTAACTGTTTCTTAAATGTTGGGATGGTCCCAGCCTCAACTACCTCCTCTGGCAGCTTGTTCCATACACCCACCACACTTTGTGTGAAAAAGTTACCCCTCAGATTCCTATGAAATCTTTTCTCCTTCACCTTAAACCTATGTCCTCTGGTCCTCGTTTCATCCTCAATTTCCTATCCATTCAGCCATTCACAAGTTAATCACAAGTTATAGTAGAATTAGGCCATTCGGCCCGTCGAGTCTACTCTGCCATTCAATCATGGCTGATCCCTGCCTCCTAATCCCATTTTCCTGCCTTCTCCCCATAACCCTTGACACCCATTCTAATCAAGAATGTGTCTATCTCTGCCTTAAAAATATCCACTGACGTGGCCTCCACAGCCCTCTGTGGCAATGAGTTCCACAAATTAACTACCC
This sequence comes from Amblyraja radiata, assembly GCF_010909765.2. NCBI lineage: Eukaryota > Metazoa > Chordata > Chondrichthyes > Rajiformes > Rajidae > Amblyraja > Amblyraja radiata. The sequence continues at coordinate 38,003,713 of NC_045957.1, read as the reverse complement.
ACTGACTAAAGAAGTTCCTCCTCACCTCCTTTCTAAAAGAGCGCCCTTTAATTCTGAGGCTTTGACCACTCGTCCTAGACTCTCCCACCAGTGGAAACATCCTCTCCACATCCACTCTATCTATGCCTTTCATTATTCTGTAAGTTTCAATGAGGTCCCCCCTCAACTTTCTAAACTCCAGCCAGCTATCTCTCCTTGGATCCCGTGTGATCCTTAATCCCCTCTTCGATATTTGTGTTAAGCGCTGTATACAATTACAGGATATTCCACATTATACAGCTATGTAACAACGGAAGCCTGCCTTCTGCTGTTGGCATTGTTACGTTTTAAAATTCTCTACCACTTTAGGCTTATGCAATTGGACTCAATACTTGCCTTCGAAGGTTTTCTAACTCAGAGGCAGGCATATAAAGATTGAGGTCAAATACTTCCTCTTGGCAAAGGAAATAATGCCCTCTGGGTATCTCATTCAGATGGTCTTTTTCAGATCCTATAATGGATTAAGAATTTTTATCGCTGGCTAAGCAGACCACTGGGCTTCAGAAAGGCAGCTGGTTCAAGGGAATGAATGCATTAGTTAATGCAAGGGAGCCAATTCTAGTAACACAAATACTGGCAGCTGCTGCACCGACATAGAGCAGTAGAAATAATAGCTTGAGAGGAGGGAGCCCAGAACCAGGGGTCACAGTGTAAGAATAAGGGGTAGGCCATTTGGGGCTGAGATGAGGAAAAATGTTTTCACCCAGAGAATTATGATTCTGTGGAATTCTCTGCCACAGAAGACAGTGGAGGCCAATTCACTGGATGTTTTCAAGAGAGAGTTGGATATAGCTTTGATCACCGTCCCCTTAGATCTGCATTTTCATACCTCACCCTTCCATATCTCTACGTCTCCTCCCTCTCCCTGTGTGGAAAAGGGTCTCGATTAAGGAATATGGGGAGAAAGCAGGAAGAGGGTACTGATTCAGCCATGGTCATATTCAATGGCAGTGCTGGCTCGAAGTGCTGACACCTATTTTCTATGTTTCTATGTTGAGAAGGCCATTCAGGCCCTCGTGCTGTTCTTGCATTCTATAAGATCACGGCTCTTCTTTTACTTCAGCGCCGTTGTCCTGCACCAACCCTAATCTTCTTTCTTCCCTCAATATCTATAATGGTGGCGCAGCGGTAGAGTTGCTGCCTTACAGCGCCAGAAACCCGGGTTCGATCCGGACTACGGGTGCTGTCTGTACGGAGTTTATACGTTCTCTCCGTGACCTGCGTGGGTTTTCTCCGGGTGCTCCGTTTTCCTCCCACACTCCAAAGACATACAAGTTTGTAGGTTAATTGGCTTCGGTAAGTTACAAATTGTCCCTAGCATGTGTGGGATAGTGTTAATGTGCGGGGATCGCTGGTCAGCATGGACTCGGTGGGCGAAAGGGCCTGTTTCCGCACTGTATTTCTAAGCTAATCTCTCTATCCAAGTTTTGAAGATATTTAGTGGCTAAGTGGGAGTGGCTGCGCTGCCTTGCAGCTGCGGCTCGCCTGCAGTCCGTTTGTCTTTTCTGTTTTTTGTTTTCTTTTGTCCTGTTTTTACAGTTTATTTTGGTTTATTTAGCTGTGTGTGTGTGGGGGGTGGGTGTAATATGTTTTTTGACTCTTCCTTCGGGGGGATGCAACTTTTCCTGCCGTATCCCCCGTCTCTGTGTCCATCTGCGCTGAGGCCTATCGCAGAGCTGGCGGCCTCCAACTGCGACCAACCTCGAGGCTGTGGAGGCAGAGCCAGGACTTACCAACGCGAGCCTGGCCGACTTCGGGGCTGTGGTTGCGGTGCGGCACAACTTCCGACCCGACTTTGGAGCCTCGGAGGCTCGGCCGCGGGCCAGTGGGCCAGTGGACGACATCATCGGGAGCTCGAGTTCTGTTTTCCGGAGCTCCCGCAACTACAGCTGCGTCCGCTGGACTGGAGGGCGGCAGCTTCGGCAGCTTCGACCGCCCCGGGCCGCGGAGTTTGAACCGGCCCGTTTGCGGAGCTCGGATTCAGCCTGCGGGACTTACCTACCATCACCCGGCGGGGTCATAACATCGGAGGCTTGGATTGCCTCAGCGCAGAGGGAAAGCAAGGAGGGAAGAGACAATGACTTTGGGACTTTAAACTGTGTTGAGTGTTTGTTATTTAGTCTATGTTATGACTGCAGGCTAAACCATATTGTTTGTTTTGTTTTTGTTTTTGTCTTTTGTTTTTACCTTGTTTGGGATGTGTTTACCTTGTATGGGACTAAAGATGGAAATTAGCCACTGGCTACAATCTTGCATATTACATGCAAATGTTTATTAATATGCACTGTCCCTAATAAAATCAATTCATTCAATTCTTGTCTCCACAGGCCTTGTAGCAGAGATTTGTTATTCTCTGGGTGAAAAAAGTAATGATTCCGTCTTGAATAGTTGACCTCAATTTTGAGACGGAGAAAACCCAGTAGGGTAAACATCAACTCCGCTTCTACCCAGAAGATAGACACACAATGCTGGAGTAACTCAGCGGGTCAGGCAGCATCTCTAGAGAGAAGGAATGGGTGACGTTTCGGGTCGAGACCCTTCTTCAGACTGGTTAGGGATAAGGGAAACGAGAGATATAGACGGTGATGTGGAGAGATAAAGAACAATGAATGAAAGATATGCAAAAAAGTTACGATGATAAAGGAAACAGGCCATTGTTAGCTGTTGGTTGGGTGAAAATGAGAAGCTGGTGCGACTTGGGTGGGGGAGGGATAGAGAGAGAGGGAATGCCGGGGCTACCTGAAGTTAGAGAAATCAATATTCATACCACTGGGTTGTAAGCTGCCCAAGTGAAACATGAGATGCTGTTTCCCCCAATTTGCATTGGCCTCACTGTGGAGGAGACCTACATGAACAACCCCTCATCTTCCATAGAACAAGTGCGAGCGGGTGATCGGTGGTCGGCGTGGACTCGCCCTGTATTCATGCAGTGTATCAGAACTGAACTAAACTCTGCGTACAGTCTGGTCTATTAAACATGTTCCAATATGGCAAGCACCACACCAGCAACTAATCACACAACTATAATACTTTACCCCTTCTGTCCCGTGTGTTCACTCTATCAGAGATGTTTCCTCGTTTTCAGCTAGGGGCGGCACGGTGGCGCAACGGTAGAGTTGCTGCCATACAGCGCTTACAGCGCCAGAGACCCGGGTTCGATCCTGGCTACGGGTGCTGTCTGTACGGAGTTTGCACGCTCTCTCCGCAACCTGCATGGGTTTTCTCTGAGAACTTCCACACTCCAAAGATGTACATGTTTGTAGGTTAATTGGCTCGGTGTAAATGTAAAAATTGTTCCCAGAGTAGGATGGTGTTAGTGTGCGAGGATCGCTGGTCAGCGCGGACTCGCTGGGCCGCAGGGCCTGTTACCTCACCATATCTCTGAACTAAAGTAAACTAAATGAAAGTAAAACTACAGCTTCCTTAACGTCATGTCACTCCACCTGATTCTGCGGCTTTGCACTCACATTTTAATAACTCTGGCACCGGCCACTCAAATCAGCTGCCCTGGGCATTTTAATGACTGTTTTTACTGTATTTTAATGTTGCGGTTTTACCTGCTTTTAATTTTTTATACTGTTTCATCAGGGACCGGATTGTTTTTACTGTTATTATAGCAATGTTACAAAATTTTGAGATTTTAAAAATCAAGTCTGTAATTTATCCCATCAGATAAAGCATAAAAATAAGTTTAATTTGACACCTAATTCACTTTCATATCTCAAGTATTTAAAAAGTTATGGCCATTTTCATACTGGGAAATGAGCATCTTGTTCCCTATTGATTTTCTATGGACATAACAAAAAAGCTGTGATCGTGAACAGTCAAAAGCCCATAACTTTCTTAAAAATTAAGAGAACTGAATGAAATTTTCAGTTATCATAGATTGAAGCATTCTGAAACAAATATAAAATAATCTTACTTGGATGACCTGAAATTAAAGCATATAATTAGTTAGTTACCTAATTGTAGCTAATTTCAGACTTCAATTACTAGATCTAAACATCTATCCATTTTTTAATAAATGATTAACATTTTTAAATAGCCTAAATGTCCAAATAATATTCACAAATAATTCACAATAAAACATGATTTTTAAATCTCATTTACATTAATTTATAGATCAAATGGAAGGATTTTAGTGTTCAATTGCTGTAAATAAATGCCCATTTAAATCAGCTTTCCAGTGGGTCCCTGTGGAACGCGCTGGTTTAGAACGTTCACATTGCGGTAGATTTGTACCCCAAATGCCGAGAAAAATACTGCGGGATATAGTGGGCCCAAAATGAGCTACTCGCAATATTAAACTTTGTATAAAGGGATCTTTAGAAGCCCTTTTTAATGTAAAAATATGCAGCATACCTTCTGCTATTTGCTTTATGAGACCCTGCGGTTGCTGGCGGTCGCGGGTTTAGAGATTGATTTTTAAACTACTATAACTATTATACGAGGCCTTTAAAACTAATAATAGCTTTTGCGACGGGGTCTTGCAGCGATTTTTCGTTAATAATTAACTAGGCTGAACATCTTCGATTTGAACAGCCTAGAGAAAATCGCGTTTTAAACCCGCCCCCTCTAAACGGCGCCAAAATCGCGCACACCCGCAGCGGCAGATTTTCAACGACGCTTCAGGTAGGCTTTGCAACATACCTAATTATTATGTGTGAAATGTTTAAGTTTTATGTGCGATGCTCCGGTATTCCTTGGGAAACGTCTTCTCATTTTGCACTGTACAACTGTTGCTTTGCAAGATGACAATAAATGTTGATTGATTGATTGATCGATTGATGTCTGAAGCATAACATCAAAAACTAGTTTAGAGCCTTCTTGTGGTCTGGGACAGTGACACCTTCAGAGCAATGCTCACTGTGAAGCGATCCAGTGTTTATAAATATTTTAAGACTGACATAAGTGAACCTGAAGAGACGAAAACTTCATTAGGTTGTTAATCATTATTATTTTCTTAAGCACAGGGCGGCACGGTGGCACAGCAGTAGTGTTGCTGCCTTACAGCACCAGAGACCCGGGTTCGATCCTGACTACGGGCGCTGTCTGTACTGAGTTTGTACCGTCTCCCCGTGCCCTGCGTGGGTTTCCTCCGAGATATAATAGCCAATAGACAATAGACAATAAGTGCAGGAGTAGGCCATTTGGCCCTTCGAGCCAGCACCGCCATTCAATGTGATCATGGCTGATCATTCCCAATCAGTACCCCGTTCCTGCCTTCTCCCCATATCCCCTGACTCCGCTGTCTTTAAAAGCTCTATCAAACTTTCTCTTGAAGTCATCCAGAGAATTGGCCTCCACTGCTTTCTGAAGCAAAGAATTCCACAGTCTCACAACTCTCTGTGTGAATTTTTTTTTCCTCATCTCCATTCTAAATGGCTTACCCCTTATTCTTAAACAGTGGCCCTTGGTTCTGGACTACCCCAACATCGGGAACATGTTTCCTGCATCTACACTGTCCAATCCCTTAATAATCTTTTATGTTTCAATAAGATGCCCTCTCATCCTTCTAAATTCCAGAGTATACAAGCCCAGCTGCTCCATTCTATCAACAGATGACAGTCCCGCCATCCAGAGAATTAACCTTGTGAACCTACACTGCACTCCCTCAATTGCAAGAATGTCCTTTCTCAGATTTGGAGACCACAACTGCACACAATACTCCAGGTGTGGTCAAACTAGGGCCCTGTACAACTGCAGTAGGACCTCTTTGCTCCTACACTCAACTCCTCTCGTTATGAAGGCCAACATGCTATTCGCTTTCTTCACTGCCTGCTGTACCTGCATGCTTATATTCAGTGACTGATGAACAAGGACTCCCAGATCGTGGTGTACTTCCCCTTTTCCTAACATGACACCATTCAGATAATAACCTCACATTTATCCACATTAAGTCTGAAGAAGGGTTTCGGCCCGAAACGTTGCCTATTTCCTTCGCTCCATAGGTGCTGCTGCACCCACTGAGTTTCTCCAGCATTTTTGTGTACCTTTATCCACATTAAACTGCATCTGCCATGCATCTGCCCACTCACCCAACCTATCCAAGTCACCCTGCATCCTCATAGCATCCTCCTCACAGTTCACACTACCACCCAGCTTTGTGTCATCTGCAAATTTGCTAATGTTACTTTAAATCCCTTAATCTAAATCATTGGTGTATATTGTAAATAGCTGCGGTCCCAGCACCGAGCCTTGCGGTACCCCACTAGTCACTGCCTGCCATTCTGAAAGTGACCCGTTAATCCCTATTCTTTGTTTCCTGTCTGCCAACCAATTTTCTATCAATGTCAGTACCCTACCCCCAATGCCATGTGCTCTAATTTTGTCCACTAATCTACTATGTGGGACCTTATCAAATGCTTTCTGAAAGTCCAGGTATGCTACATCCACTGGCTCTCCCTTGTCCATTTTCCTGGTTACATCCTCAAAATATTCCAGAAGATTAGTCAAGCATGATTTCCCCTTCGTAAATCCATGCTGACTCGGACCAATCCTGTCACTGCTATCCAAATGTGCCGCTATTTCAACTTTTATATGCCACAGATCTTTGGTTTCCTCCCACACTCCAAAGACGTAAAGGTTTGTAGGAAATTGGCTTGGTGTAAATGTAAATTGTCCCTAGTGTGTGTGAAGGGTGCTGTTAATGTGCGGGGATCGCTGGTCAGTGCGGACTTGGAGGGCCGAAGGGCCTGGTTGTATGCTGTATCTCTAAACTAGACGAAACACTGGGATTCTTAAGGGGTCGCTTCATGAGATATGTCACAGAGCTATCAAACTGACCAAAATAGGCAGCCAATTTAAATGCACGTTCTCTCAGAGTACAATATGCATATCAAAAATAACACGAGAAAACATTTTATGGATTTGCAGTAATTGGTTAGGTACTATTTCCAGTTATAACAGTCAATAAAATGTTAACAACAGTTAATGGATTCATTTTTCAATTGGTGCTACAGATAACAATATTAAGATTCAGATTACTAATGTTTAGCTGGAGTTGTAAATATGTGGGTAACATTTATGGGTAACATTTAGAAATGGAAATGACTTGAGCCAAAATATATACCCTTGTCACCACTGTACAAATAAATATCAGGAGGTAGAGCATTTTATCGGGGAGATGAAAGAGCAGATGACATTTTCAGTTAATTAACGTGGGTTTATAATGTCACGGTGTCAATCTAGATCTTTGCTTATGCTTTGCAGCTAAGCTCTCAGCTGTCCAAATAATGAGAAATGTCTTCTGTTCCGCGTTAGTAAATAATTGGTTTCTCAAAACTCAGTGCGTATTACCTGGAAGCTGGGCAAAACGGGAAGTTTCATCAGAGGTAGTTCCTGATTATTTTCACTGCTATATTTCCATCATGCCGGGGCAGTCACGGTGGCGCAGTGGTAGAGTTGCTGCCTTACAGCGCGTGCAGCGCCAGAGACCCGGGTTCGATCCCCCGACTACGAGTGCTTGTCTGTACGGAGTTTTTACGTTCTCCCCGTCACCTGCGTGGGTTTTCTCAGAGATCTTCGGTTTCTTCCCACACTCCAAAGAGACGTACAGGTTTGTAGGCTAATTGGCTTGGTGTCAATGTAAATTGTACCTAGTGTGGGTAGTCTAGTGTTAAGGGCCCGTCCCACTTAGGAGACCTAAACAGCAACCTCTGGTGACCTTGCCCGCCACCCAAGGTTTCCATGAGGTCACCGGAGGTTTTGGTCACTCTCCCTAGTGGTCGAAAGCGGTTTCCGCGTGGTCGAGGCTTCATCTAGGTTGCTGCTCTTTTTTCATCATGATTAAAACCGGCTAAAAATAGGTTGCAATTTTAAAAATCGATAATATTTTAGTCGCGGGTCTAGCCAAAGCCGGTTTTCTTCATAGTCGAGGAAGGTTTTCAACATATGCGTGGGAGGTGGTAGGAGGTTGCAGGTCACCTCGACCTTGATTTTATTTTGGGTGGCGGGCAAGGTCACCAGAGGTTGCTGTTTTGGTCTCCTAAGTGGGACAGGCCCTTTAGTGTGCGGGGATTGCTGGTCGGTGTGGATTCGGTGGGCCGAAGGGCCTGTTTCCGCGCTGTATCTCTAAACTAAACTATACAATATAAATACTTTTGGAAGCCTTTCAGTTTGTTCTTATACTTTGCCTTGTTAAAGCAAATACTGGGAGAAATAAAAACAGCCTACTGGATAAAGAGACCAACGTTCATATGTGTAGGAAGAAACTGCAGATGCTGGTTTAAACAGAAGATAGACACAAAAAGCTGGAGTAACTCAGCGGGACAGACAGCATCTCTGGAGAAAAGGAAGAAGGGTCTCAACCTAAATCGTCACCTATTCCTTATCTCCAGAGATGTTGTCTAACCCACGGAGTTACAACAGCTTTATGTATCTATCTTACATTTGTATAGAACCTTTCAGTCTGCCCTAGAGTGCTCTAGAGTCGATGATGTGCTTTTGACGTATTTTTATTTTTGAACTGGTGAAGATTTGGAAGCAGGTTCACGTTCAGCAAGCTTCATCAAACAGCAGAATGATAATTACATAGGTCTAAGGTGTGAAGGGAAAGATTTAATAGGAACCTGAGGTGCAACATGTTGGCACGGAGGGTGGCGGGTATACAGAACGAGTTGACAGCGGAGGTAGTTGAGGCAGGTACGGTAACAATACTTAAGACATTTCGACCAAAAGCAGGCAGGTGGGACTCGTGTAGATGGGGTATCTTGGTCGGCATGGGCAAGTTGGGCCGAAGAGCCTGTTTCTATGCTGTTTGACTCTATGATGATGACTAATGAGCATATAAGCTGTTTAGTGAGTTTTGGGTGAGGGGTAAACGTTGGCAGATAGAGCAGGACAGATCCTCTGCCACAGAATGAAAGGACCATCAGGACCTTGTTTCGAAACCACATCAGAAAGATGGCACCATGGTCAGAGCAGAATTCTCTCTGCACCCTCTGTGTTGAAGTTTCAAGGTAGGCGTGTGGAGGAAGGAACTGCAGACGCTGGTTTAAACCGAAGACAGACACAAAAAGCTGAAGTGACTCAGCGGGACAGGCAGCATCTCTTGAGAAAAGGAACAGGTGGCGTTTCGGGTCGAGATTGGCAGATGATTGGACTAAGGTCAGAGAGCCATAGATGAAAGAACAAAGAGTGTAACATAAGGAGATCATGATGAAAGAAGTGTGAAATGTGGAGGGAATGTAGGTGGAAGGGGATGGGAGTGAAGGGAAAGGGAGATATGGGTTTGCATCTTCTCAGTGGCGTTCAGGGATCATTGGGTTGTAAGCTACCCAAGCAGAATACGAGGTGCTGTACTTCCAGCTTGTGTGTGGCCTCACTTTAGCAATGGAAGAGACCCAGGACAGAGTGTTCAGTATGGGAATGTGAGTGGGCATTAAAATGGTTTGCAACGAGAGATCCAACGGGTCTTGGCAGATAAATATGACAATTTATTGGAGCAAGCAACGACCTCAGTGGTAACTTCATGCCAACTGGATTGTTAGGCATTTCAATAAATAAAAGTAGTAGCTCTTTGGGCAGATAAACATGACAATCCCTTGGCGAAAGTAGCAACCTTTGTGATCACTTCATACCTACTGGATGCTTCAGCTTTTCAAGAGCCTTAAGGGGCTGTCCCACTTGGGCGACCTCATTGGCGAGTTTAGATGAGTTTGAAAAAATGACATGTTGAAGACCTCCTTCGACTATGTTGAAGACCTCCTTCGACTATGTTGAAGACTAGCTACGACGAGCTACGACTGACATTGGGAAAATTTGACATCGAATAGTGGAGAGTGATGACGACCTCCTTCGACCTCCCTTGGACTATGATGAAGACTATCTACGACTACCTTCGACTGCCCTTGATTACCTACGACTAACATGCTGACCTACTACAACCTACTACGACTAAACCTACGAGTAAAAAAAGTATCGATTTTTTTCCACTGCGACCTTTTTTTACTCGCGGACATTTTTTTAACATATTGAAAAAACCGCCGCGACCTAGCTGAGGGCTCGAGTACGCGGAGACCACTCTCGAGCATGAAGGAGAGTTACAAAGACCTCCTAGGACCTCGTGTTGATCATGCTGCAAGTATGAGTCGCGGGCAAAGTCTCCAGAAGTCGCGGATTAGATCACCCAAGTGGGACAGCCCCTTAAACATTCTGGTTTAGAATGCAAATGTAGAGTCAAATTCAGTGAACTGATACGTAAGGAAGTATGGAGACATGGTGTTAGTAACATGATGATAAAATGCTCTGATTTGAAAAAGTAAGCAATGTTACATTGCTAGGTGTAAAAATGATATGCTCCTATCTCTTGAAGTGCGGTGGCAATGTCCCACTTCGACGATTTTTCAGCGGACTGCCGCGACTGTCAAGTTGCCGGCAGTCGCATGAAAAACCGGCAACTGGAACGGCGACTGTCAGAGTGGAACACACACACACACACATCGCTTCCTTCACCAACCCATTATGCAGGCGGGGGGACAGGGCAAGCGGGGGGAGCACTGTCTAAAAAATTCACACTGTACAAAGCCAAGGTGACACACACCGCGATGAACAGGAAGGTTGACGCTGTAGAAAGACGGCTAAAGCACAGTGTACGGTAAGTCCTTTAAAAGAGAGGGAGAGAGGGGGGGAGAAGGAGGGGAGAAGGAGTGGAGGCAACTTTTATGAAGCCAGAGATACACGGCTGTGAAGCTCGGCGGACATTTAACATTACCGGTCGGTTATCCTTGGTTCTGAAAACTACTGCTTACCTTTTTTTTCCCAATGAAATTCACGGGACAGCACCGGCTACAACCTACGAGAACCTTCAACCTCCTGGCAACCCACTGGGACCTCCTGGCGGCCCACCTACGGCTTGAGAATTCTCGCTACTCTCCATGGCGGCTTCATTCTGGTCGCCGCTAATTTTACAACATGTTGAAAAATTCATGGCGATTATAATGAGGCCGCGACCGGTTCCCAGAATGCGGGAATTTGAAGGCGACTTCCCGGCAACCACCCGCGAACATGTGACGACCATGTGGCGACTGCATAGTCTCCTGCAGTCGCCTAAAAAGTCGCCTAAGTGGGACAGGCCTATAAGTTGATAGAACTGCTCAGCCTAGCATCTTATCTCAGTGAGCATGCAGTGAACAAAGGGAGGCTTGTCGTGGAGGGACCGCCGACATCTAAGGGGGTCCCGATGTTTGGGGGGCCACTGAGAGCCAAGGGGGACCCAACGTGGTGGAGGGGGGCAAGAACTAAGGGGGTCCCGACAGTGGGAACGAAGAAGGGATCAGTTCTTTTTGTAACTTTGTTGCCGACTCTTCTGTGTACTTTGTAGGCAATAACAAAGAACTTCACTGCACCTACCTAGGTACAAGTGACAATAAAGTAACATCATCATCATCAAATGCAATGTTGGCATCAGACTGGAGTTACATACTGGGCAGACCAAGTGAGGACAGGTTTTCATACTTGGATGACTTTAATCAACCAGCTTCATTTTTACAATTGCTGCATCGATTCAGGTTCTTCTAGTGAAACTGAAAGGAAGCATTAGCACTGTTATGGGCCTGTCGCACTTAGGCGATTTTTCAGCGGACTGTCAAGTTGCTGGCAGTCGCCTGAAAAAAACTGGAACGGCGACTGTCAGAGTGGAACACACACACACACACACACACACACACACACACACACACACACACACACACACACACACAAACACACACACACACACACACACCCACACACCCACACACACACACACACACACACACACACACACACACACACACACACACACACACACACACACACACACACACACACATCGCAAAGGCGGGAGCCAGTGAAAGCGGGGGAGCGCTGTCTAAAATTCACATGGTTCAAAGCCAAGGTGATACAGACACACACCGCGATGAACAGGAAGGTTGGCGCTGTAATTAAGATGGCTAGCACAGTGTACGGTAAGTCCTTTAATAGAGGGGAGAAGGGGGGGAGAGAAGGGGGGAGAAGGGGAGGGGAAAAGTGGGGGGAGACGGGGGGGGGGGAGAAGGGGAGGGGAAAAGTGGGGGGAGACGGGGGGGGGAGAAGGGGAGGAGAAGGGGGGAGAAGGGGGGGGGGGGAGAAGGGGGAGGAGGGGAGAAGGGGGAGGGAAGAGGGGAGGGGGAGAAGGGGGGAGAAGAGGGGAGGGGGAGAAGGGGGGAGAGAAAGGGGGGAAGAAGGGGGGGAGAGAAGGGGGGGAGAGAAGGGGGGAAGAGTAGGGGGGGGAGAAGGGGAAGAGAAGGGGGGAGAGAAGGGGGGGAAGAGAAGGGGGAGAGAAGGGGGGGAGAGAAGGGGGGAGAGAAGGGGGGAGAGAAGGGGGGGGGAGAAGGGGGGGAAGAGTAGGGGGGGGGAGAGAGAAGGGGGGAGAGAAGGGGGGGAGAGAAGGGGGGGAGAGAAGGGGGGGAAGAGTAGGGGGGGGAGAGAAGGGGGGGGAGAGGAGGGGGGGAGAGAAGGGGGGGAAGAGTAGGGGGGAGAGAAGGGGGGGAGAGAAGGGGGGGAAGAGTAGGGGGGAGGAGAGAAGGGGAAGAGAAGGGGGGAGAGAAGGGGGGGAAGAGTAGGGGGGGAGAGAGGGGGGGAGAGAAGGGGGGGGGGAGAGAAGGGGGGGAAGAGTAGGGGGGAGGAGAGAAGGGGGGAGAGCAGGGGGGGAGAGAAGGGGGGGAAGAGTAGGGGGGAGGAGAGAAGGGGGAGAGAAGGGGGGGAGGAGAAGGGGGGTAGAGAAGTGGGGAGGAGAGAGGAAGGGGGGAGGAGAGAAGGGGGGAGAGAAGGGAGGGAGAGAAGGGGGGAGGAGAGAGGAAGGGGGGAGGAGAGAAGGGGGGAGGAGAGAGAAGGGGGGGAGGAGAGAGAAAAGGGGGAGAGAGAAAGGGGGGGGTAGACAACTTTTAAGAAGCCAGACAATGATTAAGCCAGAGATACACAGCTGTGAAGTTTGGCGGGCATCTAACATTACCGGTCTGTTATCCTTGGTTCTGAAAACTCGTGCTTACGTTTTTTTTCTCCAATGAGCCACTGAAAATGCCCGGTCAGCAAAGGCGATTAACTAAAACTATCTACGACTACCTCGACTACCCATAACTACATGGCGACCCCACTACAACTGTACCTACGACCACAGGATTATCGATTTTTTTCCATGGCAACCAATTCTTGGTCGCAGAACATTTTTCAACATGTTGAAAAATTTGCGGCAACCATACTGAGGCCGCGACTAGTTCCCAGAATGCGGGAACTATTCGCGACCATGAAGGAGACTCACCAGAGACCACCAGCGAACATGTGGCGACCATGTGGTGAGCACAGTCTCCTGCACTCGTCTAAAAAGTTGCCTAAGTGGGACATAGAAACATAGAAACATAGAAATTAGGTGCAGGAGTAGGCCATTCGCCCTTCGAGCCTGCACCGCCATTCAATATGATCATGGCTGATCATCCAACTCAGTATCCCATACCTGCCTTCTCTCCATACCCTCTGATCCCCTTAGCCACAAGGGCCACATCTAACTCCCTCTTAAATATAGCCAATGAACTGGCCTCGACAACCCTCTGTGGCAGGGAGTTCCAGAGATTCACCACTCTCTGTGTGAAAAAAGTTCTTCTCATCTCAGTTTTAAAGGATTTCCCCCTTATCCTTAAGCTGTGACCCCTTGTCCTGGACTTCCCCAACATCGGGAGCAATCTTCCTGCATCTAGCCTGTCCTACCCTTTAAGAATTTTGTAAGTTTCTATAAGATCCCCTCTCAATCTCCTAAATTCTAGAGAGTATAAACCAAGTCTATCCAGTCTTTCTTCATAAGACAGTCCTGACATCCCAGGAATCAGTCTGGTGAACCTTCTCTGCACTCCCTCTAGGGCAATAATGTCCTTCCTCAGATTTGGAGACCAAAACTGTACGCAATACTCCAGGTGTGTTCTCACCAAGACCCTGTACAACTGCAGTAGAACCTCCCTGCTCCTATACTCAAATCCTTTTGCTATGAAAGCTAACATACCATTCGCTTTCTTCACTGCCTGCTGCACCTGCATGCCTACTTTCAATGACTGGTGTACCATGACACCCAGGTCTCGCTGCATCTCCCCTTTTCCTAGTCGGCCACCATTTAGATAATAGTCTGCTTTCCTGTTTTTGCCACCAAAATGGATAACCTCGCATTTATCCACATTATACTGCATCTGCCATGCATTTGCCCACTCACCCAGCCTATCCAAGTCACCTTGCAGTCTCCTAGCATCCTCCTCACAGCTAACACTGCCCCCCATGACAGGCCCATTAACCTCTGTTATCAGGCTTGATGCTTGAGGGAATATCTGGTGTTGCACCCCTTGCTCATCCTATACTCAAAGCTGCTGGGAACTCCATCTGGGCCTGTCTCTGGCAGGATGGGACAGCTCTAAATCCAGCAGCCTATGGGAGGAGTAAAGTCAGAGTTTTTAATAGACTGCACATTTCTTAGTTGATAAATCAGAATTCCAGAGGGATCTGGAGGACGCGCTAATAAAACAAGAGGTGAGAAACTCCAGCAAATAGATTAGAAACATGTCCAAACAGCTCACCCCCATGGCCGTTCCAGACAGTTTAACACAAGGGAGTATCATAGCTGTCTTCAATCTTCATACCCGCATGAGCATACTTTTCAGCAGAAGTCACTGGATAGTGATCATGCGAAATGTGTTCAAGAGAGAGTTATGCCCCTGTCCCACTTAGGAAACCTGAACAGAAACCTCTGGAGACTTTGGGCCCCACCCAAGGTTTCCGTGTGGTTCCCGGAGGTTTATTTCAAAACATTCAAAACCAGCCACAACTAAAAATAGGTTGCCTTTAAAAATCTGTAATTTTTTAGTCGATGCCGGTTGCGATGCTAGTTGAAGGTGGTTGCCGGAGGTTGCAGAAGACCTTCCACTACCTGCAACCTCCGGCAACCACCTTCAACTAGCATCGCAACCGGCTTCGACTAAAAAATTACCGATTTTTAAAACGGCAACCTATTTTTAGTCGCGGCCGGTTTTGAATGTTTTGAAATAATCGCCGGAACATAGAAGAAGCGGAAACCACTTTCGATCATTAGGGAGACTGACAAAAACCTCTGGGAACGGCACGGAAACCTTGGGTGGGGCGCAAAGTCTCCAGAGATTTCCGTTCAGGTTTCCTAAGTGGGACAGGGGCGTTAGGTTTAGCTCTTAGGGCTAATGGAATCGAGGGATATGGGGAGAAAGCAAGAGCGGGGTACTGATTTAGGATGATCAGCCATGATGATATTGAATGGCGGTACTGGCCTGAAGGGCCGAAAGGCCTACTCCTGCAAGTATTTTATGCATTTCTATGTTTCTACAAGTGTGGAATATTTGGCGGATTTCCCCTCCATATCCTCAAGGCACTGCTGTTCCAGTCTGAGGAAGGGTCTTGACGCGGAACTTCACCCATTCCTTCTCTCCAGAGATGCTGCCTGTCCCGCTGAGTTACTCCAGAGTTTTGTGTCCATCTTCAATGTTCTAGCTCTACTACTACCACTTTGGTAGTAGTGGAGCTACCACAGTTCATTCAGCACAGCTGTGTTTGGATGTTTTTTCCATTGCTATTGCAAAACCCACAATTAAACATCATTTGAATTTTAATGCATTCTTATCAAAATACTACTTAATATGAAACACACAATACAAGCTGTATTTATACATTGCATGGATTAGGAACTGATTGCCTGCTGGCAGCTAGCGTCGCCACCCACTGATAAAGTCCAGTGAGGGATAGAGATGGTGTCAGTCAGAGCGAGAGATACTTTTTTTTGTTTATTGTCGTCATGTGTACTGAGGTACAGTGACATTTTTTTTTTAATGTTGCGTGCTATCCAGTCAGCAGAAAGACTACACCTGATTACAATCAAGCCTTCAACAGTGCACACATACAGGATAAATGGGAATAATGTTCAGAGCAAGATAATAATAATAATAATAATAATAATAATAATAATAATAATACATTATATTTATGGTCGCCTTTCAAGGACTCTCAAGGACACCTTACAAAATTTAGTAAGCAGATTACAAAACATGTAAGCGGAATGAAACAAAACAAATAAAAAATATAACAAAAAAAAAAAAAAAAAATAGTAAGGACATCAACAATACCCAATTCAGAGAGAGAGCAGCGGCAGCTAATCGCGCCAGCGTTCACTCACCCTTCCGGCAGCCATCTTGGAAACGGAACAATCAAAACACATTTTAACATTGAACATCCACCATAGTGACTCCTACACACTCCTCACAGTGGTGGAAGGCAAAATAAAGTTCAATTCCTTCCCCTAGCTCTTCCTCGGTTGTGGGCCTCGAGCCCCCGTTGACGAGACGATCTTGACTCCCGTAGCCGGCGTTCAGGCCCTCCGCGTCGAGGCGCTCCACTCCCGCATCGGGGGGATGTCAGTTCCCCCGCGCCGGGCGATCGTATCTCACGTCGGGGCTGGTCGAGTCCTCCGCGGCATTGGAGCACCCGATTCGGCCTCACCCGAGACTGCGAGCCCTTGATGTTACAGTCTGCGGTGGTCACGGTGGGAGCGATCCCAGGCAAGCGACCCGCTCCGATGTTAAACCCGCGCCCTGGGGTGGGGCTCACGACAGTCCGAGGAGGCTTCCAGCTCCAGCCATTGTAGGCCGCAGCACCCGGAGGATGTGATCCGAAAATTGATCACATCTCCGGGAAGGTAAGAACATGAAAAAAGTTTCCCCCACTCCCCTCCCCCCACATAAAACACACCAAAGAACAATAAAACAAACTTAGAACAAACTAACAAAAAAAAAAAATAGCAAAGGGAATGAAAAGACAACAGACTGCCGGTAGGGCTGCCATCTCCCCCTGTGGCCACAACCCAAAATAATGTCTCGTAAAGTCCAATTTAAGGTAGTTCCAAGGACTTCAAGGAGGTAGATGGCAGATCATGATCTCTCTCTAGTTGGTGAAAGGATGATTCAGTTGCCTGATAACAGCTGGGAAGAAACTGTCCCTGAAGCTGGAGGTGTGCGTTTTCACACTTAGATACATAGAAACATAGAAAATAGGTGCAGGAGGAGCCCATTTGGCCCTTCGAGCCAGAACCGCCATTCATTGTGATCATGGCTGATCATCCCCAATCAATAACCCGTGCCTGCCTTCTCCCCATATCCCTTGATTCCACTAGCCCCTAGAGCTCTATCTAACTCTCTCTTAAATCCATCTGTGGCAGGGAATTCCACAAATTCACAACACTGGGTGAAAACGTTTTTTCTCACCTCAGTCTTAAATGGCCTCTCCTTTATTCTAAGACTGCGGCCCCTGGTTCTGGCTTGTCCAGTCCTTTTATAATTTTATATGTTTCTATAAGATAGCCCCTCGTCCTTCTAAACTCCAGTGAATACAAGCCTAGTCTTTTCAATCTTTCCTCATCTGACAGTCCCGCCATCCCAGGGATCAATCTCGTGAACCTATGCTGCACTGCCTCAATCAAATGGATGTCCTTCCTCAAATTAGGAGACTCAAACCGCACACAACACTTCTATACCTTTTCCCCAATGGGAGAAGGAAGCAAAGGGAATGTCCAGGGTGTGACTGGTCCTTGATTATGCTGCTGGCCTTGCCGAGACAGCGTGAGGTGTAGATGGAGTCAATGGAAGGGAGGTCGGTATTTGTGATGGTCTGGGCTTCGTCCACAACTGCAATTTCTTGCAGCCTTGGATTAAGCTGTTCCCAAACCATGCTGTGATGCATCCCCATATAGTGTTTTTTACAGAGTATCTGTGGAAGTCGGTGAGAGTCGTTGCCGAACTTCCTAACCCTTCTAAAGAAGTAGAGGCGTGGTGTGCTTTCCTGGCCATTGCTTCAATATGGCTTGTCCAGGACAAATTGCTGGTGATATTAATCTATCCTTAAGCTTGAAGCTTTCAACCATCTCTACATTTGGCGCCATCGATGTACACCGGCTTATTGGTACCGCTTCGCTTCCTGAAGTCGATCACTTTACCTTGATGATATTGAGAGAAAGGTCTGTGGCAGACAGGAAACAAAGAGTAGGGATTAGCGGCTCTCTATTAGAATGGCAGGCAGTGACTAGTGGGGTACCGCAAGGCTCGGTGCTGGGACCACAGCTATTTACAAATATATATCAATGATTTAGATGAAGGGATTCAAAGTAACATTAGCAAATTTGCAGATGACACAAAGCTGGGTGGCAGTGTGAACTGTGAGGAGGATGCTATGAGAATGCAGGGTGACTTGGACAGGTTGGGTGAATGGGCAGATGCATGGCAGATGCAGTTTAATGTGGATAAATCTGAGGTTATCCACTTTAGTAGCAAAAACAAGAAGGCAGATTACTATCTAAATGGTGTCAAGTTGGGAAAAGGGGAAGTACAACGGGATCTAGGGGTTCTTGTTCATCGGTCAATGAAAGTAAGCATGCAGGTACAGCAGGCAGTGAAGAAAGCGAATGGCATGTTGGCCTTTACAACAAGAGGAATTGCGTATAGGAGCAAAGAGGTCCTTCTGCAGTTGTGCATGGCCTTGGTGAGACCACACCTGGAGTATTGTGTGCAGTTTTAGTCCCCTAATTTGAGGAAGGACATTTTTGCTATTGAGGGAGTGCAGCGTAGATTTACAAGGTTAATTCCCGGGATGGCGGGACTGTCATATGCTGAGAGAATGGAGCGGCTGGGCTTGTACACTCTGGAATTTAGAAGGATGAGAGGGTATCTCGTTGAAACATATAAGATTGTTAAGGGTTTGGACACGCTAGAGGCAGGAAACAAGTTCCCGATGTTGGGGGAGTCCAGAACCAGGGGCCACAGTTTATGAATAAGGGATTGACCTTTTAGAACAGAGATGAGAAAAAACTTTTTCACCCAGAGAGTTGTGAATCTGTGGAATTCTCTGCCTCAGAAGACAGTGGAGGCCAATTCACTGGATGCTTTCAAGAGAGATTTAGGGCACTTAAACAGCGGAGTCAAGGGATATGGGGAGAAGGAAGGAACGTGGCACTGATTGTGGATGATCAGCCAGGTGAATGGCGGTGCTGGCTCTAAGAGCCGAATGGCCTACCTGCACCTATTGTCTATTGTCTATTAGGTCAGTGAGAAAGAGCGATGGTTAATAAGAGAGAAATAGAGGATGGCTCCAGTATATGGGCAATTTTTTTCTCGCTCTCTCTCACACTCCTTTTCAGCGACTGTCTTCGACCTTCAAGCTCGAGGGCACTCACCTGGAAATCTTCGAGCTGGATCGACTGACCACACACACACACACACACACACACACGCACACACACACACACACACACACACACACACACACACACACACACACACGCACACGCACACACACACACACACTCACACACTCACACACACACACACACACACCTCACAAACGCGGGGGCCAGGGAAAGCGGAGGAGCGCTGTCTGACCGGTCAGTTTTCCTTGGTTCTGAAAACTACAATGAGCCAATTTTACTTCGGAGTCATGTGAGTGACTACGTGAAGAGCCCGCTCAGCACGCATGCGCGGCATTACGTTCAGCAGTGCAACAGCGGCGCATCGGGAGTCAGGCGCTCGCGCTACGGGGTGAAAGAACGGACCGTCAGGTAAGCTCTGAGATCGGGTTTTCTTTCACAGGAGAGCCTTCTGCTTTATTTCAGGCAGAGAAGAAAGGCTCTTGGACAAACCTGTCCCCCGCTCGACTCCACGGACGAGCGTTCCATCTGGGGGGGCAGCAACAAGGCGGTAGGACCCCTTACCGGATGCTCCGCCATCCCCGACACCGTGCCGAGCCCAGCCCGCTAGCGCCTGAGCAGCGGGCTGGAAGTAAAGCCACGGAAGAGGCGTCCGGCCGGTGGCTTCCGACTTGTCGGACGGGGACGTCTCTCCACCCGCCCGGGGGAGAGACAGCCGCTTCAGCTGCTTGGAGCGGCTCCTGGAGCAGGAGCTCCAGCGAGACGCGCTTCGTGAGGGGCGCTTTCGCAGGGGGAGTTCAGGCACTCCCTCCACAGTGCCTTGTGCACTGTCCATTGCTTCCTCCTTACCCGAGGGTAGCTTTGGTGACCAGGACTGGGCTGGTCAAGAAGATCTCGGGAGTATGCAAGGGGTGCAGGAACAGGAAGAGCTGCTAGGTGTGGTGGACCGCTACGTGGCAATCCCACGTGCAGGAGGCCGTTAAAGGCCAAACCAGCGGCCAGCATTAACCACGTCTCCAACAGGCCCCTACAGGAGAGGTGGTCAATAAGGCGTATACAGCTCCAGAGAACTGTGAGTCCCTTAAAGTGCCGGCTGTAAACAGCCAAAAGTGGGGGCACGTTGGGGCTAATATTCGGAACCAGGAGCTAAAACTGCAGCGGATCCTCAGGCTCCTGACGTCAGCCATCACATTGTTTGCTCGTTCCGTGGACAAATACGGAGATGACCACAACCTTCGTAAACAAATCATAAAACCTGCCATAAAATCCTAAATTTGCGGGGTTGTGCATACCCCAGCCACTGAGCCAGACCCACTGCTCTTTGGCAAAAACCTCACAAAACATATGAAGGATGTGGAAGAGGCTTTAAAAAACTTTCCGTCTAATGAGGGCAGGCCCGGGATGAGCAAACCAAAAACAATAATTCCTAAGCAGCAGCACCCCATCGCGTCCATCAGTCGACGTCTACCATATGGGACTGGTGTAAAGCTCGGGGTCCGCATTCTATCCCCGGAAGTCTTCTTTAGACCAGGGCCCATGGCGGACCCCATGGAAAATGCGCCACCCTCCAACGTCACTGCCACGTCAGACAACGTGCAAGACTCGTTGGACTGGCAGGAAACAGAAGAATACCCATAACCATGGAGGTAGGTGGGTCTGGTTCCTACCAGCATATAGAGAATAGGGACTTAATACTAACAGGGGGGAGATTACACCTGTTTAAAGAAGCACGGGAGTCTATCACGAGTGATCAGTATATACTCAATGGCATTAGTGGATATAAAATACAATTCATACTAGAAAAATTGCCACCAGTTCAACATTCACCCCAGAGGGTATTTTCCCTCTCCGTTAAAGAAACATGAGGGACAAGCGGAACTGGTGAGACTAATTACAAAGGGTATCATGGGAAAACATGAACCCTTGGAATTCGTATCAAATATATTCACTAAACCCAAAAAAGATGGTGGATGTCGCATCATCATTGACTTAACTTCACTAAATATGTTTGTTAAGTATATACATTTCAAAATGGAAATGGTTGTTACTGCCAAACAACTAATTTCCAAAGGCTACTTCATGGCAAGCATTGATCTTAAAGATGTTTACTATTTAGTACCATTCACAAGGATCATCGCAGATACCTGAAATTTACCTGGATGGGGCAGCTGTGGCAGTTTAAAGCGTTACCCAATGGGTTCACATCAGCCCAAGATTATTCACCAAGATACTAAAACCAGCTCTGGCAATATTCAGAAGACAAAAACATATTGTCCTGGCATATCTTGATGATATCTTAAATAGTAGGCAAGACCATGGAATTGACTATGTTAGCTGTATCAGCTACCAAACAGTTATTCGAAACCCTGGGATTGTCTTACATCCAGATAAATCCAAGTTGAAGCCATCCACAATCATGGACTATTTGGGCTTCACAATTAATTCAGTCTACGTGACTGTAACATTGCCAAGAGACAAAACAGTTGAATTGGCACAATCATGCAACAATTTAATGGTCAACGAACTAGCAACTATTCGACAAGTAACCGAAAATGGTAGCAGCATTTCCGGCTACACAATTCGGACCTTTGCTCTGTCAAAACTTACAAAGAGCAAAGGTACAGGCACCAAAATGACATACAGGTCATTATGATCGTGTCATGAAGTTACCCACTGAAGCAATATCAGAACTACAGTGGTGGGCAAAACACGTTTGGCATAGTTTTCAGCCCTATTATCATCACTAACCCTACGTTAGTTATCCAAACAGATGCCAGTGCTCAAGGCTGGGGAGCAACTAACTCTATATCCAGCACAGGTAGTAGATGGACTAACCCAGAGTCATCATTACCACTTACACTGGGCATTAATTATCTAGAGATGTTGGGTGACTTTTATGGTAAAAAAGCATATGCACAAATATGCATCACTTGCATGTACGGTTTCAAATAAATAATACCACGGTGGTGGCCTACATTAACCATATGGGCGGCATAAAATCGGTATCATGCGACAAGTTGGTCAACACAATTTGGCAATGGTGTGTCGAAAGACATATTTGGCTATCAGCAACTTACCTGCCAGGTAAGCAAAATACAGTGTTCAAAAGGGAACTGCAGATGCTGGAATATCGAAGGTACACAAAATTGCTGGAGGAACTCAGCGGGTGCAGCAGCATCTATGGAGCGAAGGAAATAGGCGACGTTTCGGGTCTGAAGAAGGGTTTCGGCCCGAAACGTCGCCTATTTCCTTCGCTCCATAGATGCTGCTGCACCCGCTGAGTTCCTCCAGCAATTTTGTGTACCTAAGCTAAATACAGTGGCAGACACCAGGTCACGTAAATTTAATGACAACATCGAATGGATGTTAAACCCCCAAAAATTTGCAAAAGTTATCAAGCAATATGGCACGCCAGATATCGATTTATTTGCATCAAGGCTAAATCACCAGGTACCTATGTATGTCGCTTGGGAACCAGACCTGAGGCAGCAGCGGTAGATGCGTTCGCGCTGGATTGGGGAAATTCTTCTTCTATGCATTTTCCTCCCTTCTGCCTCATTAGTCGGGGACTACGCACAATACAAATGGACTCTGCTTCAGGTATTTTGATAGTACCCGACTGGCCTACGCAGGCATGGTTCCCAATACTCCATGACATGGTTGTTGAAACTCCGATGGTATTCCCCAGTGACCCAGAGTTATTAACACCCAGTGTCGGGCACAAGCCACCCGTGCCATGAACAAATCAAACTCCTGGGTTGCAGATTCTGCACAAACCACTGCTGGGACTGGGATTATCAGAACAAACCGTCGACACCATGTCAGCATCCCTCCGAACATCCACTAAAAAACAGCACTTGTCCAGCATCAAAAAATGGGAGAAGTACTGCTTGGATACAGGGACCACCTACTCAACCGCTACAGTTACCAACGTACTGGAATTCCTGGTGAACCTTCACCACGATGAAGGACTCAGCTACAGAGCCATCAACACAGCTAGAAGTGCCCTGTCTGTCTATTTAAAACAAGCTCCAGGACAACAGGCCATGGGGTCCCACCCGCTGGTGGTCAAACTAATGAAGGGTATTTACAACTCTGACCCCCTAGACTAAGGTACACCCATACATGGGATGTCAGTGTGGTCCTGACATACCTCAGGGGATGGCCACCAGCCAGATCCCTCAACCTGGAACAATCTATGCTCAAAACACTCATTTTGATGGCACTTGTATCTGCACAGAGGGTCCAGTCACTACACCTATTGCGACTGGACAGCATGCTCA
This sequence comes from Amblyraja radiata, assembly GCF_010909765.2. Taxonomy (NCBI): domain Eukaryota; kingdom Metazoa; phylum Chordata; class Chondrichthyes; order Rajiformes; family Rajidae; genus Amblyraja; species Amblyraja radiata. The sequence goes on along the minus strand of NC_045957.1, from coordinate 37,980,184 downwards.
CAGCTCCAGACCAGATCTCTGTCGTTATCCAGGGAATAATCAAACAGAGCAGACCAGGAACACCTAATCCAGTCGTGGAATTACGGGCTTACCCGCCAGAACCACGGTTATGTGCCATGACCCACCTACTATCCTACATAGACACAACCAAAAATATTCGAGGGAGATTCGAAGCCTTGTGGGTCAGTCATAAAAAACCTTATGGTCGGGTGACGAGCCAAACCATTTCGAGATGGCTCAAGCAGGTACTAAAAGCTGCTGGGATAAACACTAACATGTACAAATCTCACTCCAGCAGGGCAGCATCCACGTCGACGGCTAAAAGAATGGACATGCTTATAGACCACATCCTGGCTACAGCAGGATGGTCGGGGGGAAAGACCGTTCAGAAATTTTATAATAAGCCGTTGGCAAAACCTGCTTTATTTGCAAAACATTTTTTTACAGACTGCAAATATTTAATTTAAGCCCAGGGGAGCAATTTAATTTCTTTTTTGTTATTGTTAATAAATACCATTGTGTTTTTCTACAAACAGATTCATTGGTTGATTACGATAACACACTTCCTCCCTCAAGGACTTCGGCAGTGAGTGAAGTAATAACTGTTACACGGTTTGAAATCACAGAGCTTTGAAGTCTTCACGTAGTCACTCACGTGACTCCGAAGTAAAATAGTAAGATTAAACGAGAACTTACCAGTTTGAAGTTTGATCTGTATTTTATGAGGAGTTACGATGAGGGATTACGTGCCCTTCCGCTCCCACCCTCAATAATATGGGTCAAACTGATAAACTGATGTCTCCTTTTCTCTTCTATGTTTACTTCAATAACTGTGTCTATCTGTGATTCCACACCGCTGCTTTGAAGTATGCCGCGCATGCGTGCTGAGCGGGCTCTTCACGTAATCCCTCATCGTAACTCCTCATAAAATACAGATCAAACTTCAAACTGGTAAGTTCTCGTTTAATCTTACTATTAAAATGCCCGGTCAGCAAAGGAGATTGCCTATGGCTAGCTCGACTGCCTAGCGACCCCACTCCACTGCAGTACGAGTTCGAAAGAACCATGATGACCAATTTTTAATCGCGGAAAATTTGCTGAAGGAGAATTCCAGTGACCTCCTAGGACCTCCTAGGCTCACGTGCCGACCATGCTGCGAGTTTGAGTCAAGCGCAAACTCTTCTAAAGTCGCAAATTAGGTCGCCGCAGTGGGACAGGCCCTTCAGAGTGCTGGTGAGAGACAGGTGGAGTGTCTCAGTGAGAGAGGTAGAGAAGTGTAGGGTTTCAGTGACAGGGCGAAGGAAAGAGAGAGATTGATTGTGCCGGCGAGGGAGATATGTAGTGTCAGTGAGTGAGTGAGTGTGTCAAAGAGAGAATGGAGTGTGTCAGTGAGAGAGACTGAGGGAGAGGGATGCAGTGGGATAGGGGAGAGATAGAGAGAGTTGGAGTTTCAAGGATAGTCCCAGCCTACTGTAGCTCAGGCCCACTAGTCCTGGCAACATCCTCGTAAGTCTTCCCTGCATCCATTCCAGCTTGACATCTTTCCCATAACACAGTGCCCAAAACTGAACACAATACTCCAAATGTGGCCTCACCAGCATCTTATACAACTGCAACATGACCTCCCAACTTCTAAACTCAATGCTCTGACTGATTAAGACCAATGCGCCAAAAGCCTTTTTGACCACCCGATCTATCTGTGATGCCACTTTCAACAAACTATGCACCTACACTCCTAGATCCCTCTGTTCTTCAACACTCCCCAGAGCCCTACCATCCACTGTATAGGTTCTGCCCATGTTGGTGCTCCCAAAATACAACACCTCACATTTCAGAAGGAATGCATTAGAAGGAGAGTTAGAGATGGTTGGTTTAAAAAACATCAGCTCTTGAGTACGAAGATTGCTATTTTATTTCCTGCAACAAATGTTGGAGTTTAGAAGAATGAGGGGGGACCTCATTGAAACGTACAGAATAGTGAAAGGCTTGGATAGAGTGGATGTGGAGAGGATGTTTCTACTAGTGGGAGAATCTGGGACTAGAGGCCATAGCCTCAGAATTAAAGGATGTTCCTTTAGGAAGGAGATGAGGAGGAATTGTTTTTGTCAGAGGGTGGTGAATCTGTGGAATTCTTTGCCACAGAAGGCTGTGGAGGCCGTCAATGTTTAAGAAGGAACTGAAGATGCTGGATAATCGAAGGTAGACAAAATTGCTGGAGAAACTCAGTGGGTGAGGCAGCATCTATGGAGCGAAGGAAATAGGCAACGTTTCGGGCCGAAACCCTTCTTCAGACTCGTCAATGGATATTTTTAAGGCAGAGATAGATAGATTGCATAAGACAGAGATAGATAGATAGATAGATAGATAGATAGATAGATAGATAGATAGATAGATAGATAGATAGATAGATAGATAGATAGATAGATAGATAGATAGATAGATAGATAGATAGATAGATAGATAGATAGATAGATAGTTGATTAGTATGGGTGTCAGGGACTATGGAGAGAAGGCAGGACAATGGGGCTAGGAGGGAGAGATAGATCAGCCATAATTGACTTGATGGGCTGAATGGCCTAATTCTGCTCCTATCACATCACATAGAAACAGAAACATAGAAAATAGGTGCACTATGACAAATGACGATCAGCCATGCAGGACGATCAGCCATGGTCACAATGAATGGCGTTGCTGGCTCGAAGGGCTGAATGGCCTCCTTCTGCACCTATTTTCTATGTTTCTATGGTCTGGGGTGGAAATTGCATGTGCAGGAAGGAACTGCAGATGTTGGTTTAAACCAAAGATGGACTCAAAAAGCTGGAGTAACTCAGCTGGACAGGCAGCATCTCTGGAGAGAAGGAATGGGTGATGTTTCTGGTCGAGACCCTTCTTCAGACGAGAGATATAGACGGTGATGCAGAGAGATATAGAACAAATGAATGAAAGATATGCAAAGAAGTAATGATGATAAAGGAAACTGGCCATTGTTAGCTGTGGGCTGGGTGAAAACGAGTTACAGACAATGAGACTCAACAAGACGAGTAGGAAGCTGGTATGGCGGGTGGGGGAGGGATGGAGAGAGAGGAAATGTAAGGGTTACTTGAAGTTAGAAAAATCAACATTCATACCGCTGGGTTGTAAGCTGCCCAAGCGAAATATAAGGTGCTGTTCCTCCAATTTGTGTTTGGCTTCAAAATTACTCTGACTGGTAAAGGTTGAGCAGAGTATTAATGTTGTAGTGCAGAGAATGGAATAATAGGATCAGTCCTCTAATCTGAAGCTACCTCTGACAATGTGCTGTTCTCAGGCTTTTTAACATATTTTAAAACCTAGAAAAGCATTTGGTATCGATCACCAAATCTATTAAGAAACGTCCTTTTAAATTTAACCTAATTTCTCAAAATATCTTGAGATAGAACAAACATTGCTGTAATATGTGGAAGAAAGAACTGCAGATGCTGGTTTAAATTGAAGGTAGACACAAAATGCTGGAGTAACTCAACGGGTCAGGCAGCATCACTGGAGAGAAGGAATGGGTGACGTTTCGGGTCGAGACCCTTCTTCAGACTGAGGTCAGGGGAGGGGGTGGGACAAAGATAGAATGTAGGCGGAGACAGTAAGACTAGTAGAAGAACTGGGAAGGGGATGGAGAGAGAGATAGCAAGGGCTAACTGAAGTTGTTTTTTAATTTCTAATTAGGCGCGCCCTTGCTTTCTCTCTCTACCCCCTTCCCCCTGAGCTCTTCTCCCTGCTTCAAATGACACTATCTCAAAACTAACAAACAGTAATATAACAATACCTGACCTCGCCAAGAGGCCCCTGCAGAAACGCTATTAATTCTGGGTCCTAAAAAGAGTGATATACTGACTACAATAGCAACAGGATACTTCTTTGATGAGAGTGAAAACAAGATCTGTTCCAGATGGAATTCTCCTTTGTGTCCAAGAAGTAGAGCATCAAATGACGCAGGGTCTAAAAACAGCAGAATAATTCTGCACAATCATATATATTGTCCTTTACATATGGGGCAGCACGGTGGCGCAGAGGTAGAGTTGCCACCTTGCCGCGCTTGCAGCGCCGGAGACCCGGGTTCGATCCTGACTACAGGTGCTTGTCTGTACGGAGTTTGTACGTTCTCCCCGTGACCGAGTGGGTTTGCTCCAAGATCTTCAGTTTCCTCCCACACTCCAAAGACGTACAAGTTTGTAGGTTAATTGACTTGGTATAAATGTAAATTGTCCCTAGTGTGTGTAGGATAGTGTTAATGCGCGGGGATCGCTGGTCGGTGCGGACTCGGTGGACCGAAGGGCCTGTTTCCGCGCTGTATCATGAAACTAAACTAAACTAGAAATTACATAGCTAATCGGTTTGATCCCGACTACGGGTGCTTGTCTGTATAGAGTTTGTACGTTCTCCCCGTGACCTGCGTGGGTTTTCTCCAAGATCTTTGGTTTCCTCCCACACTCTAAAGACGTACAGGTTTGTAGGTTAATTGGGTTGGTGTAAATGTAAAATTGTCCCTAGTGTGTGTAAGGTCAGTGTGGGAATGGGAGGGGGAGTTAAAGTGCTTGGCAAATGGGAGATTACGTAGGCCAAGGCAGACTGAGCGCAGGTGTTCAGCGAAACGATCGCACAGTCTGCGCTTGGTATTGCCGATGTATAGGAGTTTTGGGTCTATCTTCAGTTTAAACTAGTATCTGCAGTTCCTTCCTATACTACTTTGACATCCCTTCTATCACCAAGAAGAACAATGGTAGAACAAAGGTGCAAGATGACATCATCTCGTGTCCGAACTGCATGTCGCTATTGTAGATTGCAGAATCACTGAATAGTTACCGCAAGGAGGGCGACTATTTAGCCCTGTAAGTCGACTCAGGCTTTACCGAAGAATAATCTAACTAGTTTCACTCCCTGCCCTCTCACTAAAGCCCAGAAAATTATTTGAATTTTCTATGCTTTGAATCTCACTTTTTTTTCTCTTTTTCTCCCTTTTCTCCCTGCCTTTCATTCTTTCTCTCTCTTTCTCACTCTTTCTCATTCCCTCTTTTGTTTTCTCTTTCTCTCTCTTTCTCTCTTCTGCTTCTTTCTCTTTTTTCCCTCTTCTCTTTCTCTCTCTCACTTCTCTATCTCTATCCTTCTCTTTACCTTTCTCCTCTCCTTTTTTTCTGCTTTATCATTTTCTCTTTCTCATACTTTTTCTTTGTTTTTTTCTCAGTCATTATTTTACTCTTTCTCTCTCTCCTTTTCTTTCTCTCTCTCTTTCTCTCACTCTCCCCTTCTCCTTGCCTCTCTCTCTTTCTCATTCTCATTGCCTCTCCCCTTTTCTCTTTCTGGTTTCTTGTGTCTTTTTCTCACTGTTTGCTTTTTCTCTATCTCTCTTTTTCTCTATTCCTCTCATTTTTTTCTTTCTCTGTTTCTTTCTCCCCCCCACTTTTTCTCTCTCTTTCCCTGTCTATCTTTCTCTCACTCACCCTTTCCCTCTCATTGGTGCCTGCTCATTATTCCTAATGTGTAGTGCACTTAATAAATCCCATTCTCACTAATTATGTCCCTATCTCATGAATAGAGAGAAATAATAATTTTGTTGTCAGACATTTCTTTAGTTTAGTCTAGAGATACAGCCTGGAAACAGGGCCTTCGGTCAACCGAGTCCGCACTGACCATCGATCACTGCTATACTAATTCAATGCAATCCTATATCCGCACCCTACACACCATAGGCAATTTATAGAAGCCAATTAATCTACAAACCTGCACGTCTTTGGGATGCAGGAGGAAACTGGAACAGCCGGAGAAAACCTACACAGATGCAGGGAAAACGCGCAAACTCCACACAGACAGCACCTGCAGACTGGACCGAACCCGGGTCTCTGGCGCTGTAAGGCAGCAACTCTCCGCTGCACCACTGTGTCGCCCACGCAGGTCACGGGGAGAACGTGCAAACCCTGTACAGACAGCACAGTAGTAAATTGATTGTGCTTCCAAACTCAAACTGACAACATACGCCTTCAAGGTGTAGGAAGGAACTGTAGCTGTTTTAAACCGAAGCTAGACACAAAAAGCTGGAGTAACTCAGTGGGACAGGCAGCATCTTTGGAGAGAAGGAATGGGTGACGTTTCGGGTCGAGACCCTCCTTCACACTGGTTAGGGATAAGGGAAATGAGAGATTTAGACGATGATGTGGAGAGATAAAGGACAATAAATGAAAGAAATGCAAAAAAGTTACGATGATAAAGGAAACAGGCCACTGTTCGCTGTTTGTTTGGTGAAAACGAGAACCTGGTGCGACTTGGGTGGGGGAGGGATAGAGAGAGAGGGATGCCGGGGTTACCTGGCATTCATACCACTGGGCTGTAAGCTGCCCAAGCGAAATATGAGATGCTGTTCCTCCGATTTGCATTTAGCCTCTCTCTGACAATGGAGGAGGCCGAGGACAGAAAGGTCAGTGTGGGAATGGGAAGGGGAATTAAAGTGTTTAGCAACCGGGAAATCAGGTAGGTCCAAGTTCAAGTTCAAGGTCACGTTTATTGTCACTTAACCAATGAAGGTACAGTGAAATTTGACTTACCGTTCAGCCACACTAAGTGAAAAGAACACAATACACAGAGCCACATAAAATAAAGTAAAGCATAAACATCCACCACTGTGGAATCCACATTCCTCCCTGTGATGGAAGGCAACAAAGTTCAATCATCTTCTCCTTTGTTCACCAGTGGTCGGGGCTATTGAACCATCCGCACTTGCCACTGCCGACGGTCCGATGTTCAGGCCCTCTCCTCGGGATGACCGAAAACTCCGGCGTCAGGATGGATCGGAACACCGCAGCATAGAGCTCCCCAGTCGGCCGCTTCTTACCGGAGACCGCTGCTTCACAGTGTTAAAGTCCACAGGCCCCGCGGTCGGAGCTCCATTGGCGACCCTCGGCAAAGGATCGCAGCTCCCAATGTTAAAGTCCTTGCTGCGCCCGTAGCTTGAAGCTCCGGGTGGTTCTCCAGGAAAGGCCACACCATTGCACGTTGTAGGCCACGGTGGGGGGGGGGGACGGAGATGCGACAAATCACATCTCCGTCTAGGTAAGTGACTGAAAAAGGCGCCACCCGATGGAGTGGGTGTAGGGACTGTGTCCAGGTGGACTGAGCAAAGGTGTACACCAGGGGTGGGGAACCTTTTCATGTTGGAATGCTGTAATCTAACAAGGCCGCATCCAAGAAACTTCAATTAGATATACTTCCAAATGTACTTTATTTTGTAAAATTTTGTGACATGATGGGTTGTTTAGCAGACAGAATAAAAAACAGTCAAACAAATACGCTGTTTAATTATTCTCAAATTCAACTTCAAACAGAAAGCCATGTGCACCGCTATCAAAAGTTGATAATACTGAAGACTGGACGGCCAGCGGACTCTCCCCGACATTTTCCCTCTCGTCAACCAGCCTCAGGCGATGGTGTACCTCAGTCGGGCAGGGAGGTTCACGTACATTCTAGAGTCGCATTAGAACTAAATCATGAGCGTAACAGGTGTTAGAATAGCCCTCATGACTTACTAATGTTTTAATTGTGGCCGTCAGTCGGGGAGGATTATTTCATTGAATCTTCTTTTATCCTTTGGTATTTTAAATACGTTCATTTTCAGATTAAAATTAAAATAATAAAAGATAAACAAAAACATATTAATAAAAATAAAAGGATTTGTTCTACAAAATTTGGATTCATTCAAAAGGCCGCACTTAATGGCCTAGAAGGCCGCAGGTTCCCCAACCCTGGGCATACCTTCAACTTGAAGAATGATATTCCTATTATTCCATTTCACATAAACATTTCCAAGATAAACGTACTTAACTTTTTTAGTCGAGTGCAATGTTCCTGTTTGGTTTCCGATTATAATGAGAGCAACTTTAGCCCCCATTGTATTCCATTGCTTATCAGAGCAGCTGCTCGTGTAAGTTAATACATTGAGATAAAGGGCACAATGAGCATTACAATGTCAGACCAAAAGAAACATTGCAGTGAAATAGTGTTTCTACTTCTAGTTGCAAGATCTTTGGAACTAACATCCACTGGTATGATTCTGCAGCAGAGAGGAGTTTCCTCAAACTGTGGGCGTAAGAGGAATTAATATAGGGCAGGAAGATTAAAAAAGACATGGCTAAAAATATAAGTGATGGCTGTGGTATTATGGAATAATAGTGTGGGCGTGAGCGGATGTGACATGGTTACCGGGGGTTGGGGTCAGGAGAGGCCCGGGCATGCACACGTGGCTGCTGCTGTACAGAGTTGCTAAATAAAGACAGACTCCGATTACGTCGTTGTACGAGCCTTATTATAAGAATAACTTGCGAGCCTTATGATAAGAACAACTTGACATGGTGTCAGAACTGGGAGACTTGTAAGCGGAAAAAAAAAGAAGAAGAGGAAGGTGTATCGTTTTGGCGGGAAATGGGAGACGAGCCGGCAGATATGGCGCAAGCTACACCAACTGCTACGTTCACAATACAACCTCCAGAGCCATTCGATTTTACCAAGCCTCAAGAATGGGAGCGTTGGATCAGGAGATTCGACCGCTTTCGGCTTGCAAGCAACTTAAACGCGACGTCGGCAGAGAACCAGGTGAACACGTTAGTGTATTGCATGGGCGATGAAGCCGAAGATGTGCTAAAGGGGCTAACGCTAACTACAGAAGATAGGAGGATGTACACGGATGTCAAGGCGGGCTTGGATGCATTTTTTGTGCCTAAAAAGAATGTAATCTACGAAAGAGCCAAGTTCAATCAGCGTGTGCAACTGCCAGGAGAAACGGTGGATTCCTTCATCACTGCTCTATACGGATTAGCTGAACACTGCAACTATGGACAGTTACAGAACGAGCTGATCCGCGACAGGTTAGTGGTCGGGCTGAGAAACGTCTCATTGTCAGAAAAGCTACAGCTAGACAGAGACCTAACCCTTGGAACTGCTATAACAAAGACAAGGCAGTCTGAAGAAGTTAGACGACAGCGGTCTGACTTAAGAGGAGAAAATGGCGGTGCTAGCAAGTGCTCTAATGTTGATGCTGTGCATGCTAAAAGCTACACAAAACCCAAATTTCCCTCAAAGCCTCAGCCACAAGCACAAACACCAGGTAAAAATAAACTTAATACACGGCCACAGCCAGGTTCAAAGGCCTGTTATAGATGTGGAAAAATGCCCTCGCATGGAAAAATGGAATGCCCTGCTAAAGATGCTGTGTGTCACAACTGTGGCAAAAAGGGACATTATGGCAAAGTGTGCAGAAACAGTGCAAAATCTCTCAATGCTGTCACTACAGAGGAAGAAGAGAGCTTTTTCCTGGGAGCCGTGGATGCTGGAAAAGACCCGTGGATGGTGCAGCTACAAGTGAGACAAAAAAAAGTGTGCTTTAAAATAGACACTGGTGCTGATGTCACTGCCATGCCAGCCGAGGTGTACCATGACATTACAGGGGGGCATGATGTGAAGCGCCTGGCAGTGCCGACACGCCCATTGTTTGGGCCAGGGGGCAATGCACTCTCTGTCCTGGGTGTAGCCAGAGAAACACTGCGCAGAGGCAAAAAGACAGCCATAGAGAACATTTATGTAGTAAAAGACCTGCACACTGCACTGTTGGGAAGGCCTGCCATAGAACGGCTTCAGCTTGTGTGCAGGGTTGACGGCATCACCTTGGAATCAGTGAAACAACAATATCCAAAGCTGTGTAGCGGCTTGGGTCTTGTTCGGAGGCCATACTCAATTAAATTGAAGCCAGAGGCTGTGCCCTTCTCTCTCCACACGCCACGCAGAGTCCTTCTGCCGCTTATGGGAAAAGTGAAGGAGGAGATAGACCGTATGGAGAAGATGGGCGTAATCACCAAGATTGAGGAGCCGACTGATTGGTGTGCCGGGATGGTGGTGGTGCCGAAAAAAGCAGGTGATGTTCGCATTTGTGTGGACTTCACAATGATGAATGGATCAGTATGCAGAGAAAAGTTTATCCTGCCTTCTGTCGAGCACACTCTGGGCATGCTAGCTGGCGCAACAGTATTCAGCAAATTAGATGCCAACATGGGCTTTTGGCAAGTACCATTGACAAAAGAGTCTGCCAAATACACCACCTTCATCACGCCTTTTGGGCGCTACTATTTTAACCGTCTACCCTTTGGCATAGCATCAGCCCCCGAGCACTTTCAAAGGATGATGATGACAGAAGTGACCGGTGGCCTGGAGGGGGAACTGTGTCACATGGACGACATCCTGGTCTGGGGACAGACGCAGGAGGAGCATGATGTGCGGCTACATGCGGTGCTAGAGAAGGCACAAAAGGCCGGCATTACGCTCAACATGGACAAATGTGAGCTCACACGCCACACAGTCAGATTCCTGGGTCATGTGATTTCAGCAGATGGAGTGAAGCCAGATCCAGAGAAGGCGAGAGCAGTACAAGAGATGGATGCACCCAAAAATGTCAGCGAACTCAGGAGTTTTCTGGGCATGGTCAATCAGCTGGGCCACTTCTTGCCTAACCTGGCTGAAAAAGACAAAGTGCTACGGGACCTGCTGTCCAAGAAGAACCACTGGTACTGGGGGACAGAGCAGCAGGCCGCCTTTGCTCAGTTAAAAACAGAGCTGTCATCCACACCAGTGCTCACATTATACAACCCAAACAGTGCTCTAAAGATCTCTGCTGATGCCTCTTCCTTTGGCCTGGGGGCAGTCCTGCTGCAGAAGAGCGATGCCATGTGGTCACCTGTGGCATATGCGTCCAGGTCAATGACACCAACAGAGCAGCGCTATGCTCAAGTAGAGAAGGAGGCATTGGCTGCAACGTGGGCATGTGAAAGGTTCAGCTGTTTCATCCTGGGAAGACCATTCGAGCTGGAAACTGACCATAAGCCGTTGGTGAGTCTGCTGGGAGGGAAAGCTTTGGATGACCTCCCACCAAGAATCCAAAGATTTAGGATGAGACTCATGAGGTACAACTATACAGTCGATCATGTCCCTGGCAAAAGCCTGTGGACAGCCGACACCTTATCTCGTGCTCCTCTGAGAGCCGCAAGAACACACACAGACACAAGCCTATTAGAGGACACCAACATCTATGTAGACTCTGTCCTCAGCAACTTTCCTGTCAGTGGAGATTATCTGAGCAGCCTACGTGAGCACCTGCAGGCAGACAGCACATGCTCTGCACTGATGGAGTACTGCACAGACGGCTGGCCCGACAAAAGCCGACTGCAGGGAGTGCTGAGACATTACTGGGCTGATAGAGCAGTGCTGACTGTGCACGATGGGCCGCTGCTGCGGGGCACGAGGCTCGTCATCCCATCAGCCTTACAAGGTGATGTGCTGCAGAGACTACATGAGGGACACCTGGGGGTGACAAAGTGCAGGGGCCGGGCCAAACAGATGGTATGGTGGCCAGGACTCAGCAGCCAGCTGAATGACATGGTGCTGAAATGTAGAACCTGCATCCAAGAGAGAAGGAACGTCAAAGAGCCGCTGATGCCAACGGAGATGCCAGACAGGCCTTGGCAAACCTTGGGAGCTGACCTGTTCACGCTGAAAGACAAGACATATCTACTAGTAGTAGATTATTTCTGAAGGTATGTGGAAGTTGCGCTGCTGTCACCCACAAGGTCCACAGATGTGGTGGTGCACCTGAAATCCATGTTGTCTCGTCATGGAATTTGTGAATTTCTTAAAAGTGACAATGGGCCCCAGTTCTCAGGTAGCCACTTTAAAGCCTTTGCAGCAGAGTATGGCTTTGTGCACATCACGAGCAGCCCCAAGTTTCCCCAGAGCAATGGGGAGGCGGAACGCGCTGTACAAACCGTGAAAAACCTGCTAACAAAGGCGTCAGACCCATATCTTGCATTGCTGGCCTACAGAGCAACCCCTCTACAGAACGGCTATAGCCCGGCCAAGCTGTTGATGGGGCACCGCCTCTGCACTACAATTCCTGCCCTTCCAACCCTCCTGAATCCAGTTTTGCCTGACTACAACGCGCTGGGGGCCAAAGAAAGGGAGAAGAGGAGCAACGACGCAAGATCCTTCGACAAGAGGCACGGAGCGAGAAATCTGGAGCCACTCGTACCTGGGGAGGATGTGTGGATCACCGATGCACGAGTCCAGGGCACAGTGCGATCTACACACAATACCCCTCGCTCTTATATCGTCCAGGTGCCTCAGGGCACACTGAGGAGGAACCGGCATCACTTGGTGCCGCTGCAGACCAACAGTGGGGTAGTCGACGCTGATGAGCCACCGGTGGGAGAAGATTCACCTACACCAGAGCCAGCTCCACCAGTGACAACATCACCCAGCAGAGAGGGCCCCACCACAGAGACTGTGCGGACCAGGTGTGGGAGAGAGGTTAGAAAGCCAAAGAGACTTGATTGGTGATTTATTGATTTGTTTTCTACGGTAAAGAAAAAGAGATTGTGAAATTGTTCTGCTAAACCTGTTACATTTACCTGAAACCTGAGAGTTTAAGTTTTGAAGAACACAGCCTGCTAAAGTAATAGTTCACAGTATGGTAACACGTAAGTTATTTTATTGCTAGTTTGCATGCTTGAAACAGGGACAGATCAGGGACAGGTCTTCCAGCAAAAGGGCAGAATAAACCCCTTAAGACCTGCAGAGACAAAGGTAGTCCACCCTTTGTTCTCAAGGAAAGGGAGATGTGGTATTATGGAATAATAGTGTGGGCGTGATCGGATGTGACGTGGTTACCGGGGGTTGGGGTGTGAGGGAATGCCCGGGCATGCACATGAGGCTGCTGCTGCTGTACAGAGTTGCTAAACAAAGACAGACTCCGATTACGTCGTTGTACGAGCCTTATTATAAGAATAACTTGACAATGGCCACAGAGATAGAAAGGCAAAAGATGTTTAGTCACCAGTGGGAAAAATGGACAGACTATAATTTGGGTGGGCACTCTTCTACAGGCAAGAATTCCCTCCACAGATACTGCCCTCTACAGACCCCTGAAGGAACTGTGTGAAATGTCGACGGCAATATCTGCAGATGCTGGAATACTGAGAGAAAAAAAAGAGCTCCTAGTCATAGAGTCATAGAGTGATATCATGTGGAAACAGGCCCTTCGGCCCTACTTGCCCAACACTGGCCAGCTACACTAGTCCCGTCTGCCCGCGTTTGGCTCATATCCCTCCAAATCTGTCCTATCCATGTACCTGTCGAACTGTTTCTTAAACGTTGGGATAGTCCCAGCCTCAACTACCTCCTCTGGCAGCTCGTTCCATACACCCACCACCCTTTGTGTGAAAACGTTACTACTCAGATTACTATTAAATCTTTTCCCCTTCACTTTGAACCTATGTCCTCTGTATCCTTGATTCACCCTCTCTGGGCAAGAGACTCTGATCTATTCCTCTCTTGATTTTATACACCTCAATAAGATCACCCCTCATCCTCCTGCGCTCCAAAGAATAAAGTCCCAGCCTGCTCAACCTCTGCCTATAGCTCCTCCAGGAATTGTTTTTTCTTAAGAAGGGTCTCGAACCGAAATCACCCATTCCTTCTTTCCAGAGAATGCTGCCTGTCCCGCTGAATTACTCTGGCTTTTTGTGTCTATCTCCGGTTGTTTTATCTTGCTTAGTATTTATTCCAGCATCTGCTGATTTTGGTGTCAACATTTCATCCGGTTTCCTTCAAGGGTCTCTGCCGTGTGTGACCCACTTGTAATGGTGCTGGACCTGGGGCATTGAATACGTTAAACTGTGTGGCTAGACATTGCTCCAAGGATCTAATCAAGGTCAAGACCATTGATTCCAGGATGGGGATGTCAATAAAATATGCACTAGTTTTGATCGGTTGATCAGCAGTGGGGAACATTAGCGACTTCAAATGACTAGACGTTAACATGGTGCCCAAAACTGAACACAATACTCGAAACGCGGCCTTACCAACGTCTTGTACAACTGCAACATGACCTCCCAACATCAATACTCAATGCTATGACTGATGAAGGCCAAAAGCCTTGGTGCTCACCCCATCTACCTGTGATGCCACTTTCTGCCACTTTCTGCCAGTGCTTCAACTTTCTTTGAAGTTGAGAGACTCGGCACGTCATCAAAATACTCAAGAAATGTCAACGGATTTCCGCAGATTCAGTCTGGAAAGTCTCCTGACGCGTTGCATCTTGGCCAGATACAGCTGTGCAATGCACAGGAATGCAAATGGCAGTAAAGAGAGGTTTGTTATTGCCGATAGTGAAGATGGTTGTCTGTAGCGGTACCAAACGTGGTGAACAAACAGTTGGATTATTCAGACATTACACGGTTGGCGTATGTGCAAGTTTGGTCCTCTAACTTATTGGGTCATCGCTGCTGCTGCTGCTGAGCGAGGGTGTTGACTCGAGCTCAGCTACCTGTCGACTGGTGATCTCAGATTCAGATTCAGATTCAGATTCAGATTCAATTTTAATTGTCATTGTCAGTGTACAGTACAGAGACAACGAAATGCATTTAGCATCTCAAGGTAAGATCCGCAACTTCAAATGACTAGACATTAACATAGTTCCTAAAACTGAACACAATACCTGAAACGCGGCCTCATCAACTGCAACATGACCTCCCAACTTCAACCGCGGCACGACATTGTGTTGTAGGAAAGATGTTGTCAAGCTGGAAAGGGTTCAGAGAAGATTTACGAGGATGATGCCAGGACTAGAGGCTGAATTATAGGGAGAGTTTGTGCAGGGTAGGACTCTATTCCTTGGAGCACAGGGGAATTTGGAGTGATCTTATAGAGGTGTATAAAATCATGAGAGGAATAGCTCGGGTAGACGCACAGAGTCTCTTGGCCTGAGGAGGGGAATTGAGAACCAAAGGGCATAGGTTTAATGTGAAGGGGCAAAGATTTAATAAGATTTAATTGAAGATTTAATAACTTTTTCAGGCAAAGGGTGGTGGGTGTATGGAACAAGCTGCCAGAGGAGGTAGGTGAGGCAGGGACTAACGCAATTTTTAGAAATATTGAGACAGGTACATGGATAGGACTGGATATGAGCCAAATGCGAGCAGGTGGGACTAGTGTAGATGGGACATGTCGGACGGTGTGGGCAAGTTTGGGCCAAAGGACCTATTTCTATGCTGTAAGATTCTATGACTCTATGACTCTGCCTGGTCAATGATGGGCAGAGCACTCTCCACCATTGAAAGCATCTAATGCGGCTCTGCCTCAAGAAAATGGCATCCATCACTTCGGATCCCCGTTACCCAGATACGTCTCTCTTCTCGTTGCCACCATTGGAGTGGGGATATGGAAGCCTGAAGTCTCACACCACCAGGTCCAGGAACAGATATTTTCCTACAACTACCCATTTATACTGTACAGCATTATAACTCACTCTGCCTTGGCATTATCAAAGACGCATCGCACACTGGCCACTCCCTCTTCCCCATCTCCCATCGGGAAAGAGGTACAGAAATGTGAAAACGCACATCTCCAGATTCAGGGACAGTTTCTTCTCAGATGTTATCAGGCATCTGAATCATCCTATCACCAACCAGAGAGCAGTGCTGAACTACTATCTACCTCATTGGTGACCCTCGGACTTTGATCAGACTTTACTGGCTTTACCTTGCACTAAATGTTATTCCCTTATCATGTATCTATACACTATAAATGGCTCGATTGTAATCATGTATTGCCTTTCCGCTGACTGGTTAGCACGCAACGAAAGCTTTTCACTGTACCTCGGTACACGTGACAATAAACTAAACTCAACTGAACTATTAGGTTCTTAAATTGCACTCTGTCTGAAGAAGGGTCTCGACCCGAAACATCGCCTATTCCTTCTCTCCATAGATGCTGCCTCACCCGCTGAGTTTGTGCAGCATTTTATGTCTACTCTACAAGCCCAATTGTACCTCACCAACAGAACACTATAGAACAGTGCAGACCACCGTCCACTTGCAATACCTTGGTCTTGTATTTAGTTTAATTTAGTTTAGTTTAGTTTAGTTTAGAGACACAGTGCGGAAACAGGCCCTTCGGCCCACTGAGTCTGCACCGACCAGCGATCCCCGCACATTAACACTATCCTTCACACACTAGGGTCAATGTTTATATGTGCACCAAGCCAATTAACCTACAAACCCGTACGTCTTTGGAGTGTGGGTGGAAACCAAAGATCTCGGAGAAAACCCACGCAGTCACGGAGAGAACGTACAAACTCCGTACAGACAGCACCAGTAGTGGGGATCGAACCTGGGTGTACGACACTGTAAGGCAGCAACTCTACCGCTGCACCACCATGCCGACCTAATTCCGATTAAGTTTTGCACCAATGTCTTGGGTTTTTTTTCAGTCTTTTCCTTTTCACTAAATTGCAGAATGTATGTGCAATTTATGTATAATATATGTATCATTGTGTGTGTTGTTTGAATCTGTTGACTGTGATGTAGCTTCAAGCAAGGTTTGTCATCGTACCTGCAGCCCACCTTATTTGTTCAGATGGCAAGAAGCTCATCTCGCCCTGAATTCACTTGTTTAGTTTAGTTTAGTTTGGAGATACAGCACGGAAACAGGCCCTTCGGCCCACCGAGTCCGCGCCGACCAGCGATCCCTGCACATTAACACTACCCTGTCGTAGAGACGGTTTTTACATTGAAATATTTGCACACCAAGCCAATTATCCTACAAACCTGTGCTTCTTTGTAGTGTGGGAAGAAACTGAAGATCACGAAGAAAACCCACGTGGGTCACGGGGAGAATGTGCAAACTCCATACAGACAAGCACACGTAGCCAGGATCGAACCCGGGTCTCTAGCGTTGTTAGGCAGCAACTCTACCGCAGCGCCACCGTGCCGCCCTTGACTTGAACATAGAAACATAGAATATAGGTGCAGGAGTAGGCCATTCGTCCCTTCGAGCCAGCACTGCCATTCAATATGATTATGGCTAATCATCCAAAATCAGTACCACGTTCCTGCTTTCTCCCCATATCCCTTGATTCCATTAGTCCTAAGAGATATAACTAATTCTCTCTTGAAAACATCCAGTGAATTGGCCTCCACTGCCTTCTGTGGCAGAGAATTCCACAGATTCTCAACTCTCTGGGTTAAAAAGATTTTCCTCATCTCAGTCCTAAATGGCCTACCCCTTATACGGGACACTGTGACTCCTGGTTCTGGACTCCCCCAACATTGGGAACATTTTTCCTGCATCTAGCCGGTCCAATCCCTTAAGAATTTTATATAATTCTATAAGATACCCTCTCATCCTTCTGAATTCCAGTGAATATATGCCCAGTCGTTTCATACTTTCATCATATGTTAGTCCCGCCATCCTAGGAATTAACCTGGTGAACCTATGCTGCACTCCCTTAATAGGAAGAATGTCCTTTCTCAAATTAGGAGACCAAAACTGCACACAATACTCCAGGTGCGGTCTCACCACGGCACTGTACAACTGCTGTAGGACCTCCTTGCTCCTAAACTCAAATGACTGCAGTGGGACCTCATTGCTCCTATACTCAAATAGGACATTATGACCTCCTTGCTCCTAAACTCAAATTACTGCAGTGGGACCTCCTTGCTCCTATACTCAAATCTGGTGACTGGGGATATAAAAGGAAGAGAATAGTCCTCAATCCCTCCTAATTGTCTATCATTGCCACCAGCCCCTTCCCTGACACAGTTAGATTGGTGGCTGAACGGCAATCACAGCCTCAGTCGGCTTCACGGCAATATTTGCAAATTAATAATAATAATAATAACAAATTTTATTTATGGGCGCCTTTCAAGAGTCTCAAGGACACCTTACAAAAATTGAGCATGTAGAGGAAAAACATGTAAGGGGAATGAAATAAATAGTAGAGACATGATTAGATCATATTAGTGGCGGGCTGCCAATTTTCATTTCCAGTTGACTCCCTAATCCTAGGTCATATGGCCCACAGCTGCCTGATCTTGGATCCCATTTCCAGCTGGAGCGGTTTAACTGAAGGGTCTTAAGTCACATGCTGATTTAGTTTAGCTTAGTTTAGTTTAGTTTAGAGATACAGCGGGGAAACAGGCCCTTCGGCCCACCAGGTCCGCGCTAACCAGCGATCCCTGGACTATACCAATATCCTACACCCACTAGGGACAATTTACAATTTTTACCAAGACCAATTAACCTACAATCCTGCACGTCTTTGGAGTGTTGGAGGAAACTGGAGTACCCGGGGAAAACCCACACAGCTCACGGGGAGAACGTACAAACTCTGTGCAGACAACACCCGTAGTCAGGATCGAACCCGGGTCTCTGCCGCAGCAACTCTACCGCTGGTCCAGGTTGCCAGTTCCATGTTATGCCAAGGGAATGCCACACTGTCAGGGGTTTATCTCCACTGAATGAGTGGTTTACCCAGGTCTCTTCTCCCAGGCAGTGGAAACGTCATCCATTCCTTCTCTTCAGAGATGCTGCCCGTCCCATTGTGTTACTCCAGCATTTTGTGTAGGCCTCGACCTGAAACGTCACCCATTCCTTCTCTCCAGAGATGCTGCCTGTCCCGCTGAGTTACTCCAGCATCTTGTGTCTATCTTCAGTGGAAATATTCCATGGTGCAATCCAGGGAAGAAAAGTGGGGTTCTTCCCTTTGACCTGGGCCAAGTTTGTACCTCGCTCAACATTACTTGACACATCATCTGACTCAAAGTTTCATTTAGAGATCCAGCACGAAAACAGGCCCTTCGGCCCACTGAGTCCGCACCGACCAGCATATCAACACAATCCTATACCAGGAGCAATTTTAACTTTAAAACCAAGCCAATTAACCTACAAACATGCACATCTTTGGAGTGTGGGAGGAAACCTAACTTCTCGGAGAAAACTGTCTGTTCCCGCGCTGTATCTCTAAATTAAACTGAACAAAACTATTAGTACAGACAGCGGGGTCAAGGAAAGAGCGTTCACGTCGCGGCCCTGTTTCCACCAATCTTTCCTCCACCACGCACAAGAAGCACAAGAAGCGACAAGACAAACACCATTGTATGCAGATGCCGAGAAGCGTTTCAGCTCTGGCTGAACAATTTGTGTGTGGACTCGACAAGAATAAGAAGTACAGACGGCACCCGTAGTCAGGATCAAACCGGGTCTCTGGCACTGAACCACCATGCCACCCATTTTAATAGCTAATTATTGTATTGGGCCTTCTATGTGGAAGTCGACTATATCACATCAATAATTACACTTCAAAAGAACTTAAATGGCTATTAAATACTTAGCGAAAGGAACTATAGAGCTGTAAATTCTCCCTTTGTAATCCCGCGGTTCAGCAGATAAAGCATGGATTCTGATCCTGACGACACAACCGCAGATGGGATGAATCTCCAGTGAGCCCCCACGGCCATAGCAATTATTGCCCAGAGGATTGTGTGTTCATCAAAAGTGGTTTTGCCATTTGAAACACCCTGTTACATTTGATGGAATGCCCTGCAGATGTAAGAAGACAGATGACATTAAATATGTCTTCAGGCAATGTTTCTGCGCTAACATGAGCCTGAAACAGAACAGAAACAGGCCCTTCAGCCCACAATGTCTGTGCAGAACAGGATGTCAAGACCAACTCTTATCTGCCAGCACATAATCCATATTCCTCCATTCCCTGCATTTCCAGGTCGAGTTTAGTTTAGTTTAGTTTAATTTAGTTTAGTTTAGTTTGGTTTAGTTCAGAGAAAAAGCGCGGAAACATGGAAACATAGAAACATAGAAAATATGTGTGGGAGTAGGCCATTCGGCCCTTCGAGCCTGCACCGCCATTCAATATGATCATGGCTGATCATCCAACTTAGTATCCTGTACCTGCCTTCTCTCCATACCCCCTGATCCCTTTAGCCACAAGGGCCACATCTAACTCCCTCTTAAATATAGCCAATGAACTGGCCTCAACTACCTTCTGTGGCAGAGAATTCCAGAGATTCACCACTCTCTGTGTGAAAAATGTTTTCCTCATCTCGGTCCTAAAAGATTTCCCCCTTATCCTTAAACTGTGACCCCTTGTTCTGGACTTCCCCAACATCGGGAACAATCTTCCTGCATCTAGCCTGTCCAACCCCTTAAGAATTTTGTAAGTTTCTATAAGATCCCCCCTCAATCTTCTAAATTCTAGCGAGTACAAGCCGAGTCTATCCAGTCTTTCTTCATATGAAAGTCCTGACATCCCAGGAATCAGTCTGGTGAACCTTCTCTGTACTCCCTCTATGGCAAGAATGTATTTCCTCAGATTAGGAGACCAAAACTGTACGCAATACTCCAGGCACGGACCCTTTGGCCCACAGGGTCCGCGCCGACCAGTGATCCCCGCACACTAACACTATCCTACACACACCAGCGACAATTTTTACATTTATACCAAGCCAATTAGCCCACAAACCTGCACATCTTTGGAGTGTGGGAGGAGGCCCATTTTAATAGCTAATTACTTTATCAGGTCTTCTATGTGGACATTGACTAGATCACATTAATAATTCAACTCCAAAACAACTTATGTGGCTATTAAATGCTTAGTGAAAGGATCTATAGAGATGTAACTTTGTGGAAATCTTTGCCACAGAAGGCTGTGAAGGCCAAGAATGGATATTTTTAAGGCAGAGATAGATAGATTCTTGATTAGTACGGGTGCCGAGGGTTATGGAGAGAAGGCAGGAGAATGGGGTTAGGAAGAGATAGTTCAGCCATGATTGAATGGCGGTGTATTGCACTATATGTGTTTATTTATTGAGTATGCGTGCATGTGTATATATACACACTCAACTTTTTTTCTCCCGTTATGTACTATGGTTACATATTGTGTTGTGCTGCAGCAAGCAAGAATTTCATTGTCCTATCTGGGACACATGACAATAAAACACTCTTGACTCTTGACACTTGATGGGCCGAATGTCCACATTCTGCTCCTATCCCTTATGACCTTATGATCACTCATCCCTAGTTTACTGTACCTCTTCCTTTATCATCTTCGAGAGTCTCAGTACGCATTTATGGTTCAGTCACATTGATGTGGGACTGAAGGATTATATAGACAGCGAGATTTATTCCACACATGACCTAAGTGAATCTTGAGGCAACCTAACTGCTTCAGGAACAATTGTTTTCCCTTCAGATTTAAAAAAAAAAATCCAAATACACAGTGACGATGGCGAGATTGAAACTTACGTTTGCTGAAATACAGTGTTCAGGGGCTGTCCCACTTGGGCGACCTAATCCGCGAGTTCTGGCGAGTTTGCCCTCGACTCATACTCGCAGCATGGTCGACACGAGGTCGTAGGAGGTCTTCGTAACTCTCCTTCGTGCTCGAGAGTGGTCTCCGCGTAGTCGAGCCCTCAGCTAGGTTGCGGCGTTTTTTTCAACATGTTGAAAAATGCCCGCGAGTAAAAACAGGTCGGCATGGAGAAAAAATCAATACTTTTTTTACTCGTAGGTTTAGTCGTAGTAGGTCGTTGTAGGTCGGCATGTTAGTCGTAGGTAATCAAGGGTAGTCGAAGGTAGTCGTAGATAGTCTTCATCATAGTCGAAGGGAGGTCGAAGGGAGGTCGAAGGAGATCGGAGGAGGTCGTCTTCACTCTCCACTATTCGGTGCCCAATTTTCCCGAAGTTAGTCGTAGCTAGTCGAAGCTGGTCTTCAACATAGTCGAAGGCAGTCTTCTACATAGTCGAAGGAGGTCTTCAACATGTCATTTTTTCAAACTCTTCTAAACTCATCAATTAGGTCGCCCAAGTGGGACAGCCCCTTTAGGTTATCTCTGGGTTGCTAGTTCAGCAATGTAGCTGGAACGTTGTACAGGTACTTGAGTTTTCCCGCTGGTCGACCACCACTATCTGCAAAGTCTTCTCTCTTCTTTTCATTGAGAAGAAATTATCCGAAATTATATGAAAGCCCGGCTCCAAAGCTGGATAACACACCACAGCATACTCTCACTCTGATTTTCCTGAGTACCAACGTGAGATATTTAGTGTGCAAATTAGACAGTGGAGCATGAATAGAGCTCTGAATAGAGGCTTAAAGCATTAGCAAGAAGTTTGTAGAAACTAGTTTAGTTTAGAGATACAGCGCGGAAACAGGCCCTTCAGCCCATCGGGTTTGCACCGACCAGCGATCCCCACACTCCGCGACCGCGCTTTTGCGGTTGCAGCGCCTAGACCGTGGAACGCAATCCCTCTTCTCATCAGAACTGCCCCCTCCATCGACTCCTTTAAGTCTAGACTTAAAACCTACTCACAAGCGTTTCTTTAGGTCCTCTGAGGGAGTGCTGTATGTATGTATTTATGTATGTATTGTTAGATCTATGTACCATTGTATGTAACACGTTAGTACCTGCACTGATGTAAAGCACTTTGGTCAACGAGAGTTGTTTTTAAATGGTGCTATAGAAATAAAATTGACTTGACTTGACTTGACACACAAACACTATCCTACACACACTAGTGGCAATTGGCAACTACACCAAGCCAATTAGCCTACAAACCTGTACGTCTTTGGAATGTGGGAGACAATAGACAATAGACAATAGGTGCAGGAGTAGGCCATTCGGTCCTTCGAGCCAGCACCGCCATTCAATGTGATCATGGCTGGTCATCCCCAATCAGTACCCCGTTCCTGCCTTCTCCCCATATCCCCATTGGAAAGTGGTGAAATCATTGGACAAAGTCAGCATGGATTTACAAAAGGTAAATCATGTCTGACGAATCTTATAGAATTTTTCGAGGATGTAACTAGTAGCGTGGATAGGGGAGAACCAGTGGATGTGGTGTATCTGGACTTCCAGAAGGCTTTCGACAAGGTCCCACATAAGAGATTAGTTTACAAACTTAAAGCACACAGCATTGGGGGTTCAGTATTGATGTGGTAGAGAACTGGCTGGCAAACAGGAAGCAAAGAGTAGGAGTAAACGGGTCCTTTTCACAATGGCAGGCAGTGACTAGTGGGGTACCGCAAGGCTCAGTGCTGGGACCCCAGCTATTTACAATATATATTAATGATCTGGATGAGGGAATTGAAGGCAATATCTCCAAGTTTGCGGATGACACTAAGCTGGGGGGCAGTGTTAGCTGTGAGGAGGATGCTAGGAGACTGCAAGGTGACTTGGATAGGCTGGGTGAGTGGGCAAATGTTTGGCAGATGCAGTATAATGTGGATAAATGTGAGGTTATCCATTTTGGTGGCAAAAACAGGAAAGCAGACTATTATCTAAATGGTGGCCGACTAGGAAAAGGGGAGATGCAGCGAGACCTGGGTGTCATGGTACACCAGTCATTGAAAGTGGGCAGTGAAGAAAGCGAATGGTATGTTAGCTTTCATAGCAAAAGGATTTGAGTATAATAATAATAATGGATGGGATTTATATAGCGCCTTTCTAATACTCAAGGCGCTTAGGAGCAGGGAGGTTCTACTGCAGTTGTACAGGGTCTTGGTGAGACCACACCTGGAGTATTGCGTACAGTTTTGGTCTCCAAATCTGAGGAAGGACATTATTGCCATAGAGGGAGTGCAGAGAAGGTTCACCAGACTGATTCCTGGGATGTCAGGACTGTCTTATGAAGAAAGACTGGATAGACTTGGTTTATACTCTCTAGAATTTAGGAGATTGAGAGGGGATCTTATAGAAACTTACAAAATTCTTAAGGGGTTGGACAGGCTAGATGCAGGAAGATTGCTCCCGATGTTGGGGAAGTCCAGGACAAGGGGTCACAGCTTAAGGATAAGGGGGAAATCCTTTAAAACCGAGATGAGAAGAACTTTTTTCACACAGAGAGTGGTGAGTCTCTGGAACTCCCTGCCATAGAGGGTAGTCGAGGCCAGTTCATTGGCTATATTTAAGAGGGAGTTAGATGTGGCCCTTGTAGCTAAGGGGATCAGAGGGTATGGAGAGAAGGCAGGTACGGGATACTGAGTTGGATGATCAGCCATGATCATATTGAATGGCGGTGCAGGCTCGAAGGGCCGAATGGCCTACTCCTGCACCTAATTTCTATGTTTCTATGTTTCTATCCCCTGACTCCGCTATTTTTAAGAGCCCTATCTAGCTCTCTCTTGAAAGCAACTGCACCACTACACCACGCCAACTACACCAAGCCAATTAGCCTACAAACCTGTGTCTTTGGAGTGTGGGAGGAAACAGGAGGTCTCGGAGAAAACCCAGGCTGGTCACGGGGAGAACGTGTCCATAGTCAGGATCGAACCCGGGTCTCCGGCGCCGTAAGGCAGCAACTCTAACCCCTGCACCTCCGTGCCGACCAAGTGAGCAAGAGTCACATCTGCCCAGCGTCATTGAAGGCTTCCGAGTATTAATGGTCGAGTGGTTGATTGCAAGATTCTCATTGCACCTCACCGTACCTGTTCACAGACCAAGCTGTGATGCATCCTGATAAAATGCTTTCCACGACGCATCTGTAGAAGTTGGTGAGAGTTGATGGGGACATGCCGAACTTTCAAAGCCTACTAAGAAAGTAGAGGCGTTGGTGTGATTTCTTGGCCGTTGCTTCAACATGGGTGGTCCAGGAGAAGTTGTGGGTGATATTGACTCCTATTCTCATCAGCATTTTCGTTAATCCAATTCCACCTCTCATTTCCCTTTAACTTATCCTCCGACATGACTGTCAATTGATTCTTTTTGCCACTCCCTACAAAAGGGGAAATGTATAGTGACAATGTATAGTGACCATACATCATTGGGACGTGGCAGGAAACAGGAGCACCCGGAGGAAGTCACGGCAGTCACAGGGAAAACGTAGACTCCACACACACAGAACTAAAGGTCAGTGTCAAATCTCAGTCACTGGAGCTGAGAGGCTAAAATAACAACATTTATGCCCAGAAATTCCCCACAGTCACAATACGATATACCATACGATGCGATAGAACTTTATTTATCCCGCTACGGATATTCTCCGAGTTCGAATCAGGGGAAAACTCAGGAGAATTACCTCGTAGAGTGGGAGAGGCTCTTAAGTGTCAGGGAGGAGGACACTGGAGGTATGGGAAGGTACAGAACAAAGCAGAGCCTGCATCGATGACTCAGGAAAGGTGGAGCCCACAATGGTCCCTTGTTGGCTGGGGACGGGGATGATGACAAAGGAATACAAATGGTGAAAGTAGCAAGGAAACTAGAGTGTGGGAGGGACAGGGAGAGAGAGGAAACTAAGGTGGGGGAGGGGCAGGGAGAGATTGGGAACTAGGGTGGGGGGGGGAAGAGTGAGAGAGGGAACTAGGGTGGGGGAGGGGGAGAGAGTGGGACTTCATCAACCCTGCCTCTCTCTATCCTACCTTCCTCCCTCAGTTTGTACACCTTAGCAAATGCTATTCCCAGTCACTCCCCGCCAACCCACTCCCAAAATCTTTGCTCCTAACTCCGTGATTTATTTTCCTCTTAGTTTTAAATATAATACTTTCAGTCAGCTCCGTATCAGAAGGGTCTCGACCCGAAACGTCACCCATTCCTTCTCTCCATAGATGCTATATGACCCGCTGAGTTACTCCAGCTTTTTGTGTCAACCTTCGGTTTAAACCAACATCTGAAGTTCCTTCCTACACTTGTAAATGCAAGATGTCACTGACTGTCCCCTCAATTATAACTTTGAAAGATTGTTTAACAATTACTAAAGGACAAACAATGCAGACAGATATGAGATATATTTCCTGAGCCATCTAAATTTGGCACAGGAAGGAGTGGTTCAATGCTAAATAGATTCCCAATACTCCAATCAACCTCTGTAAACCACTTAATTTCCTGTAAACCTAGTTAGATGAGCAAGCCGGTATTATTGTGTTCTGGATGCCAGGAAACTGTGCGTGCAATAATGCTCTCATTTCCCTACAATCAATAATAAATGAGGAATGAGTGGGTTAACATACGATGAGCAGACAAAAAATGCTGGAGAAACTCAGCGGGTGAGGCAGCATCTATGGAGAGAAGGAATAGGCGACATTTCGGGTCGAGACCCTCCTTCAGACTGAAGAAGGGTCATGACCCGAAACGTCGCCTATTGAGTCTGAAGAAGGGTCTCGACCTGAAACGTCGCCTATTCCTTCTCTCCATAGATGCTGCCTCACCCGCTGAGTTCCTCCTGTATTTTTTGTCTACTTTAGGTTTTTCCAGCATCTGTAGTTCCTTCTTTAACATACGATGAGCGTTTGACGGCACTGGGCCTGTATCTGCAGGAGTTTAGGATGAGGGGGAGGGGACCTCGTTGAGCTTTACCGAATAGTGAAAGACCTGGATAGAGTGGACGTGAAGAGGATGTTTCTACTAGTGGGAGAGTCTAGGACTAGATGTCATAGCCTCAGAATTAAAGGAGACGAGGAAGAATTTATTTCGTCAGAGGGTGATGATTCTGTGGAATTTATTGCCACAGAAGGTTATGAAAGCCAAGTCAATCGATATTTTTAAGGCTGAGATTGTTGATGAGTGCAGGTGTCAGGGGTTATGGGGAAAAGGCAAGAGAATGGGGTTAAGAGGGAGAGATAGATCAGCCATGATTGAATGGCGGAGTAGACTTGATGGGCGGGGTGGGAGATTGCAATCTTCACGTGGTCCACCCTGTTTCAACAAATGCAATCAACCCGACGTGCACAAACAGAAGATCAAATAGAACAAGTTGTCTTACAACTTTAGGCTGTGCACGCCATATGCAAGAAGAAGATACTTGATGGGCCAAATGGCCTAATTCTGCTCTTATCACTGATGAACTTATGAACTTAGGAAACTTGATGACCATTCTCTGGGACAACCAAAATTGTCAGGTTGTTGATTTCATCACAATGGGAGATCTTGTATGGTAGACTTACTATAGGTGAGCACATAAGTGACTGCAATAAGCAACCATCTCTCCCCATCCCAATCAACTTTCAACACATTAAGGATGCAGAGTCTGTAGAACCGGGGTCTATAGGATCATGAAGGACCCCCACCACCCCAACAACGGACTGTTCCAGCTGCTGCGGTCGGGCAAGCGCCTCCGCAGTCACGCAGTAAAAACAGAGAGACTGAGACAGAGATTCTTCCCACAGGTCAACAGGATTGTAAACACTGATCTCACCAGGGCCCACACCATGTCCCACATACTGCCCATCTCATGCACACACACACACGCATAGACACTTATAATGCATACACATACTTATTATATTTGTTTATATCCACTCCACTGCAAATAGTGTTGCGCTTTCTACTGTAAATATTGTAAACAGTGTTGTTTTTGTTATTGTAAATACTAGTTCTGTTGTTTTGCACAATCCCGTAAGCATTGCCACCTTCATTTCACTGTACATCCTGTATGTGCACGTGGCAAATAAAGTTCTTGAATCTTGAATGTACATTATAAAGCCATAGGAAACTGCAGATGCTGGAATCTTGAGCAAAATACAAAGTTCTGGAGGAACTCAACACATCAGGCAGGCAGCATGTGTGGGGGGAACTGGCTCCACGGAAGGCTGAGGAGACCAAGTCAATGGATATTTTCAAGGTAGAGATAGATAGACTTTTGATTTGTTTGGGCATCAAGGGTTATGGGGGGAAGGCAGGAAAATTGGGTTAGGAGGGAGAGATGGATCAGACACCATTGAATGGCAGAATAGACTTGATGGGCCGAATGGCCACATTCTGCTGCTCTCACTTATGACCTTATTACTTAAGGCAACGCAATGGGCCGGGACTCCACTTCAGACTGTGCACATATGTATGTGTGTATGGGTACACCATAGATCTGATCAAAGACAACTTCATAAAGCAGTCCAATTGGCATTCTCATGCATGTGATACCTCTATTTAAGAAACATAGAAACATAGAAAATAGGTGCAGGAGTAGACCATTCGACCCTTCGAGCCAGCACCGCCATTCAATGGCTGATCATCCAAAATCAGTACCCCGTTCCTACTTTTTCCCCATATCCCTTGATTCCGCTAGCCCTTGGAGCTCTATCTAACTCTCTTTTAAATTCATCCAGTGAATTGGCCTCTACTACCTTCTGTGGCAGAGAATTCCACAAATACACAACTCTCTGGGTGAAAAACTTTTTTTCTCATCTCAGTTTTAAATGGCCTACCTCTTATTCTTAGACTGTGGCCCCCTGGTCCTGGACTCCTCCAACATTGGGAACATTTTTCCTGCATCTAGCCTGTCCACTCTTTTAAGAATGTTATATGTTTCTATAAGATATCCTCTCATCCTTCTAAATTCCAGTGAATACAACTTCCCAGTCGACCCATTCTTTCATCATATGTACATCAGAAGCCTGTGCACAGCGTACACTTCTGCACAATGCACTGAATGATGGAGGCCATTTCCAGTGATCCTTGGAGAGGGACCAGCAGGGGGGGGGGATTTTAACGATAAAGCTGAAATAATAATTTTACCACAAAAAAATGTGAGGGCAGATTGTATTTTTTTCAAAAGGAAATGAAGCTGAAACCACAGAAGTACTTCCAAATGTCACGCCTGGCAGGATCAAGACACCTCCCATTCACTGGGCAAGACCATGGAGTAAGGTCATAAGGTCATAAGCGATAGGAACAGAATTAGGCCATTCGGCCCATCAAGTCTGCTCCGCCATTCAATCATGGCTGATCTATCTCTCCCTCCTAACCCCATTCTCCTGCCTTCTCCCCATAACCCTTGACACCCGCACTAATCAAGAATCTATCCCTCCGTGGCAAGGAATTCCACAGATTCACCACCCTCTGACTAAAGAAATTCCTCCTCATCTCCTTCCTCAAGGAACATCCTTTAATTCTGACCTCTAGTCCTGGACTCACCCACTAGTGGAAACATCCTCTCCACATCCAAGCCTTTCACCATTCTGTATGTTTCAATGAGGTTCCCCCTCATTCTTCTAAACTTCAGCGAGTGCAGGCCCAGTGCCGACAAACGCTCATCCTATGTTAACCCAGTCATTCCTGGGATCAGTCTTGTAAACCTCCTCTGGTCCCTCTCCAGAGCTAGCACATTCTTCCTCAGAATGTGGATGGGGATTAAGATTGCTCACAGCAATCCAAGTATGGCCTGACCAGCGCCTTATAGAGCCTCAACGTTACATCCCTGGTTTGGTATAGAAGCCCTCTTGAAATGAATGCTAGATCAGTGAGTGAGCCATTCACGTGATCCCCCTCCACATATGAGGGCAGCACGGTGGCCCAGCGGCTAGGAGAGGGACCTGAAATAGACACCAGCGACGATTGGTATTTTTCAGCCCAGAGGGAAGTATAAAATGGTGCAAAGGAAATTTATTGTCGAGACTAGAAACATGAAATAAAAACAGAAGCTGCTGGAAGCACTCGGATAACAGCTGAGGAGATGGAGGAAAAGTCAATATTTTAAATAAAATCTTTCATCTGAACAGTACAAGCTATGCAGTGCTACTGCCCAGGGGATGGCAATTGTACGCTGTTTGATGTCTGCTAATGTATTGGACATTTATACTTTGGGCATAATTTGAGTAGCTCTACTCAATAACCAAAAATCCGTAGCATCCTTTTATTCACGTGTTTAATCAATAATGTTGTAGTATTAATGTTTAATGTTTTCCTAACTGTCACTGTATGTCATGTTGTCACTTGTGGGCGGAGCACCAACGCAAATTCCTTGTATGCGAATACTTGGCCAATAAACTTATTCATTCATTCATTCATTCATTCATTCAATTTGAAAATAAGATAATACAAGAATTCAGGAAAAGGCCAGGTGGGGAAGAATAACCTTAAGGCAGGAACAAGATGGAAAGGGTGCAGAGAAGAGTTACGAGGATGTTGCCAGAACTAGAGGGTCTGAGCTACAGGCAGAGGTTAAACAGGCTGGGACACTATTCCTTGGAGCACAGGTGGATGAGGGGAGATCTTCTAGAGGTGTATAAGATCATGAGAGTAATAGATCGGGTAGATGCACATTGCACAGAGTCTCTTGCCTAGAGTAGGGGAACCGAGAACCAGAGGACATAGGTTTGAGGTGAAGGGGAAAGGATTTAATAGGAATGTTTTCACACAAAGGGTGGTGGGTGTATGGAACAAGCTGCCAGAGGTAGCTGAGGCAGGAACTATCCCAACATTTAAGAAGCTGTTAGTCAGGTACATGGATAAGATAGGTTTGGAGGGATATGGACCAAACGTGGGCAGGTGGGACTAGTGTAGCTGGGAAATGTTGGCCGGTGTGGGCAAATTTGTCCGAAGGGCCTGTTTCCATTCTGTATCATTCTATGACTCTATAACACGTGAAGTGCTAAAGTTTGATAAAGTTGCATATTCAAAAAGGTGAAGGTTTCAAAGGGGATGCTAGAATACAGGGCACAACATTCTGTAAAAGCTGAGAAAACAACATTTGAGATGTCTGCCTTTAGAAATAGAATCACAGAAGAGAAAAAACAAGGATCAGTACAATTTAGTTTATAGTCACATGTGCCGAGGTACAGTGAAAAACTTTAGTAGCGTGCTAATCTGTCAGCAGAAAGGCAATACATGATTACAATCAATCCGTTTACTGTGTACAGATACTTCTTCTTCTTCTTAAGCCCTTTGCTCCTCTAGGAAGCATGGGCTAGTGACAAATGTCCTCCACCTCATTAGGTTGTTGGTGGTTCTTTCTAGATCTCCCCAGTTGAGCCCACTCTCAGACACTTCTGTCTGGACACCTCTTCTCCAGCTATTCCTGGGGAGACCTCTTTTCCTTTTTCCTTGTGGGTTCCATTTCAGGGCCTGCCGGGTGATGTTTGTGGCAGGTTTCCTGAGGGTGTGTCCAATCCAACTCCATTTTCTCCTTCGGATTTGTAAGTCAATGGGCTCCTGGCTTGTTCTTTTCCACAGGTCCACATTGCTTACTTTGTCTCTCCACCAGATGTTACGTATTCTCCTGAGGCAGGTGTTAATGAATGTTTGCAGCCTGTTTGTACTCTGATCCATGCAGCATCACCTGTTGATGTGTGATCCATACATATTATACATATGTACAGATATTTGATAAGGGAATAACGTTTAGTGCAAGGTAAAACCAGTAAAGTCCGATCAAGGACGGCACGATGGCGCAGCGGTAGAGTTGCTGCCTTACAGCGCTTGCAGCGCCAGAGACCTGGGTTCGGTCCTGACCACATGTGCTGTCTGTACGGATTCTGTACGTTCTCCCCGTGACCTGCGTGGGGTTTTTCCGAGGTCTTCGGTTTCCTCCCACACTCCAAAGAAAGACATACAGGTTTGTAGGTTAATTGGCTTGGGTTTGTATACTTGGTATAGGTATAAATTGTCTCTAGTGTTTGCAGGCTTGTGTTAGTGTGCGGGAATCGCTGGTCGGTGTGGACTCACTGGGGCGAAGGACCTGTTTCCGCGCTGTATCTCTAATCTAAAGTAAACTAAAGGATGTTACGTTAATTTTGATAAATCACTGATTAGGCCCAATCTGAAGTATTCTGTCCCATTCTGAACGACACTCTTGAGGAATGATGCCAATATCTTAAGAGAAATCACAGGAAATCTATCAGAATTGGCTTTGGGAGATGGCTATGGAACAAGTGCAGAAGTTGGAATTGTTCTCCCCTTGAGAAGAGAACGCTATAGCATGATTTAATTGAAGCAATAAAAACCGTGCATTGTTTTGTTCGGGCAAATCTGGAGGATAAAACTTCTGCGGCGTTTAATGGCACTGGGCCTGTACTCGCTGGAGTTTAGGAGAATGAGGGGGACCTCATTGAAACGTACAGAATAGTGAAAGGCTTGCATAGAGTGGATGTGGAGAGGATGTTTCTACTAGTGGGAGAGTCTAGGACCAGAGGTCATACATAGCCTCAGAATTAAAGGACGTTCCTTTAGGAAGGAGATGATGAGGAATTACTTTAGTTAGAGGGTGGTGAATCTGCAGAATTATTTGCCACAGAAGGCTGTGGTGGCCAAGTCAGTGGATATATTTAAGGCAGAGATAGATACATTCTTGATTAGTACGGGTGTCAGGGGTTATGGGGATAAGGTAGGAGAATGTGGTTAGGAGGGAGAGATGGATCAATCATGAATGCACAGGGGAGTAGACTTAATGGGCCGAATGGCCTAATTCTGCCCCTATCACTTATGACCTTATGAATTTGCCTGCTGATGGGGGTGCTGGGGGGCAGAGGACAGATTTAAGGTGCAGGAGGCAGGGTGATTGAAGAATCATTTCTAGCAGTGAGCTACTATGATATACAAGACGCTGATGCAAGCGTAATGGAGACAGATTCAATAATATTTTTGAAAAAGGGAATCAAATAAATCAGAGCAGCCCAGCCACTGATCGCAGTCTGGGCTGTCAACGGCAATAAACTGTGAGATACTCCAGATTTGGGAATGTGCGGAGGACATTGTACTGCGATGAGCTGAAATAACATGAGAACATGTGAGGCAGGAGCCTGGAGTCGGCCATTAGGTCCCCTGAGCCTCCTTGATCATTCACCAAGATGGCAAGCAGCATAATCGGCTGGCAGGCCCAGACCATCACACGAACCAACCTCCCTTCCATTGGCTCCATTTACACTCATGCTGTGGAAACCTCAGCCAAAGAAGGCATTGGAGGGAAAGCCAGCAGCAAAATCAAGGACGGGTCGCAGCCTGGCCCGTTCCTTCTTCTCCCCTCTCCCATCGGGCCAAAGGTACAGTAGTGTGGAAACGCAACCTCCCTTCCACTGACTACCTCACGCTGCTTCGGCAAGGCCAGCAGCATAATCAAGGACGGGTCGCAGCCTGGCCCGCTCCTTCTACTCCTCTCTCCCATCGGGCCAAATGTATAGTAGTGTGAAAACGCACACCACCAGATTCAGGGACAATTTCTTCCCTGCTGTGATCCAGCAACTGAATCATCCTACCACACCAGAGACCAATCCTAAACTACTATCTACCTCATTGCAGCTCCTCGGACTATCTTTGATCGTAATTTCCTGAACTATACCTTGCACTAAATGCTATTCATGTTATTCCTTTTATCATGTATCTATGCACTGTAGATCGATTGTAATCATGTATTGTCTTTCCGCTGACTGGATAGCATTCAACCTAAGCTTTCCACTGTACCTTGGTACACGTGACAATAAACTCAACTCAGAAGCATTAAATCGTGAAAAACAGGAGCAGGCGATACAGGGTCACTCTTAAAGGCCACTCAGTCCTTTCAACTGACTCTGCCATTGAACACAATCATGGCTGATCCTTTAGTTTAGTTTTAGTTTTAGAGATACAGCACAGAAACAGGCCCTTCGGCCCACCGAGTCCGTGCCGACCAGCAAATCCCGCACACTAACACTACCCTACACTCACTAGCGACAATTTACATTTATACCAAGCCGATTAACGTACAAACCGGCACGTCTATGGAATGTGGGAAGGAACCGAAGATCTCGGAGAAACCCCACATGATCACGGGGAGAACGTACAAACTCCGTACAGACAGCACCCGCAGTCAGGATCAAACCCGGCTTTTGTTGCGTGCTAACCAGTCAGCAGAAAGACAATATATGAATACATCAATCCATTTGCAGTGCGTATTTACATGATAAGGGGATAATGTTTAGTGCTAGGTAAAGCCAGCAAAGTGCGATCAAGGATAGTCCGAGTGTCACCAAAGAGGTAGATAGTAGTTCAGCACTGCTCTCTGGTTGTGGTAGGATGATTCAGTTGCCTAATAACAGCTGGGAAGAAACTGTTCCTGAATCTGGTGGTGTGTGTTTTCACACTTCAGTCGGTCTGAAAGGTTTTGACAGTGCACTCTCTTTTTTTGTAGATGAATCCTTTCTTAGGTAAGAAGCCCAAAACGGCATTGAGTACGACAGCTGAATTTCCACAAAGGCCTGGTATAGTTGTAGTCAGCGATCCTTGCTCCTGTACTGAGAACCTCTTGCAATGTGAGCCAAGACAAATCATTTGCCTTTTTAGTTGCTTGCTCGCCTATATATGTGCTTCAGATATACAAGGGCACACAGCTTCTGTTGTATCTTAACATCTCTCCATTGAAACAATATCTTACCTTTCTTTCTAAAGATAGACACAAAATGCTGGAGCAACTCAGCGGGACAGGCAGCGTCTCTGGAGAGAAGGGATGGGTGACGTTTCGTGTCGAGACCCTTCTTCAGTCTCCAGAGATGCGGCCTGTCCTGTGGAGTTACTCCAGCTTTTTGTGTCTTACTTCTAGCCTTTCTTTCTGCCTATTTTCGTAGATAAATCCACATTTTATGCTGCACCTCTGCCTTGTAGTCTAGTTTTTAGAGGTGCAGTATGTAAACAGGCCCTTTGACCCACTGAGATAGGGGCATTGAGTTGAGAGGAGAGAAAGATCAGCCAGGATGGAATGGCAGAGTAGACTTGATGGGCCGAATGGCCTAATTCTGCTCAGTTATGAATGTATATCACTTTTCCAGATGATATTTCCATTGGCAATATTGTCACCGTTAGTGAATCGCGATATTCCCAGTGGTGCTGGTGTGCAAATCCAACAGCTGCGGAGGTTATCATAAGGTTGAATCATACTGAATAAAAGATATTCAGCGGTTAGCACATATGCTTTGGAATGATGCCAGGCGCACTCACGAGGCACATACTTGTGGGGATTCTGCACCCAGATCACAGGGAACAGCTTCTTCAATTCCACATTTAAGCACAAATCTGAGATAAGAACTGGGACTATCCTTTTGACATCGTCAAAGGAGACAAGAAGTTAAACTGTACCAGATGATGATAAACATAAAATCCCTTGTGCCCTAATGCCTGTGCTCGATTGTTGAGGAATGGGGATTGAGAAATGTTTTGGCTCTTGATACTGCACAGCCAAAAGTTGCTGATTCGAAACATTTTTATTTTGTCTCGTGATGTGTGGTCTCAGAAGACGTTGGTGTGTCCAGTTCAACAAGCTCAGCTGTTCCCCGTCAATGCTTACATTTGGTAGAGCAGTGTCATATGTGCTCCTGATAGAAATATAGAAAGTAGGTGCATGAGTAGGCCATTCGGCCCTTCCAGCCAGCACCACCATTCAATATGATCATGGCTGTTCATCCAGAATCAGTACCCCGTTCCTGCTTTCTCCCCATATCCCTTCATTCCGTTAGCCCTAGGAGCTATATCTAAGAGTTGGATATACATCCAGTGAATTGGCCTCCACTGCCTTCTGTGGCGGAGAATTCCACAGATTCACAACTCTCTGGGTGAAAAGGTTTTTCCTCATCTCACTCCTAAATGGCCTACCTCTTATTCTTAAACTCGGACTCCTGGTTCTGGGCTTCCCCAACATCGGGAACATTTTTCCTGCATCTAGCCTGTCCAATCCTTTAAGAATTTTATATGTTTCTACAAGATTCAGGACATTCCTGGACATGTGCATAAGTTGTGCATCAAATATTATTTGAAGGTACAGGAAGGTTTATAACATGCACAGATCAGCAGGACGGTGTGATTGGCCAGCTTTAGAAGAAACTGCAACAAATATAATATATTTGATAGATTATTTGTGGGATTTAATCTGCAAATTTGAAAAAATAGTGACAAGGCTCTCACCCACTTATGTCTGAAGAGGTTTCTCAACTCGAAACATCACTTATTCCTTTTCTCCAGAGATGCCGTCTGACCCGCTGATTTACTCCACCTCTGTGCGTCTTTCTTCGGTTTAAACCAGCATCTACAGTTCCTTCATACACTTTTTAGTTTAGTTTAGTGCAGAGACACAGGGCGGAAACAGGCCTTTCGGCCCACCGGGTCCGCGCCGACCTGCAATCCCCGCACATTAACACTATCCTACACCCACTAGGGACAATTTTTACATTTACTAAGCCAAATAACCTACAAACCTATACGTCTTTGGAGTGTGTGAAGATCTCGGAGAAAACCCACGCAGGTCACGGGGAGAACGTACAATCTTTTGCACGTTATCTGAGTCTACGTGCCTGAGATGCTGCTGGAAGTAAGATTTTCTTTATGACCATACCTCACCATAGTTATACATATGATAATAAAAGAACCTGATTTAAAATGTGGAAATATGTCATCACCCGCCTGCCTGAGGGTGGCACGGTGGTGCAGCGGTAGAGTTACTGCCTTACAGCGCTTACAGTGCCAGAGACCCGGGTTCGATCCCGACTACGGGTGCCGTCTGTACGCAGTTTGTACGTTCTCCCCGTGACCTGCGTGGTATTTTCTCCAAGATCTTCGGTTTCCTCCCACACTGCAAACACGTGCAGATTTGTAGGTTAATTGGCTTGGCATAAATGCAAATTATCCCATCGGGTGTGTCATAGAGTTATAGAGTCATCGAGTGATACAGTGTGGAAACAGGCCCTTTGGCCCAACACTGGCCAACATGTCCCAGCTACACTAATCACACCTGCCTGCGCTTGGTCCATATCCCTCCAATCCTGTCCTATCCACGTGTGTAGAATAGGGTTAGTGTGCGGGGTTCGCTGGGTCGGTGCTGACTCGGTGGGCCGAAGGGCCTGTTTCCGCGCTATATCTTTAAATTAAACTAAACTAAACTCTTATCTCTATATTGTTCCATTCTCTTCACTCTCTCTGAACAAGGATTTAAATTGGAGTTATTTTGTTGGCTTCTTCGATAAATTAGTGACTAATCCTATGATTTTGCTCATTTAATTTGACCTCAGTGAATACTGCTATAAATCTACTGTGGGCGTTTGCCGAACTGAAATGTAATTCTCTCGCGTAACAGTGCTTTGTATGTGGACAGAGCCCAGAACTCAAATCAATGCTGAGAGCGTCTCTTATTTCACCCAGGGCAGGTTATGGATTTACTTTGTCTTATATTTCTTCTTTGAAACTTTGCAAATTTAAATTACACTAAAGCTTTTATTGCACAGTGTATTGTATGTTAGTAACATAATTTGTTTCATTAAAAGCTATTAATTTGGGATCAATGGTTGTAACTAAGTTACCAATTTCAGTTAATCGTTTTTAGAATAAGTATTTTCCTGTAATTATTCACAGGGTAATAATCATCTTCCACAAAGTTCCGTGACGCACAACTTATTCATTTCTTGTTCATGTAAAGCTTTTGTATCGTAGATGCATTTTCACATAATACACATCTTTCCTTCCAGTTATCCACAAGTAACCTAATGTTATGCATGCTCACAGTGGTGCAGCGGTAGAGTTGCTGCCTTACAGTGCTTACAGCGCCGGAGACCCGGGTTCGATCCAGACTACGGGCGCTGTCTGTACGGAGCTTGTACGTGACCCGCGTGGGTTTCCACCGAGATCTTCGGTTTCCCCCCTCACTCCAAAGACGTACAGGTTTGTTGGTTAATTGGCTTGGTATAAGTGTAAATTGTCCCTAGTGTGTGTAGGATAGTGTTAATGTGCGGGGATCGCTGGTCGGTGCGGACTCGGTGGGACGAAGGGCCTGTTTACGCACTGTATCCCTAAACTAAACTAAACTAAACTAAACTTATTGATGGAAGTTTACGTAATGAACACACTTGCTTATGAAGTTCCTGAGGAGATGTAAGCGGTACTTTCGGAGCAGCATAGTGGTTCAGCTAATAGACTCACAATTCCAGCGAGGTGTTCTGCGATGTGTACACCTTGCATGCTGTCCACGTGGAGATTGCCTGCTCTCCCTATAACTGCAAGGGCTTCCATTGGGTGCTCTAGTCTCCACTCACATCCAAAGACATGGCCAGGAGCCTGAAAACTGTAACATCCAGGTTCAGGAACAGCTTCTTCCCAACAGCCATTGGACTATTAAACGTGACAACCTCAAATAAGCTCTGAACTACATAGACCGGGGGGTGTCAAACTCATTTTAACTCATTTCAGATCACGGCCAAAATGCGACTTCATGCGCACCGGTTTGCGCCGTGCAAGCGCGAATGTAGTCCGAGCCGGCACCGGGGACAGCTGCAGCCCGCTCTGGCATCAGGGAAATCCTCCTGCAGACCGGGTCGGACCCCTTCGCGGGCAGCATCCAGCCCTGACATAGACTATTATTGTTATTATTGCACTATTATAGCTTGTTGTTGTGCGTAGGTATGTGTGCGTGTGTATATATATATAATCAATATATATGTCTATTTGTGAGCATGTGTATATATAAACACGCACTGAACTTTTTGTTCTATCTCGTTTATCATATTGTTTACCGTGTACTATGTTTACATATTCTGTTGTGCTGCTGCAAGTAAGAATTTCATTGTCCTATCTAGGACATGTGACAGTAAAACACTCTAGACACTTGACAAAATGATTTCCCTCTCTCTCCATCCCTCACCCATCCTAGTTCTCCGAATAGTTTGACTGATGTCTTGATTAAATTTTACTTTGTGTGCCTCGTTGTCACCTTCCGCTAGCTAACAATGATTTTCCTTGATCTTCAGTTCATTGGCCAATGTAAATTGGCACTGGTGGGGAGGTAAGTGAACGATAGGATCTGCGGTGGAATTGATGGGAACGTTAGAGTGACTTGTGGCACTGGAAATCAATCATTTCTGGAAATTTGTTTTCAAATCTCCCGGCACATAGGATGTCTTTGGAATGCTGCATCCAAGTCTGGGCATTCTGTCCAAGAAGGTATACTCTGCGACTTAATAAAATAAATGAAATGAGGCATAAACTTCAACTATTTGGAGCATGAACCAATTGAAAGATTTGCTCCTGTTTGAACTTTCTATCTGAATTTCAGTCATGTTCAACTATTTTTAAATTTAGTTTAGTTTAGAGGTACAGTGCGGAAACAGGCCCTTCGGCCCACTGAGTCCGTGTGACCGACCAGTGATCCCCGCACATTAATGCTCTCCTACATACACTAGGGACAATCTTACAACTGTACCAAGCTGATTAGCCTACAAACCTGTACGTCTTTGTAGTGTGGGAGGAAACCAGAGCACCTGGCGAAAACCCACACAGGTCACAGGAAGAACGTACAAACTCCGTACAGACAAGCGCCTGTAGTCAGGATCGAAGCCCGGCCTCTAGCGCTGTAAGAAAGCAACTATTTTCTTCATTTCCCTTTCCCCTGACTCTCAGTCTGAAGAATGGTCTCAACCTGAAACATCCACTATTGCTTTTCTCCGGAGATGCTGCCTGACCCCCTGCGTTACTCCAGCTTTTTGTGTCTATCTTCATTCTAAGTTATAAGTTGTTGCAACTCTTCTCTTTCCAGCTGAGATGAAGTTCATAATGTCATGTGATAGGAGCAACATTAGGCCATTCAGCCCATCAAGTTTACTCCGCCATTTAATCATGGCTGATCTATCTCTCCTTCCTACCCCATTATCCTGCCTTCTTTTCATAACCCCTGACACCTGTACTAATCAAGAATCTGTGCCGTAAAAATATCTATTGACGGCCTCCACAGCCTTCTGTGACAATGAATTCCACAGATTCACCACCCTCTGACTAAAGAAATGCCTCCTCCTTCCTAAAGGAACCTCCTTTAAACCTGAGGCTAAGATCTCAGGTCCTAGACTCTCCAACTAGTGGATACATCCTCTCCACATCCACTCTATCCAGGCCTTTCACTATTCTGTAAGTTTCAATAAGGTCATCCTCATCCTTCTAAACTCCAGCGAGTACAGGCCCAGTGCCGTCAAACGCACATCATGTGTGAACCCAATCATTCCTGGGATCATTCTCGTCAACATCCTCTGAAAAATGACACACTCCATGACACACTGATCAACCTGAGGAGTACCTTCAGCCACAGACTGGTTCCACCAAGATGCCGTGCATAATGCCACAGGAGATCCTTCTTCCCTGCGGCTCTCAAACTGTACAACTCCTCCCCCTTCTGTCGTGGAGTAGACTGACTCCCCCCCCCCCCCCCCCCCCCCCCCCACCCCCCCCCCAAATCTTTGCACACTCCAATCCTGGTCTTTCCACTCGTCACTTTAATTTCATGTTTCATGTATATTGTTGTGTTTTATGACTGTTGGCAAACCAATTTCCCTCCTGGGATGAATAAAGTTCTATCGTATCATATTGTATCGTATCGTATCCGCTCTCTCCAGCGCCAGCACATCCATTCCTCAGATATGGGGCCCAAAATTGCTCACAATACTCCAAATGCGGCCTGACTAGCCAGCACCTTATGGAGCCTCAGCATTAGTAGTTGTGGTAAATCACAGCACAGTGAGCAAAGGTTTCAAGGTAACACCCCAGGCTTCCCATCAGGGTACAGTGCTGGCAGGTGGGTAGTGTACACCTGTCCTGTATTAGCCGGGACATCCCGTATATTGGGCTAAATTGGTTTGTCCCATACGGGACCGCCCTTGTCCCGTATTTGGCTGCTACGGGTCGAGGGGACTGTCGGGTCGGAGAGCCGCGTTTGGCCCCGCCTCACCCGTCCCGGCGTAGTGCAGCCCATGGAGTGCAGCAGCAGCAGCGCCTCGCCCGTGGCCCCGTCGGTCGGCAGCCCGGCCAGCTGTCCAACCATCGGACCTTCGCCTACCGCCAACACCACCACCCCTCCTTCTCATGGCCGATCATCGGTTCATGAGTTGGATGGGGCGCCGGATTTTGCACGCGACGTCGCGCGGACCGGGCCAAAGCTCCTCAGCTGGCCCGCCGGCTGGGCTTTGTGTGCAGTCCAGCACCCGGGCCAACTCATCATTCACCCAGCCATGGCCGAGTTGGTCAACGAATTGCCGGTCGGGAATTTGTCCCGTATTTTGTACTTTTGTTCCTTATTTGAGAGTGAGAATGTTGGGAAACCTACGTACAATCTTCTACTGCGTGATAATAGAGTGAAAATCATGGGCTTCTCGCCAATAATTTTATGATCGACTCCTTGCTGAGATTACCAGATGGCTGTTATACCCTTATAACTCAATGTTATGGTTTGATTTTGTGTATGTAATGTGTGTGGTGAGCAGGGCAGTGAGGAGACATGGATTAAATTTATACTCGACTTAAGTCTCTCACTGTGACTAAATCGGTCGGGGGGGTGACTTTACTGCCTATGAGTCCTCGGGGTCAGTCTGCGTTGGAATATAAATCTTTCCCTCCAGCTTGTGTCGGAGTGAACTGCAGATGCTGGTTTAAACCAAAGATAGACACAGAACGCTGGAGTCACTCAGTGGGACAGGGGGCATCTCTGGAGAGAAGGGATGGGTGGGGTTTCGGGTCGAGACCCTCCTTCAGACCGAAGAAGTCTGAAGAAGGGCAGCGGGGTGGCACAGCGGTAGAGTTGCTGCCTTACAGCGCTAGTAGACCAGGGTTCGATCCTGACTACGGGTGCTGTCTGTACGGAGTTTGTACGTTCTCCCCGTGACCTGCATGGGTTTTCTCCTAGATGTTTGGTTTCCTCCCACAGTCCAAAGACGTCGAGGTTTGTAGGTTAATTGGCTTTGGTAAAATTGCAAATTGTCCCCAGTGTGTGTAGGATAGTGTTAATGTGCGGGGATCGCTGGTCAGTGCTGACTCGGTGGGACGAAGGGACTTTTTCTGCACTGTATCTCCAAAACTAAAAACTTTACAACTAAAGGATTTCGACCCGAAACGTCTCCCATCCCTTCTCTCCAGAGATGCTGTTTGTCCCGTTGAGTTACTTCTGCTTTTTGTGTCTATTTTCCCTCCAGCTTTCCGTCCAGGGTTCTTGCGATTATAGAAACACAGAAAATAGGTGCAGGAGTAGGCCATTCGACCCTTCGAGCCAGGCTAATCATCCATGGCCGATCATCCAAAATCAGTACCCCGTTCCTGCTTTCTCCCCATATCCCTTGACTCCGTTAGCCCTTGGAGCTAAATCTAACTCTTTCTTGAAAACATCCAGTGAATTGGCCTCCACTGCCTTCTGTGGCAGAGAATTCCACAGATTCACAACTCTCTGGGTGAAAACGTTTTTCCTCATCTCAGTCCTACCCCTTATTCTTAAACTGTGACCGCTGGTTCTGGACTCCCCCAACATGGGGAACATTTTTCCTGCATCTAGCCTGTCCAATCCCTTAATAATGCTATATGTTTCTATAGGGTTGTGGCTCGTGGTGAGTTGCTGGCCAAAATGCCATTCCTTTATTTCATTAGTATAAAGTAACATCACGATAAGGGATCACATACACCGCCCTCCCCATGCACTTGTGTGCCAAGGCACATCTGCACATGCACAGACGTTAGCACGTCCAGGCACCATCTGCAAAACTCTGCAGTTGAGGGGAAAATGGAATGTTTGTTTTGGTCCAAACTCACTTGGAATGCAACGATGAGTCACACAGCCACGAGGTTTTAGATACAAGACATGTAAATCTGCAAGAAAAGCACTTTGAAATCGCAGTTTTGCGGGTTTCATATTCCTTCAGCACATTCGGCCTGGATAAAAACATGCATTTTTTTCACGCTTATCAAAGTCACACAGCCAGGATCTTTGAAGAGTTGCTGTGGCAAGATCTTTAGTTTCAAGGAAAGACGGTCAGGCATCGGTGCTGGCGGAGAGGAATTTTGTTTCAGCTCCACATTTGCAATGACAACCTCAGCAGCTCATTCCTCATGAGAGGAATAGATCGGATAGATGCACAGTCTCTTGCCCAGAGTAGGTGAATCGAGGACCAGAGGACATAGGTTCAAGGTGAAGGGGAAAAGATTTAATAGGAATCCGAGGGGTAACTTTTTCACACAAAGGGTGGTGGGTGTATGGAACAAGCTGCCAGAGGAGGTAGTTGAGGCAGGGTCTATCCCAACGTTTAAGAAACAGTTAGACAGGTACATGGATAGGACAGGTTTGGTGGGATATGGGCCAAACACGGGCAGGTGCGACTAGTGTAGGTGGGACATGTTGGCTGGTGTGGGCAAGTTGGGCCGAAGGGCCTATTTCCACATTGTATCACCCAATGACTTGACCAGCTCTCTAAAGTAGACAATTCAAAAGATTTACCACCCTCTGAGTGATGAAAATTCTCATTTCTGTTTTAAATAACCTACCCCTTATTTTGGCACCACGATCCTTAATTCTAGAGCCTGCATCTGCACCGAGAAAGGTAATGGAAGAGGGCCCGGATAGAGGGATGAGGGGAGTAGTGAGATGGGAGCAGTAGGTGACTGGTGGACTGAGGAGGGGTGAAGGGTGGATTCGGGTAGGGAAGCAGGAGAAGACGTGGAGTTGGGGGTGAAAGGCAGGTGGATCTGGCGTTGCATACAATGACTTCTGAACGTGCTCCACTGCAATAGGTACTGTGCCTCCCAGAAGGTAACGAAGGTTAATTTGGACAGGGAAAAAAGAATGTAATGGCAAATTTGCTACTCTTCCAGTGCCCTCTTTACCGGTTCCCATTACTACACAGGTAAGTTGGAGTGATCATAAGCAGACCTAATAGAACAGATCTTCCAGTCGTTATTTCAGTCGTTGTATGGTTGTATATTGAAGTAGTTGTACAAACAAAGAGATGAACGTACCAGATTTTCCTTATTTTACTTTGGAGTCACGTGAGTGACTACGTGAAGAACCCCGCCAGGACGCATGCGTGTCATATCGCTACACGCATTGCAACGAGTCACAGCAGGGGGAACGACGTTCCCTTAGCGGCAAAATTTGAAAGCCGGGAACAGCAGGTAAGGAGGCTCTGCGTTCCAGAATTTGAAAGTCGGGAACAGCAGGTAAGAAGTCTCTGCGTTCCTTCCACTTACCTTTTAGGTGGAGACATGGACCGGATCCACGAAGGCTGCGGGAAAGCTGGCGGGGGAGAACCGCGGAGTTGCGGGCAACCGGCAGCAGCAGCCAAAGGCACGCTAATCTCCCGTAATGGGAACAGCTGTGCCCGACTTCGCTCCCGACTTCGCTCCCGCACCGGCCAAGCCGGGCGGGAGAGGTAAGCAAAAACTAACAGGGTCGTTGACTCCGAGGAGTCCGACTCTGATTAGCCGCGACGGCCAGTGCCCGAGAGCATTGGAGCCGGTTGGAGCGGCTGCAGGAGGGACCATCTTCAAGCAGCCGCGACGG
This sequence comes from Amblyraja radiata, assembly GCF_010909765.2. Lineage (NCBI taxonomy): Eukaryota > Metazoa > Chordata > Chondrichthyes > Rajiformes > Rajidae > Amblyraja > Amblyraja radiata. The sequence goes on along the minus strand of NC_045957.1, from coordinate 37,936,321 downwards.
CCAGTGCCCGAGAGCATTAGAGCCGGTTGGAGCGGCTGCAGGATCAGCAGCAGCCGGGAGTGGCCTATGCCCAAGAGCATAAGAGCCAGTTGGAACGGCTGCTGCAGGAAATACCCCAAAGTGGCAGGCACCGGGAGATGGAGGCTAGCCACAGTGGGCAGGTAGTAAGCCCCACAGCAGTACCTCTTGTAGGGCTGCACAGTGTTTCTCCCTCATCAGAGGGGAACACCGAGGGTCAATCCTGGAGTGGCTGCAGGAACTGGAGCAGGAGCGGCCTCAGGAGTAGCGGCTTCAGGAGAAGCCGCGACGGCCAGTGCCCGTGAGCATTGGAGCCGGGTGGAGTGGCTGCAGGAACTGGAGCAGGAGCGGCCTCAGGAGTAGCGGCTTCAGGAGCAGCCGCGATGGCCAGTGATCATGTGCATTGGAGCCGGTTGGGTGCCCGAGAGCATCGGAGCCAGCTGGAGCGGCTGTTGGAGCAGGTAAGTGGCAGGCTCCGGGAGATGGAGACTAGTCACAGGGGGCAGCTAGTAAGTCCTACAGCAGTACCTCTTGTAGGGCTGCACAGTGTTCTCCCTCATCAGAGGGGAGTATAGGGGGTCAATTCTGGGCTGCACCTGAACAGGGGTGCAGAACATTCCCCTAGTGCACATGGGGTGCAGAAAACCTATTGGAAGACACTTACCATCAGGGAACTGCAAAACACTGAATGTTCCCAGTATCAACCAGTGTATTTTAAAAAATGGCAGGGCAGGGAATTGAAACAAAAGAAAGTTCTAAAAGTCCTAACAGCGGGACGGGTTCGCCCGCACAATAAACAAAAAGACATGACACAAGACCATCAGGATGCACTGGCCTTATTTTGCAAACTACCAATACGAGTAAACTGCATTAGGAAGAAGTCCATCCAACCGGCTTTAGACCCTAATTTGCAGGCCTATGCTACCTGGAACCTCCATACCACCAATATTAAAATTTGGAGGCATCTTATCTTAACAGGTAAAGAACTTGACATAGAGGGAACCCTGGGGCACATTAAAGCAACGTCTAAAAACTACTTCCTTGGGAATGCGCTAACCCTCAACACAGACCCAACTACAGATCCAGACACCGGCACCTCAACGATCACGGAGGATGCCGAAATAGTAACAAACCTACTAATAGTAACCATGGAGGAAGGTGCGTCTGGCTCCATACGAGGTTGGTGGGTGATTTTACTTCGGAGTCACGTGAGTGACAACGTGAAGAAGGGCCGTCCGTCTGCGTGCGCGTCATTACGTCTGAACGCAACACGCACGACGGACTGGCAGGCACTGAGCCTCCCAGGCCGTCGGAAAGCAGGTAAGGAAAGTTGAATCACTTACCTGCATTCTTTCGGGCTTGAAGTTTTTTCTCAGAGCCCATGATGTCGAGGAGACGGCCTGCGGGGATGTCGGCTGCCGAAGACCGCAGCTTTCCAAATAGCGGGCGACGGTCTTGTTCCCGACATTAGCGCCGACAGCAGAATCGGCAGGAGACTTTGCGCGGGAGCAGGAGCTCCATGGTTGTCCTGCGGGACGTAATGCCACCCGCAAGTCTAAACTAACCCGTTGACTCAGATGAGTCCGGGGAAGAGGGATACCCTCCCTCAACGGAGAGCATCTGAGGACGACTTCTCCCACATGGAGCAACTTAAGGAGAAGTTGCTCCAACAATGATCTGCTCCAAAGGAAGGAGCAGTATCAGCACGGCCTACAGCAGTGCCGGTGCCGGGAGCCTTGCACATGGGGCAGCCCAATGTCTTCCCCATTGGAGGGGGAACTACATGTGGAAGAAACCACTCTGAATCAGAGTACAAAGAAGAGGGGGGGAAACCTTCCCAGGGACAAGCAGAAGAAAGGAAGTAAGTAAGTAAGTTTTGCTTATATTGCACTGTTTAAGTCAACACCAAAATGCTTTACATAAAAGGAATAATAAGCTTCCATACAAACAAACAGAAAATAAGTGCTTCTGCAATCATCCAGGTTCCACTGGGTGCTTCCCTGGATGGAATCTAGCTCTTGACAGCCCGGGTATTATGGAGAACCCGCAGGCAGCAGCACCTGTTTTCAGGGCTGCACAAATGTCTCCTGCTCTAAGGAGAGGAGCATTCATGGTCCATTTCAGTCTGACCAAAGCTAGAATCTCATTTAGGTCCACTGGAAGGGCCATGTCAGCACAGGTATCCTCAGGGGCCTGCGGCAGCACCTGTTTTCAGGGCTGCCTACGAACCTCACTCTCAGTGGAGGGGAGTGTGAATGATCAGTAGGTAACTGATCTCGAATTTAAAGTATGAACATACTGAAGCATCAGTAGGCGACAACACACCCCACACCTCCATACGGGGTAAGCGGTTCACTGAATCTGGTGGTAGCTTGGAAGCTGGGCACGGAAATATGATCAGAGTCGTCTTTCAAGGCAGACTCAAAATAATGGCCAGAATTGTCCTACAAGGCAGGCTCAGTATGATGAGGTTTCAGACCAGGCCCAAGCAGAGGTCGGGAGAAACATGGAATCCACACTCCTTACCAGTCCTACTCCCAATCAAGGAGAGAAAAGGAATCGGCATCAGGGGCCTTTGGGCTTACCACAAGACCACCGGTAGCCATGGAGGTAGGTGTGTCTGGGTTTACAGAAACAAGGGATTGTGGAGCAATTACATGTTGGTAATTTACTCTTGTGTTCTTATTCAAAATGACAAGAACAAGAAATTTAAAAACTGTTTTTTTAAAAACAGATAATAACGTGATAATTTTACTGCACAACATACACAGGTTCCAAGCAGACTTGGAACTCGGACTGGAATTGTCTTCGAGGCAGGACCAGTATTTTGGGCAGGATTGCCATTCAGGACATGTGACAGATGGAGGATGTCACTTCATCCAGATGTAACTCATTTGTGCAGTATAGACTTTTAGAAACAGTAATTTTGTTACGGTTTAACTACTGTTTTATAGGAGCTTCCTATAAAATGGTCACATGGCATGCATCGACCTCAAAGATGCATACTATTCGGTGTCTATTCACTAAGAACAGGAGATATTTGAAGTTTAACTGGATTGTATGGATCTGCCAAATGGGTTGACATCAGCTCCTAGACTATTGACAAAACTACGGAAACCAATTCTGGGACTACAAAGGTCTCAGAACCACATAGTAATGGCATATTTGGACAATTTCATTTTGGAGTCACCAGAATTGGCAGAAGCATCAGTCAAAGCAAACCAAAACCCTGTTTGATAGAATTGGTTACCTCATCCATCCAGTTAAATCAAAATTGACACCTACGAGGGTAATTGATTACCTAGAATTTACTATCAAAAACAGTAAATATGTTGGTGACTTTGCCTAGGGGCAAACGACTATATTAATCAAGCCTGCTATGACCTGATAGTCAAATACTAGCCATCTATCAGGCAAACAGCGAGTGTAATTGGCAAATAGTAGCCGCATTTCCAGCAGTACGTACGGGCCTTTGCATTACCAGAATTACAGCGAGCAAAGGAACGAACACTCAGATTCCATGCAGGCAAAATTGGCAAAACTATGGATTGCCAGCAGAGGCCTTTGTTGAATAACTACAGTGGATAACGAACGTGAGAAAGCTCAAAGTAAATTTGCTTGAAAGCCATCGAGGGTTCTTCAGACCTATGCTAGCGGCTAAGGATGGGGAGCCACTAACACAGTCTAGAGCTGTGGGGGCAGATGGAATGAGCAGGAGTCTGTAATTCCCCAACACAGGGAATCAATTACCCAGAATTGTTGGGGGCACAATTTGGACTCAAGGGGTTCTGTAGCAATATGCAACCGGTGCTTGTTCAAATCCAGATTGATAACACCACTGCGGTGGCACATATCCACTAACAAGGGTGGTGTAAAATCTGTATCTTACGATAGATTGTCGAACCTCATTTGGCACTGGTGTATCAAGAGGAATATTTGGGAAATCTACGAGGTAGATATAACACGGTGTCAGATGCTGGATCACGGATGTTTAATAACAACACAGAATGGATGTTGAATCAGGCAGTATTTAACGAAATAACTACACGATTTGGCATACCAGATTTTGATCTATTTGCATCTAGACTAAACCATCAGTTACCCAGATATGTGTCCTGCAAGCAGGATCCAGAAACAAAGGCAGTGGATGCTTTCTCCCTCAATTGGGGAGGATTGTTTATGCATGCTTTCCGCAAATTTGTCTCACAAACCGATGCTTGACCAAAATCAAGCAAGACCAAGCCACAGGCATATTGGTAGTGCCAGATTGGCCTACTCAAGCCTGGTCCCCAAAAATTTTGGGAACTATAGTCCAGCCAGTTATGGCTGTACCCAAGAGCAGGGACCTCCTAGTGAACCCAGTTACATGGGAGTAATCATCCACTACATGAACGTATTAACTTGTTGGTCTACAGATTCTGAGGAGGCCATTTCAAGGCATAGGACTGTCCGAACAAATACAACACAGTTCGGATAACGGATGTCTTGGAGTTTCCTATCAACTCTGTACTATAACTATAAACAAAGTTATAGTGCAATCAATAGTGCCAGAGGTGCACTTTCCTCCTATCTGATGCTGCAAGCAGGGCACGGGTCGATAGGAACGTACCTCTTTACAACAAAATTCATGAAGGGAATTTACAATCTAATACCTCTAAGACCAAGGTACACAGACACATGGGATGTGAGCGTGGTACTAACCCTACTTTGACAGTGGGGACCGCCTATAACTAACCCTGAAGGTGGTATGCTGACAAAGAGTCCAGACACTGCAAAAGCTACGGTTGGACCACATGACCACCAATATGAACAACATAACATTCGTAATCAGGAACCTGATATAAACATAGCAGGCCAGGAATGCCAGGGATGGAGATCCAGTTCTTGGCATATCCAGAGGACCAACGGTTGTGTGTGTGGTAACATACTAACACCTCTATCTGAGAGTTACGGAGAACCACAGAGGCTCAGAACAGACCAGAAGGTGTCAACACAAACCATCTCCAGATGGTCAAAGGGGGTAATGGCGGTAACAGAGTGAACGTTCATATGGTTAAATCTCACTCCACCAGGGCTGCATCTACATCGGCAGCAAGAGCAATGGACGTGCCTCTTGACAACATCCTAGTGGCTGCAGGATGGACGAATGAAATAATGGTCCACCGGTTTTATAACAAACCTATTACCGGACTGGGGGTGTTTGCACGTACCATTTTAAGTTCTGTCCCTTAGTTTACCCCCAAGGTTGGGAGGGGAAACTAGTTTATAAAAACTTTTCTTTCTTTTAAAGCATCAGTGTCCTTACTTAACTACGTAATGTCTGAATGCTTTAATGATTACACGCATCCATGGTCAATCCATTCAGTGTGTGACGCCTGGATTCGAAACCGGCGTAAAATCACAGAGCTTTGAAAACTTCACGTAGTCACTCACGTGACTCCGAAGTAAAATAGTAAGATTAAACGAGAACTTACCAGTTTGAAGTTTGATCTTGATTTTATGAGGAGTTACGATGAGCGATTACGTGCCCACCGCTCCCATCCTCATACTATCAAGGTCACATGGAAGTTCTAGTTTCTTCAATCTTACTATTCTCAGGTCTTCTTTTTATCTGTGATTTAACACCGCTGCTTTGAAGATTGACGCGCACACAGACGGACGGCCCTTCTTCAAGTAATCGCTCATCGTAACTCCTCATAAAATCAAGATCAAACTTCAAACTGGTAAGTTCTCGTTTAATCTTACTATTACAGTTCTATCTGGATGCATAGAATAAATTACTACCGACACTTATATTTCAGAAGTATAGGGTTATACCATAGAATTATTCAAAAACATAATCCTCCAGTTCAGCATGTACCGAACTGAATGTTCATGCTTACAGGCAAAGAAATAATCAAAAGCGCTTGCTGAACTTCAGTGCCCATATAAAATAGGAGTAATGGAGGACATCCAACACGAATCACAGGAATTCGTGTCCAAAAATCTTTATCATAATATAGATGGTGGTTGCCACATCATCATAGATTTGACTAATTTGAACACTTTCGTACTTTATATTCATTACTAGATGGGAACCTTTGTTACTGCAAAGGTATTGATCCTAGGGTACTACATGGCAAGCATCGTATTAAAATATGCTTGCTATACAGTACTCATTGGAGGTGACCACAGATGTATTTAACACAATGGATCATCTGCAGTTCACCCTTAACACAGTTCACATGTCAGTGACTTTGCCGTAAGAAAGGGTACAGCCTTAATGGAGGCTTGCAGTAAACTAAACCATCCATCAGACTGGTAGTAGAATAATTGGCATTTTCGTGGCTGTGTTCCAGCCACATAAATCGGACCTTTACATAATCAAATTACTGAGCGCGATCATGCGTGCACTCAATAATTATGGGGGTCATCCTGACAGACCAATGAAGCAACCAACAGAGGCCACTATGGTACTAAAATGGTGGAAACATAACATTAGGCATTGTTCCAATCCAAACATTAACAGCTACCCGTCTATGGAACTACATACTGATGGGCACTTGGATTGGGATGCTACTAATTCCATCTCCAGCTGCGGGGAAGATGGAATGCACAGGAGGCATCATTACAAACGCTGGGCATAAATACCTGGGGAAGTTGAGTGCATGCCATGGCTTTAAGTCATATTGTTCTGGGTTATCACCAGTATGTTAGACTACAAATTGACAACACCACCGTGGTAGCATATGTCAACCATATGGGTGGGAACATATCGACATCATGTGACTATCTGGCCAACACAATTTGGCAATAGTGTATCCAGAAAGATATTTGGATATCAGCTACCAACTTACCAGGTAAACTGAATTTAGTGGCAGACAACAGATCACGCTAAGTCTAGGGAAACACTGTATGGATGTTGGATAAAAAATGTATTGCTGGAATTACAGCACGGTATGGAACACCAGATAACGACCTATTCACATCCATGCTCTCACCAGTTATCGAATTATGTTCTTGGGAACCAGAACCTGGGGCAGTGGCAACAGATGCATCTTCGCTGCATTGGGGGATTATTTATGCATTCCCTCCTTCTGCCACATCAGTCGGGTATTTAGGAATAAACAGTAGACTCCGCGTCTGGTATTTTGATAGTACCTGATTGGCCTACTCAACCATGGGTCCCGGTGATATCGACATGGTTTTAGAACCATGCATCACCATCCATCATAGACCTAACTTACTGGTTCTTCCCGCAACAAGGGGAGTTACCCATGTCATAATTATATAAACCTATTAATTTATAGAGTTGAAAGCACCTCTACTACACCTGGGGCTGACGGACCGAATGTGGAATTATTTCAGCGGGCCACAGACAGTCCACCAAAAAATCAGTACTTGGTGTCATCAAGAAATGGGAAGTACTGTCACAACAATAAACATCACCCACAGATCTATGAACATCCCGTCTGTTCTGGAATTCCTGGCTAGCCTCCATTACGATGAGAGGCTCAGTCATAGTGCCATCAACTGCACCAGAAGTGCTCCGTCAACATACCTGTCGCAAGGAACAGAGCGGCATTCTGTTGGGACACACCCTGGTAACCAAATTCATGAGGGGCATTTTAATATTAATCCCCCAAGAACCAGGTACTCCCATATATGGGATGTGAGCATTGTACTGACCATGTTAAGAAACTGGTCTTCAGCTACAGCTCTGTCCCTACAGAAATTGACTATGAAAACAGTCATGCTGATGGCCTTGGTCACGGCACAAAGGGTCCACTCACAACAGAAACAAAGGTTGGACAACATGATTATTCATCTGGAAATTTAACTTTTCACATCAATGAAATAGTCAAACAGAACAGACAGGGGTCAGCAGGCCTAAAAACAGAATTCAGGGCCTACCCGACAGATGGTCGTCTCTGTATTGTAACACACTTACTATTATATATGGAGTATACTAAGATCATCAGAGGGAAGATATGTCACTTTAATCAGCTACAAACAGCCACTCAAAACAGTGACAGTCCAGACCATCTCTAGATGGCTAAAACAGGTCCTAATAAAGGCTGGAGTAGACACTGGCATTTTTAACTCTCACTCCACCAGGGCTGCAGCTACATCGGCAGCTATGAAGTTGGACGTTCCTATGGACCAAATCCTCAAGACAGCAGGATGGTCAACGGAGGAATCTTTCCAACGACTTTATAACAAACCAGTCATTGAATCTGGAACATTTGCAGAAACAAATTTAAGTTCTGTAATATCATTTACCCCATAAATAGGGGCAATAATTGGTGTTAATATTTTTATCGTTGTGTTCTCAATATCGTCTTGATATCTAATGATGTTAACTCTATTCTCCCCATAATCAAGGCAGATGTGATGCATGGACTCGTTTCCACGGCATGAAATCACAGAGCTTTAAAATCTTCACGTAGTCACTCACGTGACTCCGAAGTAAAATAGTAAGATTAAACGAGAACTTACCAGTTTGAAGTTTGATCGTTATTTTATGAGGAGTAACGTTGAGGGAATATGTGCCCTCCGCTCCCACCCTTGATCATATACTCAACTGGTATCTCTTTTCTAATCTTACTATGTTTAGTCATTACAGTTATCTGTGATTTCACACCGCTGCTTTGAAGAATGACACGCATGCGTCCTGGCGGGGTTCTTCACGTATTCCCTCAACGTTACTCCTCATAAAATAACGATCAAACTTCAAACTGGTAAGTTCTCGTTTAATCTTACTATTCTTCATGCAAGTTGTAGCTGGCTGTTCTGTCCCTGGTCTGGTGAGGACCAAAGATCCTATAGCGGAGCAAGATAGACCACTCCTGCTAAATGCAATGGGCTGACGTGTAGTACGCAACGGAGCGGAACGTGGGCCTTTTTATCTTCCATTTCAGTAACCCGACCCGATCCAACCCGACTCGCAGTGTAATCAACGTTGCAGGGAAACTGTTTGTGTTAATAAATTATGATTCTGAAAATGAGGAGAAGATTTTTACCAAAGAACATTTATTTTTACGAGGATGTTTCCGTAACCGGCTTCCGTCTCCGCACTAGTTATCTTTGCCCCGCTATGGGATCTTTGGTGCGGAGACGGAAGCCGGTTACAGAAATGGGGCCAAAAATTACCCATGAATCTGCCCATGACCGTACTATGTCTTTTTCGTCAAGTGGGCTATCTTGCTTGCTATAGGATCTTTGATGAGAACTGTATGCTCTCCCTCCCTGTGCCTGCCACTTCCTGTCCCCTAAGCCCTTATATATAAACACCGCCCTGTGTATCTAATGACCACCCCCAAGTGTCCAAAATAATACTGAAAGGTATATCTAGACAAAATAATATAATATGCCAACAATAGCTAGCCTAAACATATGGCTCCGACAAGGAATGATGATCTTGAGGTGTGATGATTCATGGCAAGACACTAGGAAACATGAAGACAGACACAAAATGCTGAAGTAACTTAGGCAGCATCTATGGATAGAAGGAATGGGCGACGTTTCGGGTTGAGACCCTTCCTCAGACTGAAGCAAAACTCTTTGTTGCCTGATTAAATCTGGGGAAAATATCTGATAAATATATTTGTGACTGAGACTTCAAAAAGCTTTCACCGTATCCAGCGAGCCATTAGCATTTGTCTCAGTTTGCCAACCAATGGAAAAGTGGTTTGCTGACATCTTTATTTTTTAACATCCTGCTTTTATCTTTTACAACATTTTGAACTGAAGAGTGTACAATCCTTAGAGGGTTCAACAGGTTGGATGCTGAGAAAATATTTCCCTGGCTCTAAAATAGTGTCAAAATAAGGGGTAGGCTGTTTAAAACAGATATGAGAAATTTCTTCGCTCAGAGGGTGGTGAATCTGTGGAATTGTCTACTTTATAGAGCTGTTGGAGTCACAGAGTGATACAGCATGGAAACAGGCCCTTCGGCCCAACTTGCCCACACCGGCCAACATGTCCCAGCTACACTAGTCCCACCTGCCCGCGTTTGGTCCATATCATTCTGAACCTGTCCTATCCATAGACCTGTCCAAATGTCTTTTAAATGTTGTTATAGTACCTGCCTCATCTACATCCTCTGGCAGCACATCCCATATACCTACCACCGTTTGTGTAAAAATATTGCTCTTCATGCTGCTACTAAATCATACACCCTTCAGCTTAAACCTATGTTTTCTGGTTCTTGATTCCCCAACTCTGGATAAAAGACTGTGCATTTACTCTATCTATACTTCTCACCTATTTATGCATCTCTATAAGATCACCCCTCATCCTCCTGCACTCCGAGGAATAAAGTCCTAGCCTGTTCAACCTCCCGATAGCTCAGGCCCTCGATTCCTGGCAACACCCTTGTACATCTTCTCTGCACCATTTCCAGCTTGACAACATCTTTCCCACAACAGGGTGACCAGAACTGCACACAATACTCCAACTGTGGCCTCACCAATGTCGTGTACAATTGTAGCATAACTTCCTAACTTAATACTCAATGCTCTGACGAGGGCTGCCAACTCCCATATAAGGGACAAAAGGTCAAAATACGGGACAAATTCCCGACGGCAATTCGTTGACCAACTCGGCCGTGGCTGGGTGAATGATGAGTTGGCCCGGGTGCTGGACTGCACACAAAGCCCAGCCGGCGGGCCAGCTGAGGAGTTTTGGCCCGAGCGACATCGCGTGCAAAGTCCAGCACCCCATCCAACTCATGAACCGATGATCGGCCATGAGAAGGGGTGGTAGTGTCGGCGGTAAGCGAAGATCCGAAGGTCGGACAGCTGGTCGGGGGCCCTGGGGCGAGGCGCTGCTGCTGCTGCACTCCATGGGCTGCACTACGCTGGGATGGGTGAGGCGGGGCCGGACGCGGCGCTCAGACCCAATAGTCTCCTCGACCCGAGTAGTAGCAGTCACATACGGGACAAGGGCGGTCCCGTATGGGACAAACCAATTTAGCCCAATATATGGGATATCCCGGCTAATACGGCACAGTTGGCAACCCTAGATCTGACTGATGAAGGCCAATGTCCCAAAAGCTTTGGCCCCTAGATCCCTCTGCCCTGCAACACTCCCAGAGCCCTACCATTTATTGTACAGATCCTGCCCATGTTCCTAAAGAGCCACACCGCACATTTCTCTGTATTAAACTCCAGTAACCATTCCTCAGCCAACTTACCCAACTGATCAAGATCCTGCTGCACTTTTGACAACCATTTTCACTATCTACAATACCACCCACTTTAGTGTCATCTGCAAACTTATTAATCATGCCTTGTACATTCTCATCCAAATCATTGAGATAGATCCAAACCATGAAACAGTAATGGGCCCAGCACCGAACCCTGAGACATACCACTAGTCACAGGGCTCTAATCCAAAAAACAATCTAACAATGCTAATGGTAGGTACTCGGGACATCCGATAACTCGCGGCGTTTTTTCATCCCTGCAAAAAATGTCCACAAGTAAAAAAATACTCGTGATGAAATTTTTAAAAATATTTTATACCCACCATTAGCATTACGAGCCGCTACGAGACATCCACGAATTCCTACGGACCCGCTACGGACATTCTCCGAGTTCGAATCAGGGGAGAACTTGGGAGAATTCTTGAATTACCTCGTACAGTGGGACAGGGGCTTAACTCCAGCATTTTGCCTCAATCTTCGGTGTAAACCAGCATCTGCTATTCCTTCCTACAAATGTTCCTGCAAGTGAATGATCCCATGCTTAGCAACAAGAGCACAAGTCATAAAAATCTCTTAAGTCCAGCACTTTACAGCTGGAAATCAGACATCAGGAAGGCTTTCTGTGTTGGGATTACAGATGTGGAACGTTGGCAGGGAACGCTGCTTATGGAACTGTGCTCTGGTTTGCAACTGTGCTTATGCTGCGATTATGCCTGGTGCTGCGTTTACATCTGGATCTGTATTTGAGCGCCTCAACCACCTTTCTAACGGTACGTCCCTCTGGTCCAAGACTCTCCCACTGATGCAAACATCCTCTCCACGTTCACCTTATCCAGGCCTGTCATTATGGGCCTGTCAATGAGGCCCCCTCTTGCTGTCACTTGCTGTAAACTCAATTTAATGGCAACGTGAAGGGAGTCCAATCCAACTGGTGTCCAACTGGGTGGTGAATCTGTGGAATTATTTGCCACTGAAGGCTGTGGAGGCCAAGTCAATGGATATTTTTTAAAGCAGAGATAGATAGATTCTTGATTAGTACGGGTGTCGGGGGTTATGGGGGGAAGGCAGGAGAATAAGGTTAGGAGGGAGAGATAGATTAGCCATGATTGAAAGGCGGAGTAGACTTGATGGGCCGATTGGCCGAATTCTGCCCCAATCCCTTATGACCTTATGATCTTAGTATTCAGGGACAGACAAAAGGTGAATGTTGGTAAGCTGCTAGAATGAAATAGAGGAAAACCTGTAAGAGTGAATCCAAGGCAGAGCAGTCACAGAAGGAGATAGAAAGGGAATCAGAAAGATCATATTAGGAGGTATTAAATTAAAATAGATACAGGAATAACATTTAGGTATTTTAGTTATATAGCTTCACAAATCACCGGAAGAATTTATCACCGGCATATGTGAGGTAGCTTAAAATTCCCTCTGAGCCAAGAGGTGATTAAAATTGCATCAACAGTTCCTATGTGGTTGGAGGGCCATGTGTCTACAGCTGCCATCCCCAATATTGCCCACAGGAAGTTTAATCGGGCAACCCATCGGAAAAATCCCCAAATTCTTATAAGCGCTGGGAGGTCCAAGAGCCTTGTCTAGCTTGTGGCTGTAGATACAGTATGTGGCATGTGACCAGGCCAATTCTGGAGAGTTGCCACTTGGAACTGATCTCTTAATCCCTTGAATTTTCTGGCTAACTAGTAATGGAATGTGTCATTAATTCACTGTAATTTTCAGAGCATGATCTGGCCCCTGCGATTTAAAAATGTTCATTAATTTTATCTGGTTTATTGGGTCTAATGGGCCATAATCTCACTTAGGCAACTTTTAATAATAATAATAACTATAATAACTTTATTTATAAAGCACTTTAAACAACCGCAGTTGCCACAAAGTGCTGTACATGAGAACTCATGGACAAAAAGTTATTACAAACCATTAAGAACCGTAAAATGAAGGACTAAAAAACAGTAAAAATTAAAAGACATTAAAAGCACTAAGAACAGGAGCAATGTCTCAGCCAGTGTCGAAAGCCAGAGAATAAAAATGAGTTTTTAGGGAGGATTTGAAGATGGACAGTGAGGGGGCCTGTCTGATGTGCAACGGCAAGGTGTTCCAGAGTGCCGGAGCAGCAACAGAAAAGGCTCTATCCCCTCTGAGCTTCCGCATAGACCTTGGTACCTCAAGGAGCAGCTGATCAGCTGACCTGAGGCACCGGGCAGGAGCATATAGGTGGAGCAGCTCAGAGAGGTAAGGCGGGACGAGCCCATTCAACGATTTGAAAACAAATAAAATAATTTTAAAATGAACTCGAAAGTGCACTGGGAGCCAGTGAAGGGAGGCCAAAATTGACGTAATGTGCTCCCTCTTTCGAGTTCCGGTTAAAAGGCGAGCGGCAGCATTTTGAACCAGCTGGAGACGAGCCAATGAAGCTCGTGCGACTCCAGAGTAGAGTGCGTTACAGTAATCCAGCCTAGATGTAATAAAGGCATGGATTACTGTTTCAAAATGCTGCCGCTCGAGGATGGGCATCACCTTTGCCAGCTTCCTTAGGTGAAAGAAGCTGGACTTAACCACCGCGCCTATTTGTTTATCTAGTTTAAAATCACCGTCCATCCTAAAACCCAGGTTTAAAACTGTTGGCTTTACGGACAATGCCAGTGGACCCAAGTCAACAAAGGGAGGTTCACGGCAGCCATTGGGGCCAAACAAAATCACCTCTGTCTTTTTTTCATTAAGTCCCAGAAAGTTTAAGGCCATCCAGGACTTAATGTCCTCAAGACAAGACAGAAGTGATTTTAGAGAATAGTCGTCTTCTTTCCTGAGTGGCATATATAACTGGCTATCATCTGCGTAAAAGTGAAAGGAGATGCCATGCCTTCTTAAAATTGAGCCCAGAGGAAGTAAGTATAGAGAGAAGAGCAGGGGCCCTAAAATTGAGCCCTGTGGAACCCCATATGCCAAGGGAGTGGAGGAGGATTCAAAGCCAGCAAGGCTTACACGCATGGTTCTGTCTGCCAGATAGGACCTGAACCATCCCAGGGCACTGCCACAAATGCCCACTTGGCGCTGTAATCGGGAAATTAAAATTCCATGGTCCACTGTATCGAAGGCGGCAGATAGGTCCAGCAAGACAAGAACCACATAATTACCGGAGTCGTTTGCCAGGAGGATGTCGTTAAAAACCCTTAGCAGAGCCGACTCTGTGCTATGCATAGCTTTGAATCCAGACTGGAAAACCTCCCGAATATTGTGCTCATCCAGGAAGAGTTTCAGCTGAGCATAAACTACTTTCTCCATGATTTTAGAGATAAAAGGCAACTTGGAGATCGGCCTAAAATTGGCCAGATCAGTTTGGTCCAGGCCGGGTTTCTTAAGTAGTGGTTGCATTACCGCATGTTTAAAATTTATTGGGGACAACCCCAGAACACAAGCTACTGTTTATGATGGCGAGAACCGACTGCCCTATACTCGGGAAAACCTCTTTAAAAAGAAGAGGAGGGACAGCATCACAGGGGGAACCCGACGGCTTAATATGGCTAACCACATCCTCTAGACCCGACAATGTCAGAGGCACAAACTTATCGATTGCCACCAGGCATGGGGCCGGATCAGAGGGGTCAGAGGCAGGAGCTGAGATGAGAGCCCTTATAGAAACAACCTTATTGATAAAGAAGTGCATGAAGTCATTGCACAATTCGGACGATGCTTCTAAGCAAACAGGCTGTGGGGCATTTAAAACAGAATCAATGGTTTTGAATAACACACGTGGGTCGTGACGCTTAGACACTATTATATTAGACAGGTAATATCTTTTGGCCTCTTTAACAGTATTTTGGTAATTTCGCCAGCTGTCCTTTAGGATTTGCGATGAAACCTGCAGCCTGTCCTTCTTCCACTTTCGTTCAGCTCTGCGACATTCCCGTCGAGCTGTACGAGTTGCGTCACTGAACCAGGGCTCGGGTTTAGCTCTGGGCTGCAAAGTTTTTAACGGAGCCACAGAGTCCAGTATAGCTCTGCAGGAGGAGTGGAACCAAGAACTAATCTCCTCCGTACCAAGGGAAGTGGACGCAGAGGGGGCGCAGAGCTGATCGAAAGCAGCAGAGAATTGGCCAGCAGCAGAAGGGTTAAAGGTCCCACAGCGCCGAGCAGACGCTACAGGTCTAACTGCAGCACTGGAAAAACCAACATCAAACAGTACAGGCATGTGATCAGAAAACACACTATCACAGACCTCCAAGTTTAACACAGGCAAGCCACACGAGAGAACAAGGTCCAATGTATGTCCATGTTCGTGTGTGGGACCAGACACACACTGCACAAAATTAAGAGTCAATAAGAGTTAAAAAGTCCTTCACCAACGGCTTATCAGGACAGCACACGTGTATGTTAAAATCCCCAACCATAAGGACACGGTCATAGTTGGGCATAATCCCAGCCAGAAACTCAGAAAAGTCATTCACAAAGTCCTTGTGGTATTTGGGGGGTCGGTAGATGACAGCACAAAGCACCGTGTCGGAGCGGCCCACCTCAAATAAAGTAGCTTCAAAGCTGGAGAACGAGGATAATGTAGTGCACTGTTTGCATTTTAAATTGCTTTTATAAATGACTGCAGTTCCACCACCACAGCCCGACATCCGCGGCGAGTTGAAGTAAGAGCAGCCCACCGGCAAAAGTTCAGTAAAAGCGCTGCAGGGCGAGGGCAGGAAACTCTGCGCTCACCACACCACATGGTCACCACATGTTCGCCGGTGGTCCCTGGTGAGTCTCCTTTATGGTCGTGAGGAGTTCCCTCATTCTGGGAACTAGTCGCGGCCTCAGTATGGTGGCCGCAAATCTTTCAACATTGATCCCCATGGAGAAAATCGATAATCCTGTAGTCGTAGGTGCAGTGGTAGAGGGGTTGCCATGTAGTTGTAGGTTGTCGAGGTAGCCGTAGGTAGTTTTAGTTAATCGCCTTTGCTGACCGGGCATTTTATTCGGCTCATTGGGGGGAAAACCGTAAACACGAGTTTTCAGAACCAAGGATCACCGACCGGTAATACTAAATGTCCACCGAACTTCACAGATGTGTATCTTTGACATTAAAAGTTGTCTGGCTTCTTAAAAGTTGTCTCCATTCCTTCTCCCCCCCCCCCCCCCTTTTAAAGGACTTACCGTACACTGTGCTAGCCATCTTAATTACAGCGCCAACTTCCTGTTCATCGCGGTGTGTGTCTGCATCACCTTGGCTTTGCACCGTGGGAATTCTTTAGACACAGGCGCCGGCAGTCAGCTGAACAATCGCCTAAGTGGGACAAGCCCATAAGAACGCAGTGCAGACCACCAAAAATATGCACCGTCTGTGGCTAACTAAGGAAGGGAAAGCCATGCAGTTTTACTGGAGAGAACGAATGGGTGACGTTTCAGCGTCGAGACCCTGCTTCTCAACCCGAAACGTCACCCATTCCTTCTCTCCCAAAATGCAGCCAGTCACGAGGAGTTACTCCAGTATTTTGTGTCTATCTTCGGTTTAAACCAGCATCTGCAGTTCCTTCCCACACATTTCGGCATGCAGTTTTATACTGAGGAAGGGTCTCGACCCAAAACGCCACCTTTTCCTAAGAATTTCAGTTCTGGGGCATTTGACTCTTGGCTCTAGAAAGACTAATAGCCCTGTCCCACGGTACGAGTTCATTCCAAGAGCTCTCCCGAGTTTTAAAAAAATCAAACTTGTGGTAAGCACGGAGAATGAACGTAGCGGGTACGTCGGAGCTCGGGGACGTCTCTTAGCGCTAACGGCAGGTACTCGGGAAGACTCGCTAACGGCAGGTAAGCACGGGAAGACTCGTGAAGATTTTTCAACACGGTGAAAAATGTCCACGAGAGCCGCAAGTACCGACGAGTGGCCATTACCGTAAATCTCCGAGTTCGAAGCAGGGCAAACTCGGGAGAACTTGGAATGAACTTGTACCGTGGGACAGGGCTTTAAGGATTTCTGCAGGTATGTGAAAGAGTGTACCTGAGTTAATGGTTGGTTGCGGAGACGAGATCACTGGGAAATTCATCAGGAGAAGTTGAGAGCTGGCAGAAACTCTAATTAATTACTATGGACTGAACTTCACAGTAAAATATGCAAAAATATCCCAACAATAAATAACAAAGATTGGGGAATACTATTTAACAGAAAACAAGTGACATGGGTTCGTTTTTAGATAGACAAGAGGTACCACAACAGCCTCAACTATTTCCAACCTGTATCAACAATGGGGCACTGAGTATAGAGTGTCCCATGGCCAAAGTTACTAATGTTGCAAAGATAAGGGGGGGGGGGGGGAACAAATAAGGGGAACGGAGCGAATCAAAGGAAAACAGACGTTAGGGGTTATGGGGAGAAGGCAGGAGAATGGGGTTAGGACGGAGAGGTAGATCAGCCATGATTGAACGGCGGAGTAGACCTGATGGGCCAAATGGCCTAATTCTACTGCTATCACTTATGAGATAAATTGGAGGCACAGGGAACTGCAGATGCTGGAAATACAACGTGATGGATTAGATTAGTGGGGCAGGCTTAGGAGGTTCGGCAGGTCCCCGACAACTCTCACCAACTTCCACAGATGCACCATGGAAACCATTTTATCGTGATGCATCACAGCTTGGTTTGGGAGCAGCTCCACCCAAGACCGCAGGAAATTGCAGTGAATTGGGGATGCAGCCCAGAATATTCACACAAACCAACCTCCCTTCCCTTGATTCCATTTACACCTCGCGCTGCTCGGCAAGGCCAGCAGCATAATCAAGGACGACTCGCACCCTGGCCACTCCCTCTTCTCCCCTCTCCCATCGGGCAAAAGGTACAGAAGTGTGAAAACGCACATGATTCAGGGATAGTTTCTTCCCAGCTGTTATCAGGCAACAGAACCAAGGCATGATGAGCAAGTTTGCAGTTGACACAAAAGTGGGTGGCATTGTAGATAGTGAAGATAGTTGTGAAAGATTGCAGCAGGATCTTGATCGATTGACTAGGTGGACTGAGGAATGGTTGATGGAATTTAATACAGAGAAATGCATGGTGTTGCATTTTGGGAAGTCTAGCATGGGCAGGACCCACACAGTGAATGGTAGGCCTCTGGAGAGTGTTGTAGAGCAGAGGGATCTAGGAATGCAAGCATTCCGTTGAAGGCTCTGTGCACACGGCAGCCAGCCAACATTGCTTGTCTTTTTCTTTTTGTTTTCACTTTTAATTTCAACTTTCTCGTGTACCTTGTGTGTTGTGACTGTTGGCACACCAATTTCCCACTGGGGATGAATAAAGGTTTATCGTATTGTATCGTATGCACATTGTTCCTTGAAAGTGGCGTCACAGGCAGATGCAGTGGTCAAAAAGGCTTTCAAATTTGCCTACGTCAGTCAGAGTATTGAGTATAGAAGTTGGGAGGTCATGTTGCAGTTGTATAAGACATTGCTGAGACCACTTTTAGAGTATTGTGTTCAGTTCTGGGCACCATGTTATAGGTTGTCAAGCTGGAAAGGGTACAGAGAAGATTTACAAGGATGTTGCTAGGACTTGAGGGCTTGAGCTATCGGGGGGGGGGGGGGGTTAAGAAGGCTGGGTCTCTATTCCTTGGAGCGCAGGAGGATGAGGGTGATCTTTAGAGGTGTATAAAATCATGAGAGGAATAGATCGGATAAGCGCACAGAGTCTCTTGCCCAGAGGGGAATCGAGAACCAGAGGACATGAGTTTAAGGTGAGCGTGGAATGATTTAATAGGAACCCAGAGGAATAACCTTTTTGCACAAAGGGTGATGGGTGTCTGGAACAAGCTGCTGGAGGAGGTAGTTGAGGCAGGTACTGGTGCAACATTTAAGAACCATGGCTAGGATAGGTTTAGAAAGATATGGGCCAAACGCAGGCAAGTGGGACTAGCTTGGATGGGACATGTTTGTCGGTGTGGGCAAGTTGGGCCAAAGGTCTTGCTTCCATGTTGTATGACTCTATAACACCAGCCCAGGTAGCATCATGGCAAATTTCTTCTGCACACTTTTCAACTTAATGACAAGTTCGTAAGTTATAGGAGTAGAATTACACTGTAGGCCATTTGGCTCATTGAATCTTCCCCGCCATTCAATCATGGCTGATCTCCGCCTCCTAATCCCATTTCACTGCCTTCTCCCCATAATCCTTGACACCCTTCCTTTAGTTGGGCATTCAGAACTGCTACACAATGCTCCAAGTGTGGTCTCACCAATGACTTGTACACCTGTATCATGATGTCCCAACCTTTGGTCGAAATATCTTTCCGAATGAGAGCAAGCATCTTCATCACCACAAAGGCTTCCTCACTACAATGTCCGCTTGGCTTACTACATTTTATGAAATCATACACCTGTACTCCCAGATCTCGCTACTCGGTTAAGCCCCTGTCCCACGATGCGAGTTCACCCAAGAGCTCTCCCGAGTTTAAAAAATAATTAAACTCGTGGTAAGTACGTAGAATGTACATAGCGGGTACGTTGGAGCTTGTGGATGTCTGGTAGCGGCTCGTAACGCTAACGGCAGGTACTCGGGAAACGCGGTAACTCGTGGAGTTTTTTCAACAGTGTGAAAAATGTCCAAGAGTAAAAAAATACTCGTGATGAGTTACCACGAGTTTGATTTTTTTTAAACTCGGGAGAGCTCTTGGGCGAACTCGCATCGTGGGACAGGGGCTTAAAGTTCTGCAGGACAGTGCCATTTACTGCTTACATCCTGCCATGGTTTGAGATACCAAAGTGCAAGACTTCACACTTGTCAGAGTTAAATTCTATTTGGCATTCCTTGAACTAGATCCTGTTGTGCACTTCGACAACCTTCCGCACTGTCCACTATATTTTGGTGCCATCCAGAAACATTTACTGACTGTGCAGGAAGGAACTGCAGATGCTGGTTTAAACCAAAGATAGACACAAAAAGCTGGAGTAACTCAGCGGGACAGGCAGCATCTCTGGAGAGCAGGAATTGGTCACGTTTCGGGTCGAGACCCTTCTTCACACTGGTTAGGGATAAGGGAAATGAGAGATATAGACGATGATGTGGAGAGATGTAGAACAAATGAATGAAAGATATGCAAAAAAGTAACGATGATAAAGGAAACAGGCCATCGTTAGCTGTTTGTTGGGTGAAAATGAGAAGCTAGTGCCACTTGGGCGGGGGAGGGATGGAGAGAGAGCGAATGTCGGGGTTACCTGACAATGTTAACTGCATTCTCATCCAAATCAATAATGCAGATACCCAACTACTAGTACAAACTGAAGGTACACAAAATTGCTGGGGAAACTCAGCGGGTGCAGCAGCATCTATGGAGCGAAGGAAATAGGCGACGTTTCGGGCCGAAACCCAACTAAACCCGAAGGGTTTTCGGCCCGAAACGTCGCCTATTTCCTTCGCTCCATAGATGCTGCTGCACCCGCTGAGTTTCCCCAGCAATTTTGTGTACCTTCGATATTTCAGCATCTGCAGTTCCCTTTTGAATACTAGTACAAACTACCAGTTTGTACTCACTAGTTTGTTAGTGAGTACAAACTACCCACTCCGCTGGTCACAGGTTTCAATCAAAAAACAATCCTTCCACAGAAGGGTCTTGACCCGAATCATCACCCATTCCTTCTCTCCAGGGATGCTGCCTGACCTGCTGAGTTACTAGTTTTTTGTGTCTATCTTCGGTTTAAACCAGCATCTGCAGTTCCTTCAGGCCAGGCACCATCTCTGTAGAACATGGAGATGTGTTGCTTTGGGTCACGACCCTTCTTCAGACTGTCTAAAGAAGGGTCCTGAGCCAAAATGTCTCCTATTCCCCTTTTCCAGAGATGCATGCCTGTCCCGCTGAGTTACTCCAGCTTTTGGCAGTAGGGTGGGATCCTATGTGTAGGGGGGAACTGCAGAGGCTGGTTTAAACTGAGGATAGGCTCAAAAAGCTGGAGTAACTCAGCGGGACAGGCAGCATCTCTGGAGCGAAGGAATTGGTGACATTTCGGGTCGAGACCTTTTCCAGACGAAGAGTCTCGACCCGAAACGTCACCCATTCCTTCTTAAACTTATTATTTCATATAAGTAGCAAGTCAAGTAGACATTGTAGTGAGGAAGCCTTTGTGATGAAGATGCTTGTTCTCATTAGGAAAGATATTTCGGCCAAAGGTTGGGACATCATGATGCAGCTGCACAAGTCATTGGCGAGACCACACTTGGAGTATTGTGTCTGAAAAGGGGTCTTACCTGAAACGTCACCCATTCCTTCGCTCCAGAGATGCTGCCTGTCCTGCTGAGTTACTCCGGCTTTTTGTGTCTATCTTCGGTGGGATCCAATGCAGGGCTGAGGCAGGAATGAGGCTGGAAGATGATCAAAAAGAGTTTTGTGGACAGGAGCGCGGCAGGAAGCGAGGAAGAACTGTTTGGTTGAATTGGCGTTATTTTAACTCGGCGAGAGGCCAGCGTGAGGCGGATGAACTCAGGAAGTGGACAGGCACGTGTGACTGAGGTAATGTGGCTGGTACAGGAACCTGGCTGAGAGCAGGGCAGTAGTGGTAGCTTAATGAAGCAGGATAATAATAAATAATGATGGATGGGATTTATATAGCGCCTTTCTAATACTCAAGGCGCTTTACATCGCATTATTCATTCACTCCTCAGTCACACTCGGTGGTGGTAAGCTACTTCTGTAGCCACAGCTGCCCTGGGGCAGACTGACGGAAGCGTGGCTGCCAATCTGCGCCTACGGCCCCTCCGACCACCACCAATCACTCACACACATTCACACACAGGCAAAGGTGGGTGAAGTGTCTTGCCCAAGGACACAACGACAGTATGCACTCCAAGCGGGATTCGAACCGGCTACCTTCCGGTTGCCAGCCGAACACTTAGCCCATTGTGCCATCTGTCGTCCCTGGATACAGGTGGTACAGCTGAGATGTGGGTAACGGTACTACAGGATACAGGTACTGCAGGTGGGGGTAAAAGAGAAGGTGGGGTGTTGCTTTATTGATTAAGAAAATGTCACGGCAGTAGTCCGAGACGACGTTACCGATGGCTCATCCAGTGAGGCTGAGTGGGCGGAGATGAGAAATAAAATATGGGATGATCATGTTATTTGGAGCATGCTATCCCCCAATTAGCCAAAGGGAATTTGAAGACCAAATATGCACGGAGATTACACGCAGTGCAAGTCTAAAGGGAATTTTGACTTTCCCAGTATATACTGGGACTGTCATAAAGCCAAGGGCATAATTGGGCTGGAATTTGGCAAATGTGTTCATGCAAAGTTTCCTCAGGCAATATGTAGCGGGCCCAACATGGGAAAACTTGATCTAACCTTAGGAAATTGGGAAGGGCAAGTGGCTGATGTGTCCGTGAGCATTCCTTTTGGGACCAGAGACCACAGCTCCTTTAGTTTTAAAATAGTTATGGATAAAGTCAGGGCGGGTTCTCTAGTTAAAATTCTGAATTGGGGCAAGGCCAACTTTGATGGTGATAGACAAGAAACATACAGTAGTTACATAGAAACATAGAAAATAGTAGGCCATTTGGCCCTTCGAGGCAATTCATGCTCGCTATTGAATGACAGTTATTCAATTTGATAATGGCTGATCAATATCCCATTCCTGCTTTTTCCCCATATCCCTTGATTCCTTTAGCCCAAAGATCTAAATGTAACTCTCTTTTGAAAACATCCAGTGAATTGGCCTCCACTGCCTTATGTGGCAGAGAATTTCATAGATTCACAACTCTCTGGGTGAAAAATCTTTTCCTCATCTCAGTCCTAAATGGCCTACCCCCTTATTCTTAAATTGTGACCCCTGGTTCTAGACTCCCCCAACATCGGGAACATTTTTCCTGCATCTAGCCTGTCCAATCCTTTAACAATTTTATATGTTTCTATAAGATATCCTCTCATCCTTCTAAATTCCAGTGAATACAATCCCAGTCGACCCATTCTTTCATCATATGTCAGTCCCGCCCATCCCAGGAATGAACCTTGTAAACCTACGCTGCACTCCCTCAATAACAATAATGTCCTTCCTCAAATTAGGAGACCAAAACTGCACACAATACTCCAAGTGCGTTCTCACCAGCGCCTGTACAATTGCAGAAGAACGTCTTTGCTCCTGAACTCAAATCCTCTCGCAATGAAGGCCAACATACCATTAGCTTTCTTCACTGCCTGCTGTACCTGCGTGCTTACTTTCGGTGACTGATGTACAAGGACACCCAGGTCCCGTTGCACCTCCCCTTTTCCTAATTGTAAATTGATTGGTCTAGGATGTCCGTGGGCAAATAAACATTCGGAAAGTGGGGTGCTTTTAAGAGTGTGATGGCAGGAGTAAAGGGCATACATGTTCCTGTTCGAGTGAAGGGCAAGGTAGGTGGGAATAAGGAAACCCAGATCACAAAAGATGTCTACACTTTGGTCAGCAAAAATGAAGGAGGCATGGGACAGGTACAGGATGCTGGGATTAAGTGTATTCCTGGAGCTGTTTCAAGAAGTGACGAGCAGACTCGAAGGAAATCAGGAGGACAAAAACGGGGCAAGAGATCGCTCTGGAGGATAATATTAAGGAAAAAGCAAAGAGATTTTATGTACGTTAAGGGAAAGAGTGTGTGTAGGAAGGAACTGCAGATGCTGGTTTATTCCGAAAGTAGACAGAAAATGCTGGAGTAACTCAACGGGACAGGCAGCATATCTGGAGAGGAATCATAAGGTCATAAGTAATAGGAGCAGAATTAGACCATTTAGCCCATCAACCCTACTCCGCCATTCAAGCATGGCTGATCTATCTCTCCCATTCTCCCGCCTCCTCACCATAACCTCTGACACTCGCACTGGTCAAGAATCTACCTATGTCTGCCTTAAAAATATCCATTGACTTGGCCTGAGCCACAGCCTTCTGTGGATGGCCTCCATAGCTGGAGAAGGAATTGCCGGAGTCCTGGCTGAGATATATGAATCGTCATTAGACATGTGAGAGAAGGAATTCAATTGACTTCTCTAACTTTAAGTAACCCTTGCCTTCCCTCTCTCTCCATCCTACCCCCACCCTAGTTGTCCGACCAGTCTGACTGTCCTCCTGATTCAATAATACTGATTGTATGCCTCGTTGTCACCTTCCCCTCTGCTAACAATGTATCAGTCTACATTTCCTTGATTATCGTCCCCTTTGATCTGTGTTTTCACACTTTACCCTTCCATATCTCCATGGCTCCCGCGCTCCTGACACTCAGTCTGAGGAAGGGGTTTGACCCGAAACGTCACCCATTCCTTCTATCCAGAGATTCTGCCTGTCTCGCTGAGTAACTCCAGCTGTTTTCTGCATATCTAAGGGAAAGAGGGTAATTGGAGAAGCATAGGGCCCCCCAGAAACCAAAGTAGTCATCTCTGTGTGGTGTCACAGAAGATGGGCAAGGAGCTCCATGAATATGTCTCCACCTTTTTACTATTTGAAAGACATGAAAACTGGTTAATGGGACAGTTAATGGAGATGTTGAAGACAATCCATATTATGGTCAAGGAGTTGTTGGACTTCTTTAGAAGTTTAGAAGGATGAGAGGGCATCTCATTGAAACATTTAAGATTGTTAAATGGCTTGGACACGCTAGAGGCAGGAAATATGTTCCCGATGTTGGGGGAGTCCACAACCAGGGGCCACAGTTTAAGAATAAGGGGTAAGTCATTTAGAACGGAGACGAGGAAACGCTTTTTCTCACAGAGAGTGGTGAGTCTGTGGAATTCTCTGCCTCAAAGCGGGGAGGAGACCGGTTTTCTGGATACTTTCAAGAGAGAGCTGGATAGGGTTCTTGAAGATAGAGGAGTCAGGGGATATGGGGAGAAGGCAGGAACGGGGTACTGATTGTGGATGATTTTCGTGGCGGTGCTGGATCGAAGGGCCGAATGGCCTACTCCTGCACCTATTGTCTATTGTCTATTGTCTATCTTGGTCAGCATGGCCAAGTTGTGCTGAAGGGCCTGTTTCCATGTAGCATGACTCTATGACTCCATCCATGTTCCTGTCCAAATGTCTTTTAAATGTTGTTATAGACCCTGCCTCAACTACCTCCTCTGGCTGCTCATTCCATACACCCACCACCCTCTGTGTGAAAAAGTTGCCTCTCGAGTTAACATTAAATCTTGCCCCTCTCAGCTAAAATCTCTGGTTCTTGATTCTCTGGGTAAAAGCCACCCTATCTATTCTCCACTTGGTTTTATACATCTCTAAGATCTCTCCTTAAAGCCCTGTCCCACGGTACGAGTTCATTCCAAGAGCTCTCCCGAGGTTAAAAAAAAATCAAACCCGTGGTAAGCACGGAGAATGAACGTAGCGGGTAGGTCGGAGCTCGGGGACGTCCCTTAGCGGCTCGTAACGCTAACGGCAGGTGCTCGGGAAGACTCGCTAATGGCAGGTAAGCACGGGAAGACTCGATAAGATTTTCAACATGTTGAAAATGTCCACGAGAGCCCCAAGTACCAACGAGTGGCCATTAATGTAAATCTCTGAGTTCGAATCAGGGCAAACTCGGGAAAACTCTTGGAATTAACTCGTACCGTGGGACAGGGCTTTTAGCCTCTGTGCTCCATGTAATAAACTCCTAGTTTGTTCAACCTCTCCCTATATCTCAGCCCCTTACGTCCTGGCAAAATCCTCCTACCACAACCAGAGAGCAGTCCTGAACTATTATCTGCCTCATTGGTGACCCTTGGACTATCGTTGATCGGACTTTGCTGGCTTCACCTTGCACTAAACGTTATTCCCTTATCATGTATCTGTACACTGTAAATGGATCGAATGTAATCACGTATTGTCTTTCTGCTGACTGGTTAGCACGCGACAAAAGCTTTTCAGTGTAACTCGGTACACCTGACAATAAACTAAACTGAAATAAATCTTCCCTGCACTCTTTCTAGATTAACCACATTCATCCGACAGTGGAATTACCAAAACGGAATACTATTTTCCAAATGTAGCCTCGCTGACCTCTTGTACAACTGTCCCAAAACATCCCAGTTTCTACACTCAGCACGCTGACTGATCAAGGCCAATGCTCCAAAAGCTTTCTTGACCACCCTATCTAACTGCTTTGCAAATTTTGCTGAAACGTCAGAAAGTAGTGACTACTGCCATCATCGGCTCTGACCTCCCCACCATCGAAGGGATCTATCGCAGTCGCTGCCTCAAAAAGGCTGCCAACATCGTCAAAGACCCACACCATCCTGGCCACACACTCATCTCACCATTGCCATCGGGAAGAAGGTACAGGAGCTTAAAGTCTGGAAATTCCAGGTTCAGGAACAGCTGCTTCCCCACAGCCATCAGGCTATTAAACACAACATCAAACACGACAAGGGGGCAAGATCATCTCTGACCCCTCTCACCCTGGCCACAAACTCTTTGAATCACTTCCCTCTGGAAGGCGACTCCGGACTGGTCAATGGTATATAGACACACTGAACTTTTATCTCCTGTTCTGTATTATGTTTACATATTCTGTTGTGCTGCAGAAAGCAAGAATTTCATTGTCCCATCTGGGACACATGACAATAAAACTCTCTTGACTCTTAACCTGACTTGAAAATAATGGAAGTGAACGGCAAATTCAGGTCGGGTGAAGTCCCCCCCCCCCACGGGTACCATGTAATCCTGTGCTTTGTGCTCCATGGTCGGATAGTCGGTGACTAAACCGTCTCCCCCACCTGGTTTACCAGGTGAGGAGGGGGCTGTGGACTCCCAGCAGGACCAAAAACAAGACCCGTCAAAGGGCGGATGAGCTTTTAGCGAGCCAACGGCCATCCACACTTCGGCAGCAGTTGCGATCACTGTCGTACACAGCATTGTAAGGCACCGTGCTCGTTGATGTTTTCAACGACGAAGATGATGAAAGGTAATCTTATTGAAATATATATGTTGCTAACGGATTAACAGTATGATGCAGCGACAGTTCCCCAGTGGGAGCATCTAGATTTGGAAGGCATGTGTTCAGAATAAGGGCCATCCTTTTAAAGCACAGATAAGCAGTAATTTCTTCCCTCAAAGGGTCATGAATTTTTGGATTTTTCTTCGCCCCTGAAAACTGCGGAGGTGGCGTCAGTGAATAACCCCAATGATATGCTTGCATCTACACGATCAATTTGTATGTGCTTGTTAAAGCCCCTGTCCCACTTTCACGACCTAATTGGCGACCTCTGCCGAGTTTGCCCTTGACTCATGCTCGCAGCATGGTCACCATGAGGTCGTAGGAGGTCTTCGTAACTCTTCGTCATGCTGTTGAGTGGTCTCCGCGTACTCGTGGCCTCAAGTAGGTCGTGGTGTTTTTTTCCAGCCTGATAAAAAATGTCCACGAGTAAAAAAAAGGTCGGTATGGAAAAAATTGAAACTTTTTACTTGTAGGTAGGTAGGTCGTAGTAGGTCGTGATGGTAGTCGTAGGTAGTCGTAAGTCGGTAACTGGCCTGCGAAAAAAAATGCAAACATGACATCATTTTATCATGTGATCATTTTCCACTCGTAGCTCGTCGTAGTTGGTCTTAGGTGTGGAAGACTGAGGTCGAGGGGGGGTCGTAGGAAGTCGTAAACATAGTCGTAGGAGGTCGTAGGAGGTCTTTTACTTCAGCGAGTCAACACGACCCATGACATTTTTTTCAACTCGTCTAGGGCCTTCTAAACTCGTGGATTAGGTCGTCCAAGTGGGACAGGCCCTTAACATGTAGGTCGCTGATTTTTGCAAGCGGAGTTAGTTGTCGTCCTTAGCGTAGGTGTGTATAATTAGTTTAGCTAATGCTGGTGTTTATCCTGGTGTTATAGCACAGGTGTTTCAATAGCAACTTTAAGATCTGGATAATATTGAAGGTGTAAGGATATGTGGAGAGCACAGGGTCATGACTGAACCAGCCACGATCTAATAGTGGATAAGGCTGGAGTGACTGATTAGTCCATTACTGCCCCTCTTTCTTTCATTCGATATGATACGATAGAACTTTATTTATCGCAGGAGGGAAATTGACCTGCCAACAGTCATAAAACACAAAATACATGAAATGTGAAATTAAATTAATGATTGGAAAGGTTTGGGGGATGTGTAAAGATTGGTGAGG
This sequence comes from Amblyraja radiata, assembly GCF_010909765.2. Taxonomy (NCBI): domain Eukaryota; kingdom Metazoa; phylum Chordata; class Chondrichthyes; order Rajiformes; family Rajidae; genus Amblyraja; species Amblyraja radiata. The sequence continues at coordinate 37,908,030 of NC_045957.1, read as the reverse complement.
GGGGAGGAGTCAGTCAGTCTACCCCACGACAGAAGGGGGAGGAGTTGTACAGTTTGATAGCCACAGGGAAGAGGGATCTCCTGTGGCGTTCTGTCCTGCATCTCGGTGGAACCAGTCTGTTGCTGAAGGTGCTCCTCAGGTTGGCCAGTGTGTCGTGGAGGGGGTGAGCTGTATTGTCCAGGAAGCTCTGTAGTTTACTCCCCTCCAGGACCACCTCCCATCAATCCAACTCCGCCCCCAGGATGGAGCCAGCCTTCCTGATGAGTTTGTTGATCCTATTGACGTCCGCGGCCTTCGCCCTGATGCCCCAGCACACGGCAGCGGAGAAGATGGCACTGGCTACCACAAATTGGTAGAACATCTGCAGCACCCTACTACAAGATGTGGAAGGAGCGGAGCCTTCTTAAGATATTTATTATTCCAAAAATACTCATGCTTGGAGGAACGCAAGTAGCCATAACAACCCAGAAGAAAATATTACAAGATGCTGTTATCCAAGGACACTGTAGGAAGCTAGAGAAGTTGAAGGAGCACTGACAGAGATACATGAATCATTGTTAGACATAAGTGAGGTGCTGGAAGACTGGAGGGTAGCTAATGTGGTACCTCTATTTAAGAAACATAGAAACATAGATAATAGGTGCAGGAGTAGGCCATTCCGCCCTTCGAGCCAGCACCGCCATTCAATATGATCATGGCTGATCATCCAAAATCAGTACCCCGTTCCTGCTTTCTCCCCATAATCATAGAAACATAGAAACATAGAAAGTAGGTGCGAGAGTAGACCACCAGGTCCGTCGAGCCCGCACCGCCATTCGCTCATGGCTGAACACTAAACAGACACACTTACCCACAAACAGTAGACACAAGACACAGAACACAAGACACTACCCTCCCCTTTATACCGCTATCACCCCTCTCCACCCCAAGAACCGCGTGATCTCCTGGGGGAGGCAAAAAAACGGATAAAAACCCAGGTCCAATTCGGGAAAAAAATCCGGGAAATTCCTCTCCGACCCCAATCCAGGCGATCGACACTTGTCCAGGAGATCACTCAGGTCTTACTATACTAACCATACCTAGGTCCATATCCCTGCCCTCTCCCCGTAGCCCCTTATCCCCTCGGCAGCTAAAAAAACATCTATTTTAGACTTAAATATATTTAACGTTTCTGCTTCCACTGCTCCCTGGGGCAGTGAATTCCATAAATTAACCACCCTCTTGGTGAAGAAGTTCTTCCTCATCTCAGTTTTAAAAGAGCCCCCCCTTATTCTGCAACTATGTCCCCTAGTTCTAGTTTCCCCGATCATTGGGAACATCCTCGGTGCATCCACCCGATCAAGGCCCCTCACGATCTTATATGTTTCAATGAGATCGCCTCTCATTCTCCTAAACTCCAAAGAGTAGAGTCCCAGCTTACTTAACCTTTCCTCATATGTCAATCCCCTCATTGCAGGAATCAATCTTGTAAACCTTCGCTGCACTGCCTCCAGGGCTAGTACATCCTTCCTTAAGTATGGACCCCAGAACTGTACACAGTACTCCAAATGTGGTCTCACTAATACTGTGTACAGCTGCAGCAAGACCTCCGTGTTTTTATACTCAATCCCCCTAGCAATAAAGGCCAAAACTCCATTGGCCTTCCTGATTGCTTGCTGCACCTGCATACTGACTTTTAGTGATTCATGTACTAATACCCCTAGATCCCTTTGCGTTGCATTACAACGCAGCTCCTCCTCATTTAGAAAATAACTTGCCCTATCATTTTTTTTCCCAAAGTGAATGACTTCACATTTATTAGTATTAAATTTCATCTGCCAAGTTGTTGCCCACTCACCTAGCTTATCTATATCCTTTTGCAGACTCTTCCTATCCTCCTCATCCCCTACTTTTCCTCCCATTTTTGTATCGTCCGCAAATTTTGATATATTACACTTGGTTCCCTCCTCCAAATCATTTATATAAATTGTGAACAACTGGGGTCCCAGCACCGACCCTTGCGGAACCCCGCTAGTTACCGGTTGCCATCCCGAGTATGAACCATTTATCCCCACTCTCTGCTTCCTATTTGTTAGCCAATCCTCTACCCATGCTAATATATTACCCCCAATCCCATAATTTTTTATTTTTAGCAATAGTCTCTTATGTGGCACCTTGTCAAAAGCCTTTTGGAAGTCCAAGTATACCACATCCACCGGTTCCCCTTTATCCACCGGGTTGTTACTTCCTCAAAGAATTCGAGCAGATTCGTTAAACAGGACTTCCCCTTCACAAAACCATGCTGGTTCTGTCCGATGAAGTCATGTTTATCCAAGTGCCCCGTTAGTGTTTCTTTAATAATTGTCTCTAACATTTTACCCACCACCGATGTTAGACTAACCGGTCTATAGTTACCCGCCTTCTGTTTACTTCCTTTTTTAAATATAGGTGTTACATTGGCCATTTTCCAATCCACTGGGACCGTTCCTGCCTCCAGGGAGTTTTGGAAAATTATCACCAATGCATCCACAATCCCCACCGCTATCTCCCTCAAGACCCTTGGATGTAATCCATCAGGCCCAGGGGATTTATCCTCCTTCAGTCTCATTAATTTCCCTAATACCACCTCCTTGGTGATCTTAATAGTATTTAGCTCCTCCATTCCTACCGCCCCCTGTTTATCCAGCGTTGGAATATTTTTTGTGTCTTCTATGGTGAAGACTGATACAAAATACTCGTTTAATGCCTTTGCCATTTCCATGTTCCCCACCAACAACTCTCCAGTCTCACCCTCCAATGGACCAACGTTCACCTTAGCCACCCTTTTTCTTTTTATATAGCTATAAAAACTCTTACTATTAGTTTTTATGTTGTTCGCTAAATTCCTTTCATAGTCTATTTTCCCCGTCTTAATTAATCTCTTAGTTAATAATCCCTTGATTCCGTTAACCCTAAGAGCTAAATCCAACTCTCTCTCGAATACATCCAGTGAATTGGCCTCCACTGCCTTCTGTGGAAAAGAATTCCACAGATTCACAACTCTCTGGGTGCAAAAGTTTTTCCTCATCTCAGTCCTAAATGGACTACCCCTTATTCTTAAACTGCGACCCCTGGTTCTGGACTCCCCCAACACCGGGAACATTTTTCCTACGTCCAATTTTCCTACGTCCACACACATGATGGCGTCGCGTGCACAACGCGAGGCGCTGCGTCTCCGTAGTTTTTGCAATTTAGTTTTTTTTCTGTTAATAATTACCTTAGTTTTCGCCCGGAGCACCCGAGCGAAGACTCTGTACAGCCGTCAGGAGCTACTGGAGCTCGGCCGTCTCTACACAACGAGCCCCAGAAGCGACTTTCAACTGCCGCCGGAGATCGCCAGGACACCGTGGTCTAGCGGGCCAGCTCCCCCGACAGGAAGTGCCCGGAGGTGGCGCAGGGACCGCAAACAAAGACGTGGGAAGCGAGGAGGCTATCGAGCTAGGCGGAAATCAAACCCGCACCAGCCAGCTCTGCCAAGCATTTTCCTCGCGAATGTCCGGTCCCTGGTGAGTAAAATCGACGAACTACGGCTGCAGATCACCACACATAAACGGATCGCCGACTGCAACGCCATGGTCTTTACCGGAACATGGCTCAACGACAACATCCCGGACAACGCCATCGAGCTGGATGGGCGCACTGTCTTCAGGGCCGACAGAACAGCGGAGGACTCCGGTAAGACCAAGGGCGGCGGACTGTGCATTTATGTGAACAACTCATGGTGTACGGACGTTGTTAGGATTGGTAGTCACTGCTCTGCTGACCTGGAATACCTGATGATAAAGTGCAGGCCCTTCTATCTGCCCAGGGAATTTACATCGATTGATATCACTGCAGTCTGTGTACCCCCGGACGCTAATGCCAGGCTAGCAGTGGAAGAGCTGCAAGCTGCTATCAGCAAACAACTAACTGCACACCCAGAGGGGGCTTTTATTGTTGCGGGTGATTTTAACCACTCCAACCTTAAAACTGTACTCCCCAGGTTCCATCAGCATGTCTCCTGCCCAACCAGAGGAAACAATATTCTGGACTTAGTATATACTAATATTACTGAAGCCTACAAAGCCCTCCCCCTCCCCCACCTGGGACAGTCTGACCACCTCTCTCTGTTCCTGCTCCCCAAATACACACCTCTCATCAGACGTGTGAAACCAACCGTGAGGACAGTGAAGGTCTGGCCTGAGGGAGCTGTCTCTGTTTTACAGGAACAGTTTCAGCAGACAGACTGGAGTCTGTTTGCCACCCAGGCCACCTTTAACTCCCAAGTGGACATCAACTCATACACCTCAACAGTTTTGGACTATATAAAATTCTGCACTGACAACGTCACTACCCACAAAGTGATAAAGACCTTCCCTAACCAGAAGCCGTGGATGAGCAGGGAGGTCAGACTCCTGCTGAAGGCTCGCGATGCCGCTTTCAGATCTGGCAATGCTGAGGGATACAGCTCATCCAGGGCCAATCTGAAAAAGGGAATTAGGAATGCTAAACTCAATCACAAACGGCGGATCGAGGAGCATTTCCAAAACAACTCCGACCCCAGGCGCATGTGGCAAGGAATCAAATCCATTGCCGATTACCATAAAGTTAACACCCCCCCCCCCCAGACAACGCCTCCCTTCCTGACGAGCTAAACCACTTCTATGCTCGCTTTGACCGGGACAACAAAACTCCAGCCTTCAAAGTTGCTCCACCCCCGAATGAACAACCCCTCAGTCTCTCCACCTCTACTGTACAAGATGCACTGAGCAAGGTGAATGAGCACAAAGCTGCCAGCCCCGATGGCATCCCCGGGCGGGTGCTCAGGGCATGTGCTGGACAACTATCCCTGGTCTTCACTGACATTTTCAATCTGTCACTGGCCCAGGGTGTTGTCCCCACTTGCCTCAAGACCTCAACCATTGTGCCAGTGCCCAAACAGTCAGCTACAGGGAGTCTCAACGACTTCCGCCCAGTGGCACTCACCCCTGTCATTGCAAAGTGGTTTGAGCGGCTGATCTTGGCTCACCTCAAAGCCAGCCTCCCCCCCACACTGGACCCCCATCAGTTTGCCTACCGGCCCAACAGGTCTACAGAGGACGCCATATCTGCGGCCCTACACTCTGCCCCAAAGATCCTATAGCGGAGCAAGATAGGCTACTCCTGCGAAATGCAATGGGCTGACGTGTAGTACGCTATGGAGGGGATCATGAGCATTTTTCCACGCCCATTTTAGTAACCTGAGCCTACCTGAGCCGACCCGACTCGCAGTGTAATCAATGTTGTGGGGCAACAGTTTGTGTGGGTTAGATTCATAAATCTGTCAGTTCATACTTCTTGTCAACAATAAAATTTGATTCTGGTAATTGTCTTTTTTAATGTTTTTTAAATCATTTCTTTTTAAATGGTTCACAAGCAGTGTTTGAGTTGATTTTGTAGTAACCGGAACCGACCCGACTCGCAGGGTGATTGACATTGCGGGGGAAGTTTTTGTGCGTGATATAGGGTTAGATTCATAATTCTGTTAGTTCATAATTCTGTTAATTCTTGTTAAAGAATAAAATGTTTATAAACACACATACATGAAAATTATATAAATGTATATAATCATATAACACACACAATTATATTTCTTCTGATCCAATAATGAACTTTATTTCAGACTAGACAAGGGACATTAAATAAGAAACATTGTAAATAAGAAACATTGTAAACCTCCCCGCAACTTCACACACACTAGGCCTTATCCCCCCCGGCACTCCCTCGCCTGCCCCCTCATTACAATGTCTCCCCCCCCCCCCTCCTATGCCCCTCTCCCTCTCCCGTTGCCCCGGTCCCCGCACTCCTTCTCCCCGCTGCCCCGGGCCCCGCACTCCTTCTCCCCGCTGCCCCGCACTCTCATCGCTGCCCCGGGCCGCGCACTCTCTCTCCTCGCTGCCCCGCACTCTCTCTCCCTGCTGCCCCGGGCCGCGCACTCTCTCTCCCCGCTGCCCTGGACCCCGCACTCCTCCCCGCTGCCCCGCACTCTCTCTCCCCGCTGCCCCGGGCCGCGCACTCTCTCTCCCCGCTGCCCCGGGCCGCGCACTCCTTCTCCTCGCTGCCCCGTACCCCGCACTCCTTCTCCCCGCTGCGGATCCAATCTTTGGCCGGAAGCAAGAGAGCGGAGCAAAATGGCGGAACAAGATGGCGGAACAAGATGGCGGGGGAAGGTTACTAAAATGGGTCATAAAATCGCCCATGAATCCGCCCATGAGCGTACTACACGTTTGCGTGAGAGTAACCCATCTTGCTCTGCTATAAGATCTTTGCTCTGCCCTGACCCACCTGGACAACAATAACACCTACATCAGGATGCTGTTCATCGATTTCAGCTCCGCCTTTAACACTGTCATCCCCGCCAGCTTGATCACCAAACTCAGCGGACTTGGCATCTCCACCTCCCTCTGCAATTGGACACTGGATTTCCTCACCAACAGACCACAGTCTGTTAGGGTCCAACCTCACCTCCTCCACTATAACACTGAACACCGGCGTGCCACAGGGCTGTGTGCTCAGCCCTCTCCTCTACTCCCTCTTCACCCATGACTGCATCCCTAAGAATGGCTCCAACGCCATCATTAAATTTGCCGACGACACCACAGTGGTAGGGCTGATCAGTGACAACGACGAGTCAGCCTACAAGGAGGAGGTCCAGCACCTGACAACCTGGTGTGCCAACAATAACCTCGTCCTCAACTCCAAGAACACGAAGGAAATTATTGTTGACTTCAGGAAGAACAGAGGTGGCAGATATACCCCCATCCATATAAACGGGACTGTGGTGGAGCGCGTCTCCAACTACAAATTCCTCGGGGTACACATCTCGGAGGATCTGTCCTGGTCCCTCAACTGATCAAAAAGGCGCATCAGCGCCTTTACTTCCTGAGGAGGCTCAAGAAAGCTCACCTGTCCCCCCAGATCCTGACCAACTTTTACCGCTGTACCATCGAAAGCATCCTGACCACCTGCTTCACGGTATGGTACAGCAGTTGCACCATAGCTGACAGGAAGGCACTACAACGGGTGGTGAAAACCGCGCAGTACATCATCGGTGTCCCGCTCCCTGCCATGGATGCCCTCCACCGAAAACGGTGTCTGAGACGGGCCGGGAAGATCATCAAAGACCCCTCCCACCCTAACCATGGACTGTTTGCCCTCCTCCCATCAGGGAGACGGTACAGGAGCCTCAGGTCTCGTACTAGTAGGATGAGGAACAGCTTCTACAACAGCACTATCACATTGCTGAACTCGGAGTCCCGCCGATAGATTTCTCCAGTCTCTCCGTCCACATTGTTTGCTTATTCTGTATTTTTATTTCTATATTGCACTATTACTACGAACAAACGCTAAACTGCATTTCGTTGTCCCCATACTTGTACCTGTGCAATGACAATAAAGTTGAATTGAATTGAACTGAATTGAATTGAATCCCTTAAGAATTTTATGTTCCTATGAGATTGCCTCTCATCCTTCTAAATTACAGTGAATATTAGCCCAGTCGATCCATTCTTTCATCGTATGAGCCATAAAGAAGACCGAAAAGCCTACCATCTGTGATAGGTAAGCTACCGGGGAAGATTCTGAGGTATAATGTTACTTTGGTTCAGTTTAGTTTTGTTTTGTTTTGCTTAATTTAGAGATACAGCATGGAAACAGGCCCTTCGGCCCACTGAGTCCACACTGACCAGCAATTAGCTGTACACTTGATCTATCCTGCACACTAGGTACAATTTACAGAAGCCAATCAAATTGGGAAGGTGGGAGGAAACTGGAGCACCCAGAGAAAACCACGTGGTCATAGGGAGATCATACAAACTCTGTACTTACAGCACCCAGATCAGGATCAAACCCGGATCTCTGGCACTGTAAGGCAGCAACTTTACCACTGAGCCTCTGTGTTTGGAAAGACAAGGGTCGAATAGAGATAGTCAGCATGGTTTTGTGCATGGGGGGTCATGTTTCAAGAATCTGAGTCGTTTTGAAAAATGAACCAACAAGATCGTTATGGAAAGGTCCGCAGATAGTCTATATAGATTTCAGCAAGGCATTTTGCATGGTAGGTGCCTCTGGAAGATTAGATTGCATAGGATCCAGGAAGAGCTTGCTAACTGAATACAGAAGATAGACATAAAAAGCTGGAGTAACTCAGCCGGACAGGCAGCTGCGGATTGAGCGAAGGTGTTCAGTGAAACGATCGCCCAGTCCACGTTTGGTCTCGCCGATGAATAAGAGTCCTTAGAAGTTAAATCAGGTGTTATCCCCTTAAGATGGAAATAAAAAACTGGAGTAACTCAGCGGGACAGGCAGCATCTCTCGAGAGAAGGAATGGGTGACGTTTCGGGTCGAGAGCCTTCTTCAGAAGAAGACCCTTTGTGGAGTCTTATGAAACTGGAGTCTTGATCAGCTGGGCAATGGCACTAAGGAATGGCAAATGGAGCTTAATTTAGATAAGTATAAGGTGTTTTATTTTGGGAAGATAAACCAGGGCAGGACCTCCAGGGGAGTGTTGCAGAACAGTGAGAGTACGTATCAATTTATTGCGGTCTTGGATGGAGATGTTCCCAAACCAAGCTGTGATGAATTTAATCGGGATGCATCCCAGCTTAGTTTGGGAACAACTCCATCCAGGACCGTCAGAAATTGCAGTGAATTGTGGACGCAGCCCAGACCATCACACAAACCAACCTCCATTCTATTGATTCCGTTTATACCTCACGCTGCCTCAGCAAGGCCAGCAGCATAATCAAGGACGAGTCGCACCCTGGCCACTCCCTCTTCTCCCCTCTCCTGTCGGGCAAAAGTTATAGAAGTGTGAAAACGCACACCTCCAGATGCAGGGACAGTTTCTTCCCAGCTGTTATCAGGCAACTGAATCATCCTACCACAACCAGACAGCAGTGCTGAACTACCTATTTGGTGACCCTCGGACTACCTTTGATCGGATCTTACTGGTTTTAACTTGCACTAAACGTTATTCCATTATCTTGTATCTGTACATTGCGAATGGCTCGATTATAATCACGTATTTCCGCTGACTAGCTAGCACGTGACAAAAGCTTTTCACTGTAAGTCGGTGGACGTGACGATAAACTAAACTGAACTGATAAAGTTCCCTAATAATGGTGTTGCAGGTGGTGAAGAGGGCTTTTGGCATGCTGGCCTTCACCAGTCAGGGGACTGGGTATAGAAGTTAGGATGTTGTGTTACAATTGTACAAGACGTTGGATTACTGCGCTCAATTCTGGTCATGCTGCTAAAGGAAAGATGTCATTGAGTTGGAAAGAATGCAGGGAAAGCGAGTGATAGCTCAGTGTTTTTTTTCCCCTGGGTAGGAAGATCAATAGCTAGAAGGCATAGTTTTAAGGTGAGAATGGAAAGATTTAATAGAAACTTATTTCACAGAGAAATATTTCACGCAGAAGGTCTGGGTAAATGAAATTAGTTGGCAGGTGAAGTGGTGGAGACGAGAAGATTAAAGTATTTAAAAGATATTTGAACAGGTACATAGATAGCAAGGTGTATGGGCCACGCATGGGCAAATAAGACTCAATTGGATGGGATACCTAGGTCTGCATAGATGAGTTGGGCCGAAGGGCTGATTTCCATGCTGTGTGACTGTATGGCTCTAAACTTTCCCCCTCTCACCTTAAACCTAGAAATGCGATGATTCCACTCTTGTGAAAGGACTGACGATGCACCCTATCTATTTTTCTCATAGGAGCACATCACCTCATGTCTCTGTCCCAACCCGTCCATCCCATCGGGCACCTCCTGGGCCGTCAGTGGAAGAGTTTGCCGTTTCCACTTTGGCCCGAGTCCTCTCAGAACTCACAAAACTGCAGATGAAGTCAATCATCTTGTATCGCGAGACGCCGCCTTAGAATTTGCCAAAGTGGAAAACCTGAGGTTACGTTTTTAATCTGAAGAAGGGTCTCAACCTGAAACACCACCCAATCCTTTTTTCCAGAAATGCTGCCCGTCCCGCTGAGTTACTCCAGCATTTTCTGTCTATCTTCCATTTAGACCAGCGTCTGCAGTTCCTTCCTACACGTTAAGTTGTTACTTTTAGTTTAGAGATACAGCGCTGAAACAGGCCCTTCAGCCCGCTGAGAGGTGATCCCCGCACATTAACACTACCCCCTACACACAAACTAGGAACAATTTTACACTTAAACCAAGCCAATCAACCTACAAACCCTGTACGTCTTTGGAGTGTGGGAGGAAACCGAAGATCTCGGAGAAAATCCACGCCGGTCACGGGGAGAACGGAAAACTCCATACAGACAGCACCTGTAGTCGGGATCAAATGCGGGTCTGTGGCGCTGCGCCACCGTGCCGTGGTGTACTGCGATCCTTTCATACAACGGTGTACCTGGTTGTGAGGTGTTTTTAACTCATGCATTGCTGAAATAAAGAAGGTGGACTGCAATTTATAAGAGGCTTGGGAAAAGTGGTAAACACTTGCCCATTTTTAAAACGTTCAGCAATGATTTTCATTACTGGAAATATAATGATTAACGGTTGAAACCTTTAAATGCTAAGAGACCTGCTCTTCCTACATCAGTTTTAAGGTTAAGATTATTTATATGCAGAAGGGACGTCAGGAACTGTCTCTTCGAGTGGAGAATTGAGTGAGCTATCCATTTGACAGATGTCTGCACAGCTTGTCTTTCATGTGTTGTAACTGGATGCTGGACAGCATATGTGGATTCACCATTGCTACACTCCACTGGATATCAGTGTAGGATTTGAAGAAACAAATTAGCTACCACCGGCTGAATTAACTTCATTATTTATGTCTTTGGCAATGCTAACACATTGGAGAGTTACAGTATACACTTTCATCTAAAAAAAAAGTGACCAGCCATTCTTGATTATAGTGGCATTTTCAACAACTGACGACTGGTCTTACAACAAAACTCAGGAGACAAGTTTGACCATTAAACGGGCGGCACGGTGGCGCAACGGGAGAGCTACTTCCTTACAGCGCCAGAGACCCGGGTTCTTTCCTGACTACGGGTGCTGTCTGTACGTTCTCCCCTTGACCTGTGTGGGTTTTCTCCGAGATCTTCGGTTTCCTCCCACACTCCAAAGACGTACAGGTTTGTTGATTAATTGGCTTGGTATAAATGTAAATTGTCCCTAGTGAGTGTACGATATCGTTACTGTGCGGGGATCGCTGGTCGGTGTGGACTCGGTGGGCTGAAGGGCCTGTTTCCACGCTGTATCTCTAAACTAAACCAGTGTGCGGGGGATTGCTGGTCGGTGCGGACTCGGTGGGCCAAAGGGCCTGTTTCTGTGCTGTATCTCTAAACTAAACCAGTGTGTGAGGATTGCTTAAGAAGGAACTGCAGATGCTGGACAATCGAAGGTAGACAAAAATGCTGGAGAAACTCAGCATGTGAGGCAGCATCTATGGAGCAAAGGAAATAGGCGACGTTTCGGGTCGAGACCCTTCTTCACCCGCTGAGTTTCCAGAGGTAGCTGTTTAGGTCTCCTAAGTGGGACAGGGGCTTTAAACCATAGCGCTTTGTGTCTATCATCAGTTTAAATCACCATCAGTAGTTCCTTCCTGCACAGGAACAGGCCTTTTGGACCACTATGCCCGTGCTGAATGATGCGAAGATAAACTAATCTCAACTGCTCGCACATGATCCATATTGTCCCATTCCTTGCAAATCCATGTGCCCATCTAAAGCCTCTTAAACACCAGTCTTGTGTCTTCCTCCACCACGATCACTGGCAGTGCACTGTAGGCACCCAGCACCCTCTGTGGGAACATCTTGCCTCCCGCAACTCCTTTATGCTTTTCTTAGCGGTGGGTGCTAGAGATTCATTCAGTCATCCAGCTATAGGAAGCTTGTCATGAAGCTGTAGTGTGCAGAAAAAAATCACAAGAAAGCTTGGATTGAATGAAATGGGCTGGGGCTTTTCTCTCTGAAGCGTGGGAGGCTGAGAGATATTTAAAATCACGAGGGGTGTAGATAAATGAACAGGCACAGTCTTTTTCCCAGATTAGAGGAGGCTAAAACTAGCGGTCATAGATTGAAGGTGAGAGGTCAAAGATTGAAGGTGAGAGATCATAGATTGAAGGTGAGAGGTCATATATTGGTGAGAGGTCATATATTGGTAGGTGAAAGTTCATAAATTGTAGGTGAAGGTTCATAGATTGAAGGTGAGAGGTCATAGATTGAAGGTGAGAGAGGTCATAGATTGGTGAGAGGTCATAAATTTTAGGTTAAAGTTCATAGATTAAAGGTGAGAGGTGATAGATTGAAGGTGAGGTCATAGATTGGTGAGAGGTCAGAGATTGAAGGTGAGGTCATAGATTGAAGGTGAGAGGTCAGAGATTGAAGATTAGGATGACAGATGGCACAATGGGCTAAGTGTTCGGCTGGCAACCTGAAGGTGGCCGGTTCGAATCCTGCTTGGAGTGTGTACTGTCGTTGTGTCCTTGGGCAAGACACTTCACCTATCTTTGCCTGGGACTAGAGACGGAAATTAGCTACTGATTGGCTACAATCTCGCATATTTACATGCAAATGTTCATTAATATGCACTGTTCCTATAAACAAATTATTATATTATTATTGAAGGTGAGAGGATCGAACCTGGGTCTCTGGCACTGCAAACGCTGTAAGGCAGCAACTCTACCACTACGCCACCGTGCCACCCACAGTGCAAGGTAAAGCCAGCAAAGCCAGAAAGGATAGTCCGAGGATCCCCATCTCCTCAGGCCCGCAACCTTGGCGTGATCTTTGACTCAACCCTCTCCCTTGAGCCTCACATCCGCCATGTTGTCAAAACATCATTTTTTCACCTCCGCAACATTGCCAAAATCAGACCCTCTCTCACACCCCCCGCTGCTGAAAGACTCATCCATGCCTTCATCTCCTCCCGACTGGACTACTGTAACTCTCTTCTCTTTGGCATCAATTCCAGCAACATCAACCGACTCCAACTGGTCCAGAATGCAGCCGCCCGACTCATTACCCACACCAAATCCTGGCACCACATCACCCAGGTCCTCAAAGAACTTCACTGGCTTCCCATTTCCCACCGGATCATCTACAAAATCCTGGTCCTCACCTACAAAGCCCTCAACCACTTGCCCCCCCCCCCCCCCTTATCTCACTAACCTCCTCTCCCCCTACCAACCCTCATGGTCCCTCAGATCCATTTCAGCCGGTCTCCTCTCCATTCTGAAATCCAACCTCTGCACTTTTGGAGACAGAGCCTTCTCCAGGGCAGCTCCCAGGCTCTGGAACTCCCTCCCACAATTGAACCGAACTTCTGAGTCCCTCACCATCTTCCAGTCCCGTCTCAAGACCCATCTCTTCACCTCTGCATACCCTTAGTCCCATGTTCCCCTCCCCTTTGCATCTCTGTCTTACTGCTCTATTTTGTTTTGTTCTTGACTCACCATGTAAAGCCACTTTGAGTCCTTGAAAAGCGCTATACAAATAAAATGTATTATTATTATTATTATCATCAAAGAGGTAGATAGTAGTTCAGCACTGCTCTCTGGTTGTGGTAGGACGATTCAGTTGCCTGATAACAGCTGGGAAGACACCATCCCCCAAATCTGGTGGTGTGCGTTTTCACACTTCTATGCCTGTGTTGATGGTGTGGGGTGCACGGGTAAAGGAAGAGGAATTGATACTTGAATATAAACGCAGAACATCTGGTTATCATAAAGTAGCTTGGATAAGATAAAATTATACGCATATGTATGTCGCAAGTCCTATGTTGACTTTGGGATAAAGAAACAGACCTGGAACGTCACCTACTCCTTTTCTCCAGAGACTCCGTCTGACCCGCTGAGTTACTCCAGCTTTTTACTATACGATACGATAGAACTTTATTTATCCCAGGAGGGAAATTGATCTGCCAACAGTCATAAAACACAACAAGATACATGAAACATAAAATTAAACTGACGAGTGGGAAGTCCAGGATAGGGGATGTGCAAAGATTGGGGAGGGGGTGTAGAGGGAGTGGGGTGGGTCAGTCTACCCCACGACAGAAAGGGGAGGAGTTGTACAGCTTGACAGCCACAGGGAAGAAGGATCTCCTGTGGTGTTCTGTGCCGCATCTTGGTGGAACCAGTCTGTTGCTGAAGGTGCTCCCTGCCCACGTTCAGTTCTAAGTGGGATCCCGCTGTCTTGAGGGAAGGCAGAGTGGATGCTTTAACGCACAGTCACATTCATCAAAGTGGATTTCCAAAGTGAGTTTGGAAGAACGCTTTCTGATCCAGTTGAATGGCAACACGCTGAGTCTCATTTTTTACATTGTCTAACACATGCAAAGAAGATATTCCATTTGGACTTGCCACACTACAAGTGCAAAGTAAACCATACCGAACCCTCGGGTCCTCCCTACAGCTGGTAATCATCATAAGCTTCAGCGCTGTGTTTACACTCCCACCGGAGGATAAGGAGTCTTTTGTACTTTGCTCCGTGAAATTCAGAGGCCGGTATTTCTGCGTCGAATACACCCGTTAAACTCCGAGACAATGGCCAATGCTTTTATCCGTTCAGATGTACCCAAGGTATTAATCATTCCCAGTCTGTGCTTATAACGGGGTGAATTTAAACAAGGGTTCGGTGGCATTTGTGTCAAGTGTTTGTGTCAATATGTGCAGAGAGACTGGCGCAAAGGGAGAGGGAGCAAGGCTGTTTGGAAGTTGGATCAGGAAGCAGTTTTTCACACAAAACCTAGAGTTCTGGCACAGAAGGAAGGCATTTGGCACCTTCAGACCCTGCTACATCAAATATTCCAAATTCTCGACCCGAAAGCAAAACCTGGGGCCAATTGGAACTTCAAATTGAGGCTGAGAGACTTAGGTTCAGCAAACAAATATGAAGTTAAGGCTAGTAAAACAACGTTTAGACCAAAGAGCAATCTAATGGTGTATAAAGGAACGGCGGATGCTGGTTTATACTGAAGATCGACACAAAATGCTGCATTTAGGTCCTGAAAGGGCCTGTCCCACTTTCAGGACCTAATTCACGACCTTTTTTACTCGTGGACATTTTTCTTCATGCTAGAAAAACGCCCCGACCTACTTGATGCCACGAGTACCTACGACTAGCATCACGACCTACCTACGACCTGCCTACTACCTTCTACGATCTCGTGACGACCATGCTGCGAGTATGAGTCAAGGGCAAACTCGGCAGAGGTCGTGAAAGTGGGTCTGGAGAGAAGGAATGGGTGATGTTTCGGGGCGAGACCCTTCTTCAGACTGAGAGTCAGGGGAGAGGGAGATAGACAGAGATAAGGTGAGAAAACGAGATACCAACTGTAGGCTGGGTGACTGATTCCCCGAACTCAGTCCGATAAGGCTTACTGAATCTCCCAGTTACCAACCATTTTAAACCCCCATCCCATTCTCACACTGACCTTTCTGTCCTTGGCCTCCTCCATTGCCAGAGTGAGGCCACATGCAAACAAGCACCTCATATTCTGCTTGTGTAGTTTTCAATTCAACGGTATGAACGTTGCATTCCTCAATTTTATGTAACCGTTAACAACCTCCCCACTCCCGCCCTTCCCCACCTCACCCCCCCCTTCCTCACCTTCCCCCCCCCTCTCCCCCTTTCTCTAGCACTGTAACTCTACCTGCTGCTCCACTGTTCAGAAGCTCAAGTCCACACATGGAAGCCCGGCAAGAATGGTAGCAGGAGTCCACCATCTCCCCCTGTCTGATGCCAAACCCAAAATGTTGCCTGACCATTCTCTCCCTAGATGCTGCCTGACCTGCTGGGTTTGTTCAGTATTCCAGCTTCTGCAGTTTCTTGTCGAGACCCTTCTTCAGACGGCTTCTATCCTGAGATGCTGCCTGTCCCGCTGAGTTACTCCAGCATTTTGTGTCTATCTTCGGTGTAAACCAGCATCTGCAGTTCCTTCCTGCACATACCATCTGCAGTTTCATGTGCCTCCCAATCTAATGCATTGCCACCATTTTAACAGGCTGGGGCTCCTGGGCAGCACGGTGCCGTAGCGGTAGAGTTGCTGCCTTACAGCGCCGGAGACCCGCGTTCGATCCTGACCACAGGTGTTGTCTGTGTTGTACGTTCTCCCCGTGACCTGCAAGGGTATTCTACGAGATCTTCGGCTTCCTCCCACTCGGTGGGCCGAAGGGCCTGTTTCCGCACTGTGTCTCTACACTAAACTAAACTAAATGCCAAAGCTAAGAAGGCACCATAAAATTGTTTTAAAATCACTGCGACGTGTTTTTACTAAGTTGGCAGTCCTGGAAAAGTCATAAATAGTTTAGAGCAACTGCATGCTGAGTGGAATGGGAACAGAGGATTGTTTGCTAGCTGCTATTTGGAAAACAGCAGATTATAGCTCAGCTTTCAATACTATCATTCCGGACATTCTAATCGACAAACTGGTCACTCTCGGCCTCCCCACTCTCACATGTGCCTGGATAAAGGACTTCCTCACCAACCGTCCCCAGACTGTGAGACTCGGCCCCCAACTCTCCTCCACTCGCATGTTGAGTACCGGCTCCCCACAGGGCTGTGTGCTAAGCCCCCTCCTATACTGTCTCTACACCCACGACTGTAGTCCGGCCCACAACAACAACCGCATTGTCAAGTTTGCTGACGACACTACAGTAGTTGGACTCATCTCAAGGGGAGACGAGGCAGCCTACAGAGAGGAAGTCCTGAAGTTGACAGCCTAGTGCTCAGAAAACAACCTGGCTCTGAACACCAAGAAAACAAAAGAGCTCATTGTCGACTTCAGGAGGCACAGCACCGACTTAGCCCCCCTATACATCAACGGCGAGTGTGTGGAGAGGGTCTACACCTTCCGGTTTCTCGGCGTCCTCATCTCTGCTGACATCTCCTGGACAGACAACATCACAGCGGTCATCAAGAAGGCTCAGCAGCGGCTGCACTTCCTGAGGGTCCTCAGGAAGCACAACCTGGACTCTAACCTGCTGCTGACCTTCTACCGCTCGTCCATTGAGAGCCTGCTGACATACTGCATTACAGCATGGTACGGCAGCTGCACCATGGCAGACAGGGAGAGGCTTCAGAGGGTAGTTAGGGCAGCACAGAAGATCATTGGCTGCCCTCTCCCCTCCCTGATGGGCATTTACACCTCCCGCTGCCTCAGCAGGGCAAAGAACATCATCAAGGACAGCTCCCATCCTGCATTTGGCCTGTTCGACCTGCTGCCCTCAGGGAGGCGCTATAGGTGCATCAGAACAAGGACAAACAGACTCAAGAACAGTTGCTTTCCAAAAGCCATAACCTCCCTGAACTCACACATGCACTGACTTCACAGCCTAACCCCCGGACTTCCATCTATCCACCTACTGTAATTTGTACTGTAACTGTAATTTTTTTAAATATGTGCAATAACCCATACTGTATATAGGAATCCTATTTATTCACTCTATTCACCCATTGTCTTTATATAGATATGTATATAGCGCCGCAGAACTGTGCACCTTATCCCCCCCCCCCCCCCCCCCCTTTGTTTTGTTTTTTGTTTTTTGCACTAATTACATGTCTGCACTGAGTAGGAGCTGCTTTTAATCTCATTGTACATGTGTATAGTGACAATAAAATGGCATTCTATTCTATATTGAGATGAAAGTGAATGCAACTATAAAATAAATGGAATGCCAATTAATATGGACCAGGCTATCATTTTTCCTCTGTTTAAGAAGGAACTGCAGATGCTGGAAAATTGAAGGTAGACAAAAATGTTGAAGAAACTGAAGAAGGGTTTCAGCACGAAACTTTGCCTATCTCCTTCGCTCCATAGATGCTGCCTCACCCGCAGAGTTTCTCCAGCATTTTTGTCTACCTATCATTTTTCCTCTCTTCCCTGAGTGATAGTTGCATTCTCATTTTAAGATTAGACTTGAAATAAAAGGGTTGGGAGGTCATTTTGCAGTTGCATAAGACATTGGTGAGTCTGCATTTAGAGTATTGTGTTCAGTTCTGGGCACCGTGTTATAGAAAAGTTGTTGTTTAGCTGGAAAGGCTACAGAGAAGATTTACAAGGATGTTGCCCAGACTAGAGGGTCTGAGCTATAGGGGGAGGTTGAGCAGGCTGGGACTATACCTTGGAGTGCAGGAGGATGAGGGGAGATCTTATAGAGGTGTATAAAATCATGAGAGGAATAGATCGGGTAGATGCACAGAGTCTCTTGTCCAGAGTACAGGAATTGAGGACCAGAGGACATACAGTAGGTTTAAGATGAAGGGGATCTAAGGGCTAGCTTTTTAACAAAAAGGGTGGTGGGTGTATGGAACAAGCTGACGGAGGAGGTAGTTGAGGCTGGGACTATCCCACCATTTAAGAAACAATTAGACATGTACATGGATAGGACAGGTTAGAGGGGGTATGGACCAAACGCGAGCAGGTGGGACTAGTGTGGCTGGGACATGTTGGCCGGTGTGGGAAAGTTGGGCCGAAGGGCCTGTTTCCACGATGTATCACTCTATGACTCTCTTGAGAACCTGACAATATTCCTGAAGCAGAAATGGAGAGGTCAAATATCACCACAGGGATAAGGCTTTTCATATTTATTTTGTGTGCCTCCTATGTTTGTTGTGCAAGGCATAAAACTCCAAGACACTGATAACAACAGAGTCTTGTCAGCCAGTGATATAAAGAGTTATGCAAGATAGACACAAAAAGCTGGAGTAACTCAGCGGGACAGGCAGCATCTCTGGAGAGAAGGAATGGGTGACGTTTCGGGTCGAGACCCTTCTTCAGAATGAGAGTCAGGAGAAAGGGAAACGAGAGATATAGACAGAGATGTAGAGAGATATAGAACAATGATTGAAAGAAATTGAAAAAACTAATGATGATAAAGGAAACAGGCCATTGTTAGCTGTTTGCTAGGTGTATATCTCTCATTTCCCTTTCCCTTGACCCCCAGTCTGAAGAAGGGTCTCGGCCTGCAACGTCACCCATTCCTTCTCTCCAGAGATGCTGCCTGCCTGTCCCGCTGAGTTACTCCAGCATTCTGAGTCTATCCTCAGTTTAAACCAGCATCTGCAGTTCCTTCCTACACATAAAGAGTTATGGAACCGTCAGACTGGTGGTGAGCCATGATTTGATAGAATGTGGAAGATGAATGGTCTCCTCCTGTTCCCTTCCACTCGTGCTTCTATGAAAGAACTTTGATTGGAATGAGGAATGAAGGCACTCAACAATGGAAATACATAACAGCCTGTAAAAGATTTATTGCTGCAATGAAATGATCAGAAAATATGCTAAAAACGAGCAAACGAGGGATACCATATAAAAATAGATACGCATGGATGTGTCTTCCATACCAGCACTAAATGCATCATAGCGGCAGCATGGTGGCGTTGAGGTAGAGTTGCTGCTGTACAGCGCCGGAGACCCGGGTTCGATCCTGACTACAGGTGCTATCTGTATGGAGTTTGTACGTTCTTCCCGTGACCTGCGTGTTTTTTCTCCAAGATCTTTGGTTTCCCCCCACACCCCAAAGACACATAGATTTGTAGGATAATTGGCTTGTTGTGATTGTAAAATTGTCCCTAGTGTGTGCAGGATAATGTGTTAATGTGCGGGGGTCGCTGGTCGGCAAGGACTCAGTAGGCCGAAAGGCCTGTTTCCACTCTGTATATCTAGACTAAACTGAACTAATTAAGAAGCATTAGCACATTGCATCCTGCCGCTGAAGCACATTCAAATGAACTACCACATGCTGATACCAATATTCAAAATGTTGAGTAATTTATACGCATGTGGAGTTACACACACACACACAGTTTTGAAAAATACATATTGAAAAGAACATAAATATTTGGCTCTTTTGAAAGCATTAATCTTCCTTCAACATCAGTGGCAAATCTTTGAATGTCAAGTGCTTTTTGATCTCTGACAATGGTCAACAAACTAGATATGTAGGAAGGAACTGCAGATGCTGGTTTAAACCAAAGATAGATACATAATGCTGGAGCAACTCAACAGGACAGGCATCATCGCTGGAGAGAAGGAAGGGGTGATGTTTCAGGTCGAGACCCTTCTTCGGACTGATACTCATGCTCTGCTTTTTGAGTGTCTATAATGCTCCTTTCTTTGGCTATGTCTGTCAGAGCATCAAAATGTAAGAGAACAGGAGAGGATTAATCCAGTGTCTCGACCTGAAACATTCCTTCTCTCCAGAGTTGCTGCCTGTCCCTCTGAGTTCCTCCAGCATCTTGTGTCTATCTTCAGTTTAAACCAGCATCCGCAGTTCCTTCCTACACATTAATCCATAAAAGATGCAGCATCTTTAATTATATCGGCGAGACAAAGCGCAGGCCCGGCGATCGTCTTGCTGAACGCCTCCGCTCAGTCCGTCTAGGCCTACACGATCTGCCGGTTGCTAAACACTTTAACTCCCCCTCCCATTCCCACACTGACCTTCCTGGGCCTCCTCCACTGTCAGAGTGAGGCCCAGCACAAATTGGAGGAACAGCACCTCATATTTTGCTTGAGCAGCTTACAACCCAGTGGTATGAATGTTGACTTCTCTAACTCCAAGTAATCCTTGCTTTCCCCCCTCTCTCTCTCCATCCCTCGCCCACCCTAGTTCTCCGACCAGTTTCACTGTCCTGATTAATTTTACTGATGATATGCTTCTTTGTCACCTTCCTTGCAGCTAACATTGAACCATTCTACATTTCCTCGGGCATTGTCTGCTTTGATTTATCGTTTTCACACCTTACCCTTCCATATCTCTAGTCTCCCTCTCCCCTGACTCTTAATCTGACGAAGGGTCTCGACCACGAAACTTCATCCATTCCTTCTCTCCAGAGATGCTGCCTGTCCCGCTGAGCTACTCCAGTCATTTTGTGTCTGTGTTCAAGAAGGAACTGCAGATGCTGGAAAATCGAAGGTAGACAAAAGTGCTGGAGAAACTCAGCAGGTGAGGCGGCATCTATGGAGCGAAGGGAATAGGCAACGTTTCGGGCCGAAACCCTTCTTCAGTCTGAAATGTTGCCTATTTCCTTCGCTCCATAGATGCTGCCTCAACCATTTTGTGTCTATCTTCGGTGTAAACCAACATCTGCAGTTCCTTCCCACACACAACATGAAACACAATGGAACTTGTTTTCTTCGCATTTGATGTCAGTGAGAACACAAATAATCAATATTCTTGAACGAGAGAAATGGTGAGCACATCAATTAGAATAAACTTCTGGAATATTATCTAAATATCTCATGGTTTTGTCCGAGGCATTTAGTTACGTATAGCTAAAATTTGCCTTGAAAAGATAATGTCTCTAGTTCTGATTTACCCAAGGGTTCGCTATCCTTTCGATAATATATTACATTTTGACAAGAAACTGCTGCTACAAAAACCAGCTGTGGAGGGTTTAAATAGAACTATGGGATGTCTACAAATCATAAACGTCTCTCTAATCCTAGATATTGTCCATGTCAAGTCAATCTCATGCTTGTATCACAAAGATATGCGAATATTATTTCTGTGCTCTGTCCATTTTACTGTGCTTATGTTATATGACATTTGATAGCTGTGGGAACGCAATTTTGAACAAATGATGTGTGGGCACTAAATCATTTGAGGGTTCTGTTGCTCCAAGTCATATCCCTCAACTTGTCTTTGAGAAGGAAAGTTGATCAAAGGTGAACGTAAGGGGACAGAAATGTTGTTTCTCTCAGTCACTAGTTCACAAGTTATAGGAGTAGAATTAGGCCATTCAGCCCATCGAGTCCACTCCGCCATTCAATCATGGCTGACCTATGCCTCCTAATCCCATTTTCCTGCCTTCTCCCCATAACCCTTGACACCCGTTCTAATCAAGAATTTGTCTATCTATTCCTTAAAAATATCCGCTGACTTGGCCTACACAGCCCTCTGTAGCAATGAGTTCCACAAATTAACTACCATCTGATTAAAGAAGTTCCTCCTCACCTCATTTCTAAAAGAACGCCCTTTAATTCTGAGGCAATGACCTCTGGTCCTAGACTCTCCCACCAGTGGAAACATCCTCTCCACATCCACTCTATCTATGCCTTTCATTATTCTGTAAGTTTCAATGAGGTCCCCCCTCAACTTTCTAAACTCCAGCGAGTGCAGGCCCAGTGCTGTCAAACGCTCATCATATGCTAACCCACTCATTCCTGGGATCATTCTTGTAAGCAACCCTTGCAAGCAACTCGTGTAAAAACGAGAAATGCTGGAAATTATCAGCGGGTCGGGAAGCATCTGTGTAGAAAGTAACTATGAGTTGATGATAAGTCATCAGAACCAATGTAAAACTTTTACTCGATTTCTGCCTCATGGAGCCATTGATAGCATTGAAACAGGCCTTTCATCCCATCTCGACTATGCTAACCAAGATGCCCCATCGAAGCAAGTCACATTTACTCATGTGTGCCCCATATTCCCACAAACCTTTCCTATTGATGTACTGTCAAATTCCTTTTCAATGGTGTGATTGTACTACTTCATCTAGCAACTTGATTCATATACCCACCACCTTCTCATAGAGCCTTAGAGTGTGGAAACAGGTCCTTTAGCCAACTTGCCCACACCGGCCAACATATCCCAGCTACAATGATCCCACCTGCCTGCGTTTGGCCCATTCCCTCCAAATCTTCTGTTGAAAAAGTTGCCCCTCAGGTTCCTATTAAGTCTTTTTCTTCTCATCTTGAACCTCTGTACTCTAGTTCTTGATTCCCCTCCCCTGTGAAAAAGATTCTGTGCATTCTCCCTGTCTATTCCCTTCATGATTGTATACACCACCATCAGATCAACTCAAACCTCCTGCACTGCAAGTAATGAAGTCCTAGACTGCCCAACATCTGTACCCAAAAATACAAGGATTACTGGTCTTAATGACTACAGGCCTGTCGCACTGACCTCGGTAGTCATGAAGACCTTTGAAAGCCTTGTGCTGGCCAAGCTGAAAAATATCACAAACCCCCTGCTGGACCCTCAGGGCCAATAGGTCTGTGGGACGCCGTCAACCTGGGCCTGCACTTCATCCTCCAGCACCTAGACAGCCAGGGGACTTATGCGAGGATTTTGTTTGTTGATTTTAGCTCTGCATTTAACACCATTTTGCCAGAGCTACTACACACCAAACCTTCCGAGTTGACTGTGCCTGAACCCCTCTGTCGGTAGATCACCAGCTTCCTGACAGACAGGAAGCAGCAAGGGAGGTTGGGAAAGTACATCTTGGACCCGCAGACCCTCAGCATAGGAGCACCGCAAGGCTGCGTACTCTCCCCTCTCCTCTACTCTCTCTACATCAATGACTGCACCTCCACTGACTCCTCTGTCAAACTTCTCAAGTTTGCGGACGACACAACCCTGATTGGACTGATCCAGGATGGGGAGGAATCTCCCTACAGACAGGAGGTTACACAGCTGGCGTCCTGGTGCCATCGCAACAACCTGGAGCTCAATGCTCTTAAGACAGTGGAATTGATTGTAGACTTTAGGAGAGCTCCCCCTCCCCTCACCACACTCACCATCAACAACACCACAGTCACATCTGTGGAGTCCTTTAGGTTCCTGGGAACCATCATCTCCAAGGACCTTAAGTGGGGGCCACCTTCGACTCAACAGTAAAAAAGGCCCAACAGAGGATGTACTTCCTGCGGCAGCTGAGGAAGCACAATCTGCCCCAGGCAATGATGGTCCAATTCTATACTGCCATCGTAGAGTCTGTCCTCATCTTCTCCATCATGGTCTGGTTTGGCTCAGCCACCAAGCATGACATCCGGAGGCTGCAGCGAATCGTCCGATCAGCAGAGAAGGCTATTGGCTGCAACCTTCCCTCCATTGACAAGGCGTAGGCGACTCTGGACTCCCAAAGCTGCCACAGTGACATAAAAACACATTTTTTTCCACGAGGAGTAGCTCTACTCAATAACCAAAAATCTGTAGCCTCCATTTTCTCAGGTATTTTATTTAATTCAAATATTTAATCGATAATGTTTTATTATTAATGTTTAATGTTTTATGTGTTATTCCTAACTATCACTGTATGTCATGTTGTCACTTGCGGGCTGAGCACCAAGGCAAATTCCTTGTATGTGAATACTTGGCCAATAAACTTATTCATTCATTCATTCATACATAGAGGGAGAAGGGAGGGAGAGAGAGAGAGAGAACGGGGAGAGAGAGAGAAGGGAGGAGAGAGAGAAAGGAGAGAGAGAGAATGGGGAGAGAGAGAAGGAGAGAGAGAGAAAATGAGAGAGAGAATGGGGGAGAGAGAAGGGAGAGAGATAGAAGGGAGAGAGAGAGAAAGGAGAGAGAGCGAGAATGGGGAGGGAGAGAATGGGGAGAGAGAGAGAATGGGGAGAGAGAATGGGGAGAGAGAATGGGGAGGGAGAGAGAATGGGGAGAGAGAGAGAATGGGGAGAGAGAATGGGGAGAGAGAGAGAGAAGGGAGAGAGGAACGATGGCACGTTATAACCCGCAACCGTCCCATTCTGACCGCCGCCGAACCCCCACACCGCACCATTGCACCTTTCTTCACGGCTGCCCAGTGATGTCTCGGCTCTGACAATTCGAGGGATCTAACCGGTAACAACACTAAGAGCAGCCCCGGGCCACCGCGTTCCCCGACTCAAGTCTGGGCCTGAAAAATCAGGTGGTGGGCCTGATGTGTCCCGCGGGCCATAGTTTGGAGACTCCTGCTTTACATGAGCTAAACAGAAATGTACAGAAGTACAAAAATTGATTACTTTATTATTGTGATAAGTATAGATATATATTTTTTAATCTAATAACTTTCTAATGTACCGACAAAATCTACCTTCCCAAGCGGCATATCTTGTTCCGCTCCATGATCTTTGGTCAGCGCCACCGCTGCTGAAGCTAGCTAACGTGGAGGGAGAGTGAGGCAGCGTCAATTACATGGGCGCACGTTCTTCCTCCACTGGACGCAAGACGCGCCCCCTTGACGCTGCCTCCCCTGCTTTTACATTGCAGTTTTATGTGAGACCAGCGAGCACAAATTTAATATCTTTATATGTAAAATACGTTACCTGGACTAAGGAAGGTGAGGACATGTAATAAAAGGGGTTACAAACATTACATTGGTGACATACATAGAGACAGTAACAGGCACACGCTTATTGCCCGCGCTCCATGCAGGTACTAAGGGGTTGGGCAATCAGAGGGGAGGCTAAGCTCGTCGCTGCCTCACCTCTCACCTCTCCCTGTATTTGCAGCAGAGCTGCGAAAAATTTGTGATTTTTACTATAAAAAATGATTAGGTTCATATAGAAATGACATTTATAACACAGATCAGTGGGAAAATCTTTATATTTATTTTATATTAATATTATTTTTCTTTACTTTTCTTAACAGCTAATTTCATTGGGAGTGTGACAGGTGAGGCTCTGCCTCCCCTGCCTCCCCTGCCTCCCCTGCCTCCCCTGACCGCACATCTCTGCTCCAAGCCTGGCCCTTAGCTGGCCCGTCTGGCAACGGTCCCTAATGTACGGGGAGAAAATGTGTGATGCCAACAGGGAAAGAAATGGATAACGCAAACAGGGTAATATTTAAAAGAAGTTACATGCATATATTTTATTTTAAAGATAACCTGGAATAATATACATCGGTGAAGGTACATTGCAACCTGTGAATTAGTATTTACACTGAGCTGATCAACAGAGGTTAATGTCAAGCCTAACGGGAAATCAGGCCATTCCCTGTTGATTTCCTCCGTGGCTCCTTGGGTATTATACAAATACATATTTTTGTTTAAAAATAAAATAGCTGTTCTTATTTTCAAAAATAATGGAAGAGCTTCTAAAATATGGGAGGCTTGCGAGTGTTCCTGGCGCATCTCCTTCTGCGGTACACAGAAAACACAGTTCTACCCCCTCCGACCACTTGCCTGCTAATATTAACAATATCTCCACTGAGCATTCATGTGGAGATTTCAACGCTGCGGAAATAACATCACCAAAAGCAATGCTGGGCAGAAGTACCCCTCTTTGTGCAATCTTATTACATTCAGGTGAGTCTCCTTTGATGGGAGTAGAGGAATAGCCATAAGGTCATGTGATAGGAGCAGAATTAGGCCATTCGGCCCATCAAGTCCATTCTGCCATTAAATCATGGCTGATCTATCACTCCCTCCCAACCCCATTCTCTTGCCTTCTCCACATAACCCAACACCGGTACTAATCAACAATCTATCTATCTCTGCCTTAAAAATATCCATCGACTTGGCCACCAAGGCATTCTGTGGCAAAGAATTCCACACAGATTCACCACCCTCTGACGAAGTTTTCTGTCTGAAATTCCTCCTGCCTAAAGGAACGTCCTTTAATTCTGAGGCTGTGACCTCTAGTCCGAGATTCTTCCACCCGTGGAATCAGTGTGGAGATGTTTATATCTCCAATCCAATCACAGTTAAAAAATCTGTAGTACAATTACAAGTTTTATTGCTTTATAATTGGAGTGTGTCTGAACGGTATTTTGTGCTCTATAATGTAGGATTGATTTAGCTGTAGAAATCTCAGTGCAGCAGTGCAGGGTGAAATTTGAGATGATAAATTACAAGCATCCACACGTTATTATGCCCAACATTTAAACTGCATTAGATTAAGTGCAATGCTTCCCAAAATGGATTAGCACCAAAAGGTTAAAATACAACTCATGGTAACACTGGTCTATGATGAACTGGTAACCAATTCATTATTTTTCTATTAAAAACATTTCTGAGTAAATGATACTAACCAGATCCAACCATAGGTTCACTCCTGAGTTCCCCACAGAAAGTGACTTCCCTGCAATTGAATGTAGGACCTGAGGTAATTCATCAAAATACTAGGATTCTTCGTTAATTTATATTTTCCAAGCCTTCCTGTTGTTGGATAAAATCCAACTTCGATTGTCCGTCCCTTCACATTCTTCCATATGCAAACTATATACATTGATACGCATTAAATTATACATTTTATCTCCATATATTAAGTCAGCAGTAAGCCTACTTGCCTTGCTGTCCAATTTAATTAACATTTGAATGCCTGTGACCTATGTGCTCAAAAGGTCATAAGAGATAGCAGAATTTGGCCATTCGGCCCATCATGTCTACTCCGACATTCAATCATGGCTGATCTATCTCTCCCTCCTAACCCCATTCTTCTGCCTTCTCCCCATAACCCCTGACGCCAACTACTAATCAAGAATCTATCTGTCTCTGACTTGGCCCCCACAGCCTTCTATGGCAAAGAATTCCACACAGATTCACCACCGTCTGACTAAAGAAATTCCTTCTCATCTCCTTCCTTTAATTCCGAGGCTATGGCCTCTAGTCCTAGACTCTCCCACTAGTGGAAACATCCTCTCCACATCCACTCAATCCAAGCCTATCAGAATGAATGCTGACTTCAAACTAGAGTGGCATTCAAAGTTTAAACATAAACAGTAACATTTTTTTCGTTAAATGTTATAAAAATAACAAATATGTGGGAAGCAGGCATCTACATCAAAATTAGTAGCATTTTCTAACCAGTACGGGTTATTGTGTACCGGTGCGATCGTTTCACTGAACACCTCCACTCAGTCCGCCTAAACCGACCTGATCAACCTGGTTGCTAAACACTTTAACTCCCCCTCCTATTCCCACACTGACCTTTCTGTCCTGGGCCTCCTCCATTGTCAGAGTGAGGCCCAGCGCAACCTGGAGGAACAGCACCTCATATTTTGCTTGGGCAACTTACACCCCAGCGGTATGAATATTGACTTCTCTAACTTCAAGTAAGCCTTGCTTTCCCTCTCTCTCCATCCCTCCCTCTTCCCAGTTCTCCCACCAGTCTGACTGTCCCCCGATTACATTTTATCTCTGTCTGCTTTATTGTCATCTTCTCCCCAGCTAACAATGATCTATTCTACATTTCCTTGATCTCCACCCCCTTTGATGTCTCGTTCTCACACCTTACTTCCTTATCTCTGTATCTCTCCCTCTCCATCCATCCACCCCCACCCGTCATACCAGCTTCAAAGTTGTCTTGTTGAGTCTCATTGTCCGTAACTCATTCTCACCTCGCCCACAGCTAACAATGGCCAGTTTCCTTTATCATCGGTTTTTGCATAATCTTACATTCATTTGTTCTGTATCTCTCCAAATGATGGTCTCGTTTCCCTTTCCCCTGACTCAGTCTGAAGAAGGTTCACAACCCGAAACGTCACCCATTCCTTCTCTCCAGAGATGCTGCCTGTCCCACTGAGTTACTCCAGCTTTTTGTGTCCATCTTCTGCAATTCCTTCCTATGAATTACTGTGGCTGTGGAAATGTCAGAGCTGATGGAAATTGTGCCCTCCCTTTAAGCAATTAATAGCAGACCAGATACCGGACTGGCAAATCTACAATATTAAGGTTCTACATATACGATGCGGCACCCAGTCTGAATGTAAACAATAATTATTTGTGCTTCTCCATTAAAAATGACTGGATCACAAGATTGGGTCTATTAGCATGCTATATTGACCAGGCAAAAGATAGACACAAAATGGAGAGAAGGAATGGGTGACATTTTGGGTCGAGACCCTTTGCCAGACCCGAAACGTCACCCATTACTTCTCTGCGGAGATGCTGCCTGTCCCGCTGAGTTACTCCAGCACTCTGTGTCTATCTTCAGTTAAAACCAGCATCTGCAGTTCCTTCCTGTACCTATTGACTAGGCGAGTTCCTTTGTGCACACATCCAAGACAACTTTTATGAAATCTGCTCTCATCTAGTAAGATAAATATATGCAAACACTGTGGTACACACACAGGTACATGGTTCAGACTCCCTCCGCATGGTCGTTTCTCCCCGGCTGTTGTCAGGCAACTGAACCATCCTATCACCAACAATAGAGTGGTCCTGACCTACACTTTGCTGAAAATTATTGACGCATTGTCAGAGCTTTGATTTTCGATTCATTCTTTCTCAGGATGTGACCTTTGCAAGAAAGGTCAGCAATTGTGTATGAAGGAACTGCAGATGCTGGTTTAAACCAAAGATAGACACTGAATGATGGAGTAACTCAGGGGGACCGGCAGCATCTCTGGAGAGAAGGACACATTCCCAGATGACCTTGGGAAATCGGCAACCCACTCCGTAAAGTTGAATTGAATCATTTATTGTCACTTGTGACAAGTCACAGTGAAATTCTTTACTTGTATTACCAAGGTATGCAAACAGTCGCCACACAAAGGGTGTTTACAGAGTTACAAGTTACTCCCCCCACCTCACCGTGCCAGTTCCCCCTTTGTTCTTCCACCTCCCTCACGGCGGTCCCCCCCATGCCAGGTCCTCTTTTCTTCCTTCCCCCGGCAGCGGTGTCCACACTTCCACGTGCCCGTTCTCGTCCGTTGGTCGGCGCCATCATCGACCGCCGCACCGACCTCCCCACTATCGCCCCCGCCGACGGTCAACTCCCGACACCTCCACGGCACCGAGGTTGACAGGTTCTTGATTAGTAAGTGTGTCAGGGATTATGGGGAGAAGGCAGGGGAATGTGGTCTGAAGAAGGGTCTCGACCCGAAACGTCACCCATTCCTTCTCTCCAGAGATGCTGCCTGTCCCGCTGAGTTACTCCAGCTTTTTGTATCCATCTCTGGTGGAATCCAACATCTGCAGTTCCTTCCTACACATTTCTTCACTGCCCTTGAGTTTCCTGGCAGTGATCTCTGACACTCTCTTTAATCATAGCAGCTAGCCAGTCATAGGTAGAAATCGGAATTGATTCATTATTTATTTCTTGAGTGAAAATTAAAAAGCATTACTAAAACAATCCACATAAAAGCGTGCTATAGCAGGGGGCATTTTAGTCTTAATATGTGTATTTACAATCATACAGATCTATCATAAGTTTATGTTATAGGAGCAGAATTAGGCCATTCAGCCCATCAAGACTGCTCCTCCATTCAATCATGGCTGATTTATCTTTCCCTTTCAACCCCATTCTCCTGCCTTCTCCCCATAACCCACGATGCCCGTATTAATCAAGAACCTATCAATCTCCCCCTTAAAAATATCTATTTTAAGCTATCCAAATGATCTTGCTAGGTCCATTTGTCAAGATCGACACAAAATGCTGGAGCAACTCAGGCAGCATCTATGGAGAGAAGGAATGGGTGATGTTTCGGGTCGAGACCCTTCTTCAGACTGACGTCAGGGGGTGAGGGAGATAGATAGATAAGCCAGCAGATAGATAAAGGTCAGCGATTGTTGCCTGCCTCCCACTACCCAGAGCAGATGCTGAAGGAGGTTCATACATTGTAGATTTTTTTTTAAATCCTAAGAAACTCACAGCTCTGGAAGGTATAGGGCCAGACTTTCGTTACTCCATTTCCTTGTACAGGAACAAAAATCTCACACACCATCTACGATCATCAAGCTTTTCAACACTCAATCACCTTATAATTTTTGCATGTATCTATTGATTCTCCCTGTTAATCAAAATTCCAAATATCTGATAATCTTGCTGTTAGTTCTAATCTAATAATACTGTATGTATTGATAATAGTTATCTGTATTTTATGTAAAGCAAAATCTCTGAGGCCATTTCTTCATTAGTGTTTAGTAAAGGGCCTGTCCCATTTGGGCGTCATTTGCGCGCCATTTACATGACATAATTTACACGACAAAACGCACGACGTAATGCGCGCATGGCGTGCATTACCCGCGCATGGCACGTGGTGAGGCGTGGTAGCGTAGGCAGTGACGCCCAGTCGCGCGCTTCCCCCTAGGATTTTTCCGATTCACAAAATGACGCCCAAGTGGGGCAGGCCCTTCATTCAGAAAGGCACCAGCAAGCCATTAGAGTATTACATTCCAGTTCTATTTCAAGATCAATATAGCACAAGATGCATTTCTGTTTTAAAGATGCCAAATTATTGCAAGTTGGTGTCACGATTTAATATCATTTCTCAGTTATATTAGACTTTTTAGACTTTTGACTTTAGAGATGCAGCCCCTTTGGCCTACCGAGTCCGCGCCGACCAGGGATCACCCCTACACTCACACTATTCTACTCCCTAGGGACAATTTTCAATGTTACCAAAGCCGATTAACCTACAAACCTGCATGTCTTTGGAGTGTGGGAGGAAACTGGAGCACCCGGAGAAAACCCACGTGGTCACAGGGAGAACGTGCAAAACCCCATGCAGACAGCGCCCGTGGACAGGATCGAACCGGGGTTTCTGGCGCTGTAAGGTGGCAACTCTACCGCTGCATCACCCACCGAACTACTGTGCCTCCCAAGATCAACTAATATTAAAATCAACCAATTTCAAGAACCAGAGCCAGGGTTGGATGATCTAATATCACCAGCATTACTGTCTTTATCACCTGCAGTAATGATTTCCAATAGTTTTCCCACAATTTTCTGCAATGAAAACTAAAGGCTTGAGGTACATTCTCAGCATCGATTCGTGATGGTATCGAATGGCAGTGGTTTAGTGTGATTTGTACAGAATCGCCTATCTCGAGAAACCTAATGTTGAGAACTGCAATTTATCCACAACCTGCACTTATACCAAGCCAATTAACCTACAAACCTGTTCAAAAGGGAACTGCAGATGCTGGAATATCGAAGGTACACACAATTGCTGGGGAAACTCAGCGGGTGCAGCAGCATCTATGGAGCGAAGGAAATAGGCGACGTTTCGGGCCGAAACCCTTCTTCAGACTTCTACAAACCTGCTCGTCTTTAGAGTGTGGGATTAAACCGAAGATCTCGCTGCAAACTCACGCAGATCACGGGGAGAACGTACAAACTCCGTACAGACAGCGCCCGTAGTCAGGATTGAACCCGGGTCTCGGGCGCTGCAGGGCTGTAAGGCAACAACTCTACCGCTGCGCCACCGTGCCGCCCTTGATGATTCCAAAACTCCTATAACTAAAATTAGTGTTTTTAAAACTTTGGGACTGATTATTAAATTCCCAGCAGGCACAATTAGTATTGCAGGAGAAAAAAATATTATCATTTAGCAAAATTATCATTTAGCAAAACTATATGCTTTGTAAAATGTGAATGAGGACATGATTTATCTTCTATTAATTTCCTGGTGAATAACTAATATTAATTTGAAGAATGGCTCCTTCTGCATAAATCTCTATGGCAAGTCTGCAGAATAAGAACTGATTACAAAATGCTGGATGTAACTCAGTGGGACAGGCAGCATCTCTGGAGAGAAGGAATTCCGGGTCGACACCTTTCGGGTCGAGTCCCTTCTTCAGACTGAGAGTCAGAGGAGAGGGAGACATAGAGAAAAGGAAGGATAAGGTGTGAAAACAAGACATCAAAGGTGATAGGATCAAGGAAAATGTAGAATAAATCATTGTTAGCGTGGAGAAGTTGACAACGAAGCATAAAGAGATAACATTTAATCAGGGGGACAGTCAGACTGGTCGGAGAACTGGGAAGGGGGAGGGATGGATGGAGAGGGAAAGCAAGGGTTATTTGAAGTTAGAGAAGTCAATGTTCATACCTCTGGGATGTAAGCTGCCCAAGCAAATATGAGGTGCTGTTCCTCCAATTTGCGCTGGGCCTCACTCTGACAATGGAGGAGGCCTAGGACAGAAAGGTCAGTGTGGGAATGAGAGGGGGAGTTAAAGTAACCGGGAGATCAGCAAGGTTTAGGACCCTTTAGTTTCCACTGATGTCCACGTGTGCTCTGGTGTGAACTGTACTTTGAAGCTGGGAAAATGGGTAACAGCTCTGATTAGCTACAACTACAGATATTAATTTGCTTCTCATGGAATTTTGTTTAAATTATTTTTATTACTAACAGGGTTGGCAGTGGAGACAGGAACAGGCCCATCGACCCAATTTGCCTATGCCGAACAAGATGTCACACCTTCCCACATTTAACCAGTATTCCTCTAAACTTTTCTTAATCATGTCCCTGCCCAAATGTCTTTTAAATGTTGTTATAGTCCCTGCCTCAACTACCTCCTCTGGCAGCTCATTCCATACACCCACCACCATACACTGTGTGAAAAAGTTACCCCCTCAAGTTCCTGTTAAATCTTTTCCTTCTCACCATAAACCTAGGTCCTCTGGCTCTAGATTTCCCTACTCTGGGGAAAAGACTTTGTGCTTTCACCCTATCTATTACCCTCCCGATTGTACACACCTCAACAAGATCGCCCCTCAGCCTCCTGCGTTCCAAGGAATAAAATCCTAGCCAGCCAAAACCTTTTCTTACAGCTAGGTCCCCTCAATTCATGGCAACGTCCTCATCTATCTTCACTGAACTCTTTCCGGCTTCGCGACATGCTTCCCATCATGGAGAGATCCAAAACTGAACACAATACTCCAAATGCAGCCGCACCAATGTCTTGTACAACTCTAAAGGGCCTGTCCCACTTGGGCGTCATTTGCGCGTCACGCAGATGGCGCCCCAAAATTCTGGGGCGCCGCGCGTGACTGCCTACGTCACCATGCACCATGCGCGCGTAATGTGCACCATGCGCGCATCACGTGCGCATCATGACGCGCGCGTCGTGCGTCCTGACACGTAAACAATATCGCGTAAATGTCGCCCAAGTGGGACAGGCCCTTAACATAGCATCGCAACCCTGAATGATGAAGGCCAGTGTACCATAAGCCTTCTTGACCACCCTATCTACTCATGGTACCACCTGCATTGCTAGATTCCTCTGCTCCACATTCCCCAGGGCCTTGCCATTCACTGCGAAGGTCCTGCCCTGGTTTGACTTCCCCAAAACACCTCGCACTTACCTGCACCCTCTATACCCAATTCAACTCTGTTCACCATTCCTAAGCCCACTTGCCCAGCTGAGCAAGATCCTGCTGGAACCTTTGATAACCATCTTCACTATCTGCAATATCACAAACTCAAGTGTTACCTGCAAACAGCCTGAAGAAGGGACTCGACCAGAAACGTCACCTATTCCTTTTCCCAGGAGATGCCGCCTGACCCGCTGAGTTACTGCAACTTTCTTCGTTTTAAATCAGCATCTGCAGTTCCTTCCTACAAAACATACTGATCCTGCTTTACACATCAGTGTGTAGGATTGTAATTTGTACCCACCAGTGGGCCCACGGAACCCAGGACAACTGCTGAGAGGGAGGCATGTCTTGCTTTAGAAGACAATTAATGCATGAGGTGACAGTTTTCCAAAGGATGATAGGATAAATTATTGATATGAGGTGGGAAATGGATTGATCTTTAAGGCCCTATGGATATAAATTCAATCTGCAATAGTTCAACATTATTTCTATTCCTTTGTCTTTATCTTATTGCTTCTTTCAAGCTGGCATTAATGTAGTTTAGTGTAATTTAGTTTAGAGATGCAGCGCAGAAACAGGCCCATCGGCCCACCGAGTCCTCGCCGACCAGCGATCCCCGCACACTGACACTATCCTACACACACTAGGGACAATTTACATTTACTAAGCCAATTAACCTACAAACCTGCTCATCTTTAGAGTATGGTAGGAAACCGACCGATGATCTCGGAGAAAACCCACGCAGGTCATGGGGAAACCGTACAAACTCCGTACAGACAGCGCCCGGATCTCCGGCGCTGCAAGCGCTGTCAGGCAGCAACTGTACAGCTGCGCCAACGTGCCGCACAGTAAGTATTCCCATTATTCAGGATGGATCCCTGGCACATCAGTGTGTAGAATTAAACGACCACAAAATCCTGGAATTTCTGCAAATAGGGCGGCAAGTCTTGAATGGGAAGACAATTAATGCACAAGGTGACAGTTATCCAAAGGAAGATAATAATAATAATGGATGGGATTTATATAGCGCCTTTCTAATACTCAAGGCGCTTTACATCACATTATTCATTCACTCCTCAGTCACACTCGGTGGTGGTAAGCTACTTCTGTAGCCACAGCTGCCCTGGGGCAGACTGACGGAAGCGTGGCTGCCATTCTGCGCCTACGGCCCCTCCGACCACCACCAATCACTCACACACATTCACACACATTCACACACAGGCAAAGGTGGGTGAAGTGTCTTGCCCAAGGACACAACGACAGTATGCACTCCAAGCGGGATTCGAACCGGCCACCTTCCGGTTGCCAGCCGAACACTTAGCCCATTGTGCCATCTGTCGATAGTTCAGCAGACCAAAGGTTGCTTAAGGTTTTGTGAATTTTAGAATTTCATTCTCACTTTTGGTTTGTGTCTGTCACCTACGCACTCCCTGCCTGTCCCGCTGTGTTACTCCAACATTTTGTGTCTATCTTTATATTAGCAAAATTGCATTCAAAATATATACTGTATTTGCTATGTTAGTGCATGGTTCTAGAGATAAGCACCTGAAGCACAGGAGTGCTCTTCCGGTAACGCTTTGCACAAACCTGCCTAAAACTGTCTAAAACTCACCAATAACCTGCCCATTGACAATAGACAATAGGTGCAGGAGTAGGCCATTCGGCCCCATGAGCCATTCTATGTGATCATGGCTGATCATCCACAATCAGTACCCCGTTCCTGCCTATTCCCCATATCCCATGACTCTGCTATCTTTAAGAGCCCTATCTCAAGGGCCCGTCCCACTGCGGCGAACTAATTGGAGAGTTTGGAAGAGTTTCATACTCGCCACGTGGTCGACACGAGATCCTAGGAGGTCTTTGTAACTCTCCTTCATGCTCGAGAGTAGTCCCCGCGTACTCGAGGCCTCAGCTAGGTCGTGGCGTATTTTTCAACATGCTGATAAATGCCCACGAGTAAAAAAAGGTTGCCATGGAAAAAATCGCTATTTTTTTCATCGTGGGTTTAGTCGAGGTAGGTCGTAGTAGGTCGGCATGTTATTCGTAGGTAGTCGAGGGTAGTCGAAGGTAAAGCTCGTTGAGAAAAAAAAGGTAAGTAAACCGACTGTTAACGTTAAATGCCCGCTAAACTTTATTAAAAGTTGTCTGGCTTCTTAAAAGTGTTTCCACTCCTTCTCTCCCCCCTTTTCTCCCCTTCTATCCCCTTCTCTCCCCCTTCTCCCCTCACCCCTCTCCGCGCTTTCTAAAGGACTTACCGTAACTGTGCAGCCGTCTTTTACCTTCCTGTTCATCGCGGGTGTGAGTTTCAGACAGCGCTCCCCCGCTTTCCCCGGTCCCCGCCTTTGCGATGTGTTTGTGTGTGTGTGTGTGTGAGTGTGTGTGAGTGTGTGTGTGTGTGTGTGTGTGTGTGTGTGTGCGTGTGTGTGTGTGTGTGTGTGAGTGTGTGTGTGTGTGTGTGTGCGTGCGTGCGTGCGTGTATTTGTGTGTGTGCGGTCGGTCGATCAGGCTCACGGTTTCATCGCTGACGGTCGATCCATCTCGAGGTTTTTCAGGCGAGTGCCCTCGAGCTTGAAGGTCGAAGACAGTCGCCGAAAAGTCGCGTTAGTGGGACAGGCCCTTAACTCTCTCTTGAAAGCATCCAGAGAATTGGCCTCCACTGCCTTCTGAGGCAGAGAATTGCACAGATTCACAACTCTCTGGGTGAAAATGTTTTCCTCATCTCTGTCCTAAATGGCCTAAATGGCCAACATAGAAACATCAGCCGCTAACGGGTGTCACATAATTAAAAACAAAATTAACATGTAGAACTGTGCACGAACAGATGTAGCAAATATAACACAGTATTTTGAATGCAATATTGCTCATTTAAAGAGAGATGCAAAATGTTGGAGTAACTCAGCAGGACAGGCAACATCTCTGGAGAGAAGAATGGGTGACGTTTCGGGTCGAGACCTTTCTTCAGATTGGGGGTCAGGGAAGACGAGAGAATTGGAAGGGTAAGGTGTGAAAAGGACAGATCAAAGCAGCTGATGCTCAAGGAAATGTAGAATGGTTCATTGTTGGCTGAGGGGAAGGTGACAACATACAATCATTAATCAGGAAGACAGTGAAACTAGTCGGAGAACTAGGGTGGGGGAGGAACAGAGAGAGAGGGAAAGCAAGTTAGAAAAGTCAATGGTCATACCGCTGGGGTGTAAACTGCCCAAGTGAAATATGAGGTGCTGTTCCTCCAATTTGCTCTGAGCCTCACTCTGAGAATGGAGGAGGCCCAGGACAGAAAGATCAGTGTGGGAATGGGAGGCAGATTTCAAGTGTTTGGCAACAGGGAGATTACGCAGGCTGAGCGGAGGTGTTCAGCGAAACGATCGCCGAGCCTGGGCTTGCTCTTGCCGACATACAGCAGCCCGCACCTGGAAACAGCGGATACAGTAGATGAGGCTAGAGGAGGTGCTAATACAAAGTCCAGGGAGTGAACCCTCAAAGCAGAAGACTGGATTTGTAAAACAAAGCCCTGCTCGTCGGGTGAGTGGTATTAACTCTTAAGGGAAAGAGTCGATCCTCATATCAGATGTCCAGTGTTGGCACCAAGTTCTTCCAGATCAGGCAACACGCATTTGGGATCCTTCTCTCTGCCTCAGCTGCAACTTCAGTCCGTCATCTCTTATTGCACTGACGTGGTCTGATATTACTTCCTGTACCACTCGCTCGGTGAACTCGGAGAAGGCAGATTATGTGTCGAGTTCAAGTGGATTTGTACTGCGTGTTCAGGCGTTCCAGGTACTCGGCTGGGACCCTTAGCCACGGAAGGCCACGATGCTTGTTGGAGAAATGATCAACAGTCGTTTTTGCAGCCGATTCATTTCTTCCTGGCAGTGATCGAGCATCTTATCAATGCGTTTATTGATACAAATGGTGTGTGTGTGTGTGGGGAAGGCATTTGATGCAAGGCAGCCTTGTGAACTGGATCACCGTGTGAACTCCACGTCATTTCCTGACATTGCTCCCATCCGCTCCCCTTTTCACACAGTCTCAACTTTGCTGGGATCGTAAGCATCTGGAAAAGAGGAAGGACATAGACATAAGAAAACCGCACAGACATCTGTTTCACACTTTAAACCCCTGTCTCACGGTGCGAGTCCACCCACGAGTGATCCCGAGTTTCAAACAAATCAAACTCGTGGTAATCACGTAGAATTAACATAGCGGGAACGTCAGAACTCGGAACGCTAACGGCAGGTACTCGGGAAACTTGTTAACTCGTGAAAATCTTTCAACATGATGAAAGATTTCCACGAGTCAAATTTACACTTGAGATAAACATTTTAAACTTTTAAACTATTTGTAAGAACGTAGTAGCCTGTGAGTTTACCGTAGTGACTCGTGAGTCTACCGTGGGCACTCTTTAACTCAGCGGGACAGGCAGCATCTCTGGAGAGAAGGAATGGGTGACGGGATGAAGTTTCCAAAATTCTGCTGCGTCTTTGTGTTACTCCAGCACTGTGTGTTCACTTTTTGTCAACCAGCATCTGCCCTTTCTTCTGTATGACATTATTTGTATCCGTGGCAGTTGATTGTCGCTCCCTTCAGTTTCCCAGGTGGTCGGGACGGGACTGGAGTTGGGAGGGAAAGGTGGGGAAGGGGAATGGGGGGGGAGGAGGAGGGAGGGGCGGAGGGCAGTGGGGGGAGGGGGGGGGTGGGGTTGGGGTGACTTACTACGGGAGACAAGTGTACGAGAGGTGTACTGACTGTGTGGGCAGACACTTTGGTAGTGATTGCCACTGGGGTTCACTGTCGAGGACTTCATAATGCAGAGAGCATTATAAACAGTGGAGCGATTAACCCTGGAAAGGGGGGAGACTTCTCTCTGAGTTGGACCCAGGAAACTGAAGAAGGCTCACGTAGACTTAATATTTTCTTGAGGTTATTAACGACAGATAAATGGATGGGAAGGGTTTAGTAGGCTATGGGCCACATGCAGGCAAATAGGACTACCCCAAGACGCCAACTTGGACAGTGTGGGATTGACATGTTTTGTATTTTTCCTTTCTAAAGATGCAGTGTATTTTGGTGGCTATTGCACACTGCAGACCAGAAGTGCCTTCAATACCCAGATATACCAGATCCACATAAAATCTTTTTTAGCGACAACTGTTTATAATGCTCTCTGCATTATGAAGTCCTCGACAGTGAACCCCATGGGCAATCACTACCAAAGTATCTGCCCACACAGTCAGTATACCTATCCTACACTTGTCCCCCATACTAAGTCACCCCAACCCACCCCCATCTCCCCCCACTCCCCTCCTCCCCTCCCCCCCTCCCCCCCACCTTTCCCTCCCAACTCCAGTCCCGTCCCGACCCCCTGGGAAACTGAAGGGAGCGACAATCAACTGCCACGGATACAAATAATGTCATACACAAGAAAGGGCAGATGCTGGCTGACAAAAAGTGAACACACAGTGCTGGAGTAACACAAAGACGCAGCAGAAATTTGGAAACGTCATCCCATCACCCATTCCTTCTCTCCAGAGATGCTGCCCGCCCGGTGAGTTAAAGAATGCCCACAGTAGACTCACGAGTCACTACGGTAAACTCACGGGCTACTACGTTACTAGTTCCGACGTTCCCGCTATGTTAATTCTACGTGACTACCACGAGTTTGATTTGTTTTAAACTCGGGATCACTCGTGGGTGGACTCGCACCGTGAGACAGGGGTTTAATCCTTGCAACTGCAGGCATGCAAACTCTTCGGCAAGTGCAGCCTCACATGAGTAGCTGCTCTGGAACTGTGTTAAACCATTTGTTGAAAGCAGAGCAGACTGAAGAGGCTGTCCCACTGTACGAGGTAATACAAGAGTTCTCCCGAGTTTCCCCTGATTCGAACTAGGAGAATTACGGTAATAGCCGATCGTAGGTACTCGGGACTCTCGTGGACATTTTTCAACATGTTGAAAACAATTTCACGAGCTTACCACGTTTCCCGAGTACCTGTCGTTAGCGTTATGAGCCGCCAAGAGACGTCCCGAGCTCCGACGTACCTGCTACGTACATTCTACTTACTTACCACGAGTTTGATTTTTTTTTAAACTCGGGAGAGCTCTTGGGTAAACTCGTATAGTGGGACAGTCCCTTTATGCTTGAATATGAAATGCCACAAAGTTGCACTCTGGCTCAAGGAGTGGTGCCACATGCTCTGGTCCATGGATGATGAGGTGATTTAAACTTTCTCTTACTGCCTCGCAGAGACATTCTTGTACAGCACATTGGAGGGCCATTCGGCCAACGTGTCCATGCAGCCCAGACCATCACACAAACCAATCTCCCTTCCACTGGCTACCTCACGCTACCTCAGGCCAGCAGCATAATCAAGGATGAGTCGCACCTTGGCCACTCCCTCTTTTCCCACTCTCCCATCAGGCAAAAGAAGTGTGAAAACGCACACCTCCAGATTCAGAGACAGTTTCTTCCCAGCTGTTATCAGGCAACTGAACCATCCTACCACAACCAGAGAGCAGTCCTGAACTACTATCTACCTCATTAGAGATCCTTGGACCATCCTTGATCAGACTTTACTGGCTTTACCTTGCACTAAACATTATTCCCTTATCATGTATCTATACACTGTAAATGGATCGATTGTAATCATGTATTGTCTTTCCGCTGACTGGTTAGCATGTAACAAAAGCTTTTCACTGTACCTCAGTACACGTGACAATAAACTAAACTGTAACTGGCCATTCCACACCAATCCCATTTGCCAGCAATAAAGCAATATCCTTTTCTGCATTCCTACTTAAGTGTCTGTCCAAATGTCTCTTAAACATAGCATATATATGATTAGTGATTCTTGAGACTGTACGATTCTTGATTAGTACAGTTTAATGTACTGTCAGAAGTTAAGGGGAGAAGGCAGGAGAATACAGTTAGGAGGGAGAGATAGATCAGCCATGATTGAATGGCGGGATAGACTTGATGGACCATATGGCCTAATTCTACACCTATACCTTATGATCTCATGATATATCCCGTTTCACCATCCTGAACTGCACATTTTTAAGATATCAACGACATTCTGTATATCAATCAGAAAAACATCCCCCCACCACTACCATCTGCCTTTAATCACAAGCTAATATTATGTTCAATAGGCCGCTCATCTTGGATCCCATGTGTCTTAACTTTTTTGTACCCATCTATCAGATGGCACCTTATCAAGCGACTTATTAAAGTCCAGATTACCTCCACTTCTTTTTCAATCTCCTTAGTCAACTCCTGAATCCACTGACTTGGCCTCCACAGCCTTCTGTGGCAAAGAATTCCACAGATTCACCGCCCTCTTACTAAAGGAATTCCTCCTCATCTCCATCCTAAAGGAAAGTCCTTTAATTCTGAGGCTATGACGTCTGGTCCTAGACTCTTCCACTAGTGGAAACATCCTCTCCACATCCACTCTATCCAAGCCTTTCACTATTCTGTACGTTTCAATGAGGTCCTCCTCCCCCCCACATCTTTCTAAACTGCAGCGAGTACAGGCCCAGTGCCGACAAACGCTCATCATAGGTTAACCCACTCATTCCTAGGATCGTTCTTCACCTCTATAGACCGGCTACCCTTTCAGTTTATAAGAAGCATCTTAACTCAAAGCATTGACTGTGCATTTCCCTCCACCGATGTTGCCTGACCCGCTGAGTCGCCCCAGCTACTCTTCTTTTATAATGCAACAGGTTCCAGCATCTGTAGTCTGTTGTGCCCCCAATATCAAGACAGGGCCTGGTGCTCCATCCTAGTCATTATTATTAAAGTGGATAACCTCCACTGAGAAGTCAATGTAGTTGTTCTGCCCAGGGATACGTTATCGGCCTTTGGAAAGCCGAGAATAAATAAAAACACAACCAAAATACATCTTTTATGAGGTATATGGATCTGCGATCTTGGCTAATGTCTTGCGTGGGAGGGAACTGCAGATGCTGGTTTAAAACAAAGATAGACACAAAAAGCAGGAGTAACACAGCGGGACAGGCAGCATCTCTGGAGAGAAGGAATGGGTGATGTCAGACTGAAGAAGGATCTCGACCCGAAACGTCACCCATTCCTTCTCTCCAGAGATGCTGCCTGTCCCGCTGAGTTACTCCAGCAATTTGTGTCTGTCTTGACAAATGTCTATTTTGAATGGACCTAGCAAGATCATTTGGATAGCTTAAAATTGATCTTTTTAAGGGAGAGATTGACAGGTTCTTGATTAGTACAGGCATCAGGGATTATGGGGAGAAGGCAGGAGAATGGGGTTGAGAGGGAAAGATAAATCAGCCATGATTGAATGGTGGAGCAGTCTTGATGGGCTGAATGGCCTAATTCTGCTCCTATAACATAAACTTATGATAGATCTGCATGATTATAAATACACATATTAAGACTAAAATGCCCCCTGCTATAGCACGCTTTTATGTGGATTGTTTTAGTAATGCTTTTTAATTTTCACTCAAGAAATAAATAATGAATCAATTTCGATTTCTACCTATGACTGGCAAGCTGCTATGATTAAAGAGAGTGTCAGAGATCACTGCCAGGAAACTCAAGGGCAGTGAAGAAATGTGTAGGAAGGAACTGTAGATGTTGGTTTCTACCAGAGATGGACACAAAAAGCTGGAGTAACAGCGGGACAGGCAGCATCTCTGGAGAGAAGGAATGGGTGACGTTTCGGGTTGAGACCCTTCTTCAGACCACATTCCCCTGCCTTCTCTCCATAACCCCTGACACACTTACTAATCAAGAACCTGTCAACCTCGGTGCCGCGGAGGTGTCTGGAGTTGACCGTCGGCGGGGGCGATAGTGGGGAGGTCGGTGCGGTGGTCGATGATGGCGCCGACCAACGGACGAGAACGGGCACGTGGAAGTGAGGACACCGCTGCCGGGGGAAGAAAGAAAAGAGGACCCGGCGTGGGGGGGGGCTGCCATGAGGGAGGTGGAAGAACAAAGGGGGAACTGGCACGGTGAGGTGGGGGGAGTAACTTGTAACTCTGTAAACACCCTTTGTGTGGCGACTGTTTGCATACCTTGGTAATACAAGTAAATAATTTCACTGTGACTTGTCACACGTGACAATAAATGATTCAATTCAACTTTACGGAGTGGGTTGCCAATTTCCCAAGGTCATCTGGGAATGTGTCCTTCTCTCCAGAGATGCTGTCTGTCCCGCTGAGTTAATCCATCATTGAGTGCCTAGCTTTGGTTTAAACCAGCATCTGCAGTTCCTTCATACACAATTGCTGACCTTTCTTACAAAGGTCACATCCTGAGAAAGAATGAATCGAAAATTCAACTTAATGGAGTGGATTGCCAATTTCCCCAAGGTCATCTGGGAATGTAACCTTCGCTGAGTATAAAATGTGATTCGATAGCTCAGAAGGTATCCTTCAAACCAATGGTTCATAATCACCTTTATCGATCAACTATAAACTGTTTCTTCAATGCTTCCTGCAACGTATCTGCTGTTCTCTCGGTCTCCTAACTGAGTGCCTGACACAACTTGTTTGCACAATCGGTTTGTGGCAAAATTAGATCTCAGTTCTACCACTGCAAGTTCAAGATTCAAGATTTAAGATTCAAGAGATTTTATTGTCATGTGTCCCTGATAGGACAATGAAATTCTTGCTTCGCATCAGCACACAGAACATAGTAGGCATGAATACAGAACAGATCAGTGAGTCCATATACCATTATATAAATATATACACACATCAATAAATAAGCAGATAAAGTGCAAATAAACAGATAATGGGCTATTAATATTCAGAGTTTTGTCCGAGCCAAGTTTAATAGCCTGATGGCAGTGGGGAAGTAGCTATTCCTGAACCTGATCGTTGCAACCTTCCGGCTCCACAACCTTGCACGAGTTCCCGTGTTGACTTCCATTAATTATGCCTGGTTTCAATTAGTGTCAAAGGTAACCCTCTCTTATCACAAAAATCGATGAGAACTTTCCCCTGCAACCGCAGAAGATGCAACATCTGTCCCCCTACCTCCCCCTCGACTCCGCCCAGGGACCCCGACAGTCCTTTCAGGTTAGGCAGAGGTTCACTTGCACCTTCTCCAACCTCATCTACTGTACCCGTCGTTCAAGATGTGGACTCTGATACATCGGCGAGACCAAACACAGACTGGGCGATCGTTTCGTGGAGCACCTTCGCTCAGCCCGCCTGACCCTGCCTGATCTCCCAGTTGCTGGAAACTTTGTCTCCCCTTCCCATTCCCACACTGACCTTTCTGTCCCGGGTCTCCTCCATTGTCAGAGTGAGGTCAAACACAAATTGGAGGAACAGCTCCTCCTATTTCACTTGGGCAGCTTACACCCCAGCGGTATGAATATTGATTTATCTAACTTCAAGTAACCCCTGCATGCCCTCTCTCTCCATCCCACCCCCACCCAAGATGTACCAGCTTCTTCGAACACACCTTCTTGGAACAGATGCCGGACGAGATCCGCCTGCTTCTCGCCGGTGAGTATTTTGCAGACCCCCCTGCTGCTAGCGGAGTGAGCGGACGAGCTCTGGCAAGCCCAGCAGCAGGGCGGTGGCTCAATCGATCGAATATCAGCGGTGCCTTGGAGGGCCCAGAAACCAGGTAAGGGGGAGTGGTGTTACTACCACCAGCACTGGGTTCCCGCAGCCCGTCAGTGCCGTCCGCCCTGCTCGTATTAGGGGCCAAGAGATTAATTTACAAACTTAAAGCACACGGCATTGGGGGTTCAGTATTGATGTGGATAGAGAACTGGCTGGCAAACAGGAAGCAAAGAGTAGGAGTAAACGGGTCCTTTTCACAATGGCAGGCAGTGACTAGTGGGGTACCGCAAGGCTCAGTGCTGGGACCCCAGCTATTTACAATATATATTAATGATCTGGATGAGGGAATTGAAGGCAATATCTCCAAGTTTGCGGATGACACTAAGCTGGGGGGCAGTGTTAGCTGTGAGGAGGATGCTAGGAGACTGCAAGGTGACTTGGATAGGCTGGGTGAGTGGGCAAATGTTTGGCAGATGCAGTATAATGTGGATAAATGTGAGGTTATCCATTTTGGTGGCAAAAACATGAAAGCAGACTATTATCTAAATGGTGGCCGACTA
The DNA here is from genome assembly GCF_010909765.2 of Amblyraja radiata. NCBI lineage: Eukaryota > Metazoa > Chordata > Chondrichthyes > Rajiformes > Rajidae > Amblyraja > Amblyraja radiata. Next base: position 37,863,136 of record NC_045957.1, on the reverse strand, counting down.
GGAAAAGGGGAGATGCAGCGAGACCTGGGTGTCATGGTACACCAGTCATTGAAAGTGGGCAGTGAAGAAAGCGAATGGTATGTTAGCTTTCATAGCAAAAGGATTTGAGTATAATAATAATAATGGATGGGATTTATATAGCGCCTTTCTAATACTCAAGGCGCTTAGGAGCAGGGAGGTTCTACTGCAGTTGTACAGGGTCTTGGTGAGACCACACCTGGAGTATTGCGTACAGTTTTGGTCTCCAAATCTGAGGAAGGACATTATTGCCATAGAGGGAGTGCAGAGAAGGTTCACCAGACTGATTCCTGGGATGTCAGGACTGTCTTATGAAGAAAGACTGGATAGACTTGGTTTATACTCTCTAGAATTTAGGAGATTGAGAGGGGATCTTATAGAAACTTACAAAATTCTTAAGGGGTTGGACAGGCTAGATGCAGGAAGATTGCTCCCGATGTTGGGGAAGTCCAGGACAAGGGGTCACAGCTTAAGGATAAGGGGGAAATCCTTTAAAACCGAGATGAGAAGAACTTTTTTCACACAGAGAGTGGTGAATCTCTGGAACTCCCTGCCACAGAGGGTAGTCGAGGCCAGTTCATTGGCTATATTTAAGAGGGAGTTAGATGTGGCCCTTGTGGCTAAGGGGATCAGAGGGTATGGAGAGAAGGCAGGTACGGGATACTGAGTTGGATGATCAGCCATGATCATATTGAATGGCGGTGCAGGCTCGAAGGGCCGAATGGCCTACTCCTGCACCTAATTTCTATGTTTCTATGTTTCTATGTATCCGGGAAATGCCGGGGCCGGCCGCCAGTAGTCGCTGTGGCGGTCGGCCTGAAACATCGTCTCTACGCATGGGACCGACACTCAGGACGACGGTTCCAGGTTGATATGGGCGCGGAGGTTAGCGTTTTACCACCGTCGGGGATCGACACTCGTTCTGGCAAGCGATGGGCCTTCTCTGACTGCAGTCAATGGCAGCTCCATATGGACGTATGGGGTTCACACAATCCCACTCATCTTTGGCCCCTTTTCATTTTACCTGGACCTTTACAGCGGCCGATGTTTCCCAGCCGTTGCTGGGCACGGATTTCGTCCGGGCCCTCTTGGTGGATGTGCGGGGGCAACGCCTCCTTCAAGCTGCTACAATGGAGCCGCCCTCCTCGGTGTTGGTTCATTTGTGGGGGAAGGTGGGCACGCTTGCTCCTGTTCCGACGTCTCGCCACGGTGTGGTGCCTTCCCACGTTCCATCTGCTCCCCAGGACTGTTCTTTAATGTTCCTGCGCCGTGATGCACATCGCACACCGCTGCAGCGGCCGTATGAGGGGCCCTTCCGGGTGCTGCAGTGGGGACTAGCAACTTTTGTTTTGGACATGGGGGGTCGGCGTGAGACTGTGTCGGTGATTCGGTTGTAGCCTGCCCATGTCGACCTGAGTCAACCTGTGTTGAGGGCCCAGCCTCGCCGTCCAGGGGCGTCAACGGTCCTACCCGCTCCCGCCTTCGCTATCCTTGGGGGAGTCCCCTGTGGGGGGGGGGGTGGGATGTGCACGAGGTCCAGCCCCCTCGTTCGTCTACCCTTTTAGTTTCGTGCCTCCGGTTCTGGGGAGGGTCCCTGTGGCGCCACCCAGTGGTTAGGCCACTTACTATGTGAACTCTCGGCAGTCAGGGGTAGGGTCACGTGACTGGGCAATGGCGGGAAGGAGTTGTCACGAGGTTTAGGGGTTTCCCCTGATATAAGTATTGAGGCTCGGGTCAACCTTCCCCCATTCGCATGTGTGTTGTTCTCTTTGCTTCAACCATTAAGATCTCTTTGATTCACCATGTGTGGCTTGCTTATTCGCCCGCCATACACTCCAACATGTGGAAAAAAAGGCCCAGATATTGAGTTGAACAGTTTTTTAGATTAATTTCTTGGCTATACAGCAAAATACTGCAGGAGCCCTTTATCATTTGAGGTTTCTGCCTATTTATGTTTTGCATTCTCCAAAGAAATGTTATAATACTCTCGATTTCAAGTCTGCATTCCCTGCCCAGTCTTAAGGTCATAAGGGATAGGAGTAGAATGACGCCATCCGGCCCATCAAGTCTACTTCACCATTCAATCACAGCTGATCCTCAGACCACTGCCAATCCGCATCTTCCTTTCTTCTTCCCCCCCCCCCCACTCCCACATCAGTCCGAAGAAGGGTCTCGACCCGAAACGTCACCTTTTCCTTCGCTCCATAGATGCTGCCTCACCCGCTGAGTTTCTCCAGCATTTTTATCTACCTTCGATTTTTCCAGCATCTGCAGTTCCATCTTAAACAAACGGCTGATCTATCTCTCCCTACTAACCCCATTCTCCTGCCTTCTCCCCAGAACCTCTGACACACGTGCTAATCAAGTATCTCTGCCTAAAAAATATCACTGACTTGGCCCCCACAGCCTTCTGAGTAATTTAGAATCATTGCTTTGTGTGCATGTGCCATTGTCTCACATCCAGCAGAATTTTGAGATGTCCACCTATTCGGAAGGTCTGAAGAAGGATCTCGAACCGAAACGTCACCCATTCCTTCTCTCCAGCGATGCTGCCTGAGTTGCTCCAGCATTTTGTGTCTACCTATTTGAAAGCATGTTTAATTTAATTGTGTGTTTTATTTTTGGTGGGTACGCTTTAAAAGTCTTCATTCATTCGTCATCGTTGAAAACGTTAGCGACGCAGAGGCGCTGGTTTCCAACGGGAACGGTGACGGACGCACCACACATCTCCGTCCTCCAGTTCCTGCGGACTTCCGCCGCTGGAAGTCTAGGATGTTGGTGTGTGTGCTTTATCATCATTCCTTTTTTGCCTCCCCCACAATGCTACGTACGACAATGATCGCAACTTCTACTGAAGTGTGGATGGCCGTTGGCTCGCTAGAAGTTCATCCGCCCTTTGGCAGGTCTTGTTTTTGGGGGTCCACAGCCCCCAACCAGGTGGGGGAGACGGTTTATTCACCGACTATCCGACCATGGAGCAGGTAGCACGGGATTACATGGTACCCGTGGCAGGGGGAACTCCCCACGACCAGACCTGGTGGAGATCCAATCTTGTTATTGTTTCTAACTATGAGTGGGAGGTTGTTTTGCTTAATACACATCAGATAGAAGCATAAAAAAAAGGTGCATTCGACCCTTCGAGCCAGCACTGCCAGTCAATATGATCATGGCTGATCATCTAAAATCAGTACCCCGTTCCTGCTTTTTCCCCATATCCCTTGATTCCGTTAGCCCTATGAGCTATATCTAACTCTCTCTTGCAAACATCCAGTGAATTGGCCTCCACTGCCTTCTGTGGCAGAGAATTTCACAGATTTACAACTCTCTGGGTTAAAAAGTTTTTCCTCATCTCAGTCGTAAATGGCCTACCCCTTATTCTTAAACTGTGACCCCTGGTTCTGGACTCTCCCAAAATCAGGAAAATTTCTCATGCATCCAGCCTGTCCAATCCTTTAAGAATTGTATATGTTTCTATAAGATTGCCTCCCATCCTTCTAAATTCCAGTGAATACAAGCCCAGTCGACCCATTCTTTCATCATATGTCGGTCCCGCCATCCCGGGAATTAACCTGGTGAACTTACACTGTGCTCCCTCAATAGCAAGAATGTCCTTCCTCAAATTAGGAGACCATTGTTCAGCTTACTTGTGTTTGTTTTGGGTGGGTATGCTTATAAAGTCTCAGTGGAGCTGCAATCTTGTTATTGTTTCTAACTATGAGTGGGAGGTTGTTTTACTTAATACACATCAGATGCTGCTGAAAACATCCCACTCTTATACCGAGCATGAGTCAATGCCTCTGGGACAGGGCAAGGGTCACAGAGCTGTGCGTGGAACTGAGTTCAAAGTGACACGAAGACAAACTGCATCATTGGTAGGATCGGAGCGTTTGCCTTTGTGCTCAGGGCCAGTGGTAATCTCATTTATACCTTCTCCAAGGGACTGGCTTCACTTCATGACCAACTGCCCTCTGCTGGATACATATGCAATGACACCGTGTTCTGAAGTTTAATTCGTTTTCCGACAGAAAATGCTGGAGTAACTCAGCGAAACAGGCAGCATCACTGGAGAGAAGGAATGGGGGGGGGGGGGACGTTTGGCTGGTTCTGCGGTCGAGGAAGAAACGGAGGGCTTTGAGACCTTCCTGGTGGGGGATGGAGGCGTAGAGTGACTGAGCCTCAATAGTAAAGGTGAGGGAGTGGGGGCCTGGAAAACGGAAGTCATGGAGGAGACGAAGGGCGTGTGAGGTGTCTTGGACATAGGTAGGGAGGGAGGGATTGGAGCAGGGGGGGATAGGAAGGAGTCGAGGTATGTGGAAATGAATTCAGTAGGACAGAAGCAGGCAGAAAGAATGGGTCTGCCAGGGTCTGCCGAAATAAGCCATTCAGAACGGAGGCGAGGAAACACTTTTTCTCACAGAGAGTGGTGAGTCTGTGGAATTCTCTGCTTCAGAGGGTGGTGGAGGCCGATTCTCTGGATGCTTTCAAGAGAGAGCTAGATAGGGCTCTTAAAAATAGCGTAGGTTTGGGAAGAAGGCAGGAACGGGGTACTGATTGTGGATGATCAGCCATGATCACATTGAATGGCGGTGCTGGCTCGAAGGGCCGAATGGCCTACTCCTGCACCTATTGTCTATTGTCTATTGTCTATTGGCAGTTGCGTTTATGGATTTTGGGGAGAAAATAAAATCGGGGGATTGGACCAGCTGGGGAACGATAAGGTTGGTGGCTGTGGAGGGCAGGATGGAGTTGAGGCATTAATTCAGTGGGACAGGAGCAGGCAGAAACAACTGTGAGGCATGTCTGAAGTATAGAACAGCCCACAAGATGCAGTCAGTAAACTGCTGTTCCGAATAGTGTACATTCAAACATCGGGCAAACCACTCTGAAGTTCAGCGGGCTAACCGGGTGCCGACCTGACATGCTGACTCAGGGACAATAATTATCAATGATCTCCAGAAATCTGATGGGTTATGATTGAAACTACGTAGGTATCTAAAAGGTTAGACACAAAATGCTGGAGTAACTCAGCGGGACAGGCAGCATCTCTGGAGAGAAGGAATGGGGGATGTATCGGCTTGAATTGCTTGGGACCCTTCTTTAGTCAGAAGAGGACCCTTCTGACTGAATAAGGGTCTCGATCCGAAACGTCACCCATTCCTTCTCTCCGGAGATGCTGCCTGTCCCGCTGAATTTCTCCAGCATTTTGTGTCCATCTTCGGTGTAAACCAGCATCTGCAGTTCCTTCCTACACATTTAAAAAGTTAACTGAAATGAACATCTTAGTGTCGGAGGGAACGACAGATGCTGTTTAGAGCAAAGATAGACACAAAACGCTGAGGTAACTCAGCGGGACAGGCAGCATCTCTGGAGAGAAGGCATCTCTCAGGCTCAATCTGAAGAAGGATCTCGACCCGAAACCGCCTATGCCTTCTCTCCAGAGATGCTGCCTGTCCCGCTGAGTTACCCCAGCGTTTTGTGTCTTATCTTTGCTCTAAACCAGCATCTGCAGTTCCTTCCTAAGTTACTCCAGCTTTTTGTGGACATCTTAGCAGATCATTTAGCACAGACAATTAAGAATCTCACAGAGTTTGTGAAATGTAAAACATTTGCAGGAGGTCCCAAGTCCAGCGTGGTGCAATGAAGTGTACTTCGTTTCATGAATATCACAATATTGCAAATTAAAACAATCTGTTTTGATGAGATTGTTTACAGCGCACAACTTGTAAAATAAAATGTGTGCCAATGTAAATAGTCTCAAGAGAATTCTCCAGGTTGGGTTGTTTAGCAGAGCGACAGCCTACAGTGCGCTTTCTGTCCTGGACCTCCTCCATTGTCAGAGTGAGACCAAATGCAAATTCAAGGAACAGCCCCTCATATTTCGTTTAGGCAGCTTACAACCCAGTGGTATGATTTCTCTAACTTCAAGTAATCCCTCTCTCTCTCCATCTCTCCCCCACCCAAGTCACACCAGCTTCTCGTTCTCACCTAACACACAGCTAACAATGGCCTGTTTCCTTTATCATCGTTCATTTTTTCCGTATCTGTCATTCATTTGTTCTATATCTCTCTACATCCCCGTCCATATCTCTCATCTCCTTTTCCCCTGACTCTCAGTCTGAAGAAGGGTCTCGACCCGAAATGTCACCCATTCCTTCCCTCCAGAGATGCTGCCTGACCCGCTGAGTTACTCCAGCATGTTTGTGTCTATCTCCTCTACTCCCTCTCCAAATCCACCACATCTTTCCTGTAATGGGTCGAACAGAACTGCACGCAATTCTCCAAATGCGGCCTAACTAAAGTCTTAGAGAGTTGCATCATGACTTCCTGACATATTCAATGCCCATAGCAATGAAGGCAAGCATGTTATACGCCTTCCATACCACTCTATCTACATGTGCTGTCACTTCTAGCGAGCTATGGACTTGGACTAAAAGATCCCTATGCACATTAATGTTATTCAGGGTCTTGCCCGTTAACCTTATACAGCTGCTCCTCGAGCTACGATGGGGTTACCTTCCGATAAACCCATCGTAAACCGAAAATATCGTAAGTCGAAAATGCATTGCGATACATTGCGATCACGTGACCGGAAGTGACGTGCGTTAATAATAAAAACAATAAGAAACAGAAACTAGATCAAACGTGAGACCTGAGAGATCTCGCAGCCGTTGCCGAGCGTTTGCCGATCGTAAAGTCGAAATATCGCAAGTGGAAGCATCGTGAATCGGGGAACACCTGTACTCTCTCCAAACAGTCACCCTCCCATAGTGAATACCTCACACTTGCTAAACTCTATTTGCCATTTCTCTGCCCATTCCTGTTGCTGACCTATATCCCCTTGCATCCTGGCCAGCCGTTGCCAAATGTTGCCGCACTCCAGCGCCATTTTTTTGTCTGCGCGGAAAATGGTGCTGAGATGAAAGACAGACCATGATCTCTAGATACGATGGAGATGATTGAAGTGTCAAATAGCTTAATCCTGCTCTTGATTGGAAGCACAAGGAAACCCAAGAAAAACGGGAAATGTACGCACCACCTCGTGGCACGGTTGCGCAGTGGTAGAGCTGCTGCCTTACAGCGGGTTCGATCCTGACTACTGGTGTTGTCTGCACGGAGTTTGTACGTTCTCCCCATGACCCGCGTGGGTTTCTCTGGATGTTCCAATTTCTGCCAAAGACGTACAGGTTTGTAGGTTAATTGGCTTGGTATAAATGTAAATAGTCCCCAGTGTGTGTAGGGTAGTGTTAATGTGCAGGGATCGCTGGTCGGTTCGGGCACGGTGGGCCGAAGGGCCTGTTTCTGCGCTGTATCTCGAAACTAAACTAAAAAAGTCCCACTTTCAATTGCATAACCCTGAAAAAAAGTCTTCAGCCTTAGAACTGTGAGGCATCTCTTGAGACGGGCTGCTATTCTGAATGGTGTAGTGGTTACCAACCACCCATCCGTCACACAGCTCCATAAGGAATAGGAATAGAAGTGTAACATTCCTGCTGATGCTCGGAAGTCCTCAACGCTCAAAATGGAGAAGGTTACAAGATAAGATCGGAGCAGAATTAAGCCATTCAGCCCATCAAGTCTATTCAATCAAGGCTGATCTATCTCTCCCTCACAACCCCATTCTGCTGTCTTCTCCCCATAACCTCTGACACTCACACTAATCAAGAATCTATTTATCTCTGCCTTAAAAATATCCACTGACTTGGCCTCCACAGCCTTCTGTGGCAAAGAATTCCACAGATTCACCACCCTCTGACTAAATAAATTCCTCCTCATCGCCTTCCTAAATGAACGTCCTTTAATTCTGAGGTGATTACCTCTAGTCCTAGACTCTCCCACTAGTGCAAACATCCTCTCCTCATCCACACTATCCATGCCTGTGAGCCTATGAGACTGTGTCGACAAGTTCCACTTCGGCATCAACAGCCACTGTAGGGTGTGTGGAACCTGTGTGGAAATGAGTGGACATTGCTCATTTTCAATTGACCAGTTGAGACTGAGCTAGTCTTTACTGAATGATGAGAAAGAAACATGATAACCATCGGGCAAATCTCAGTAAGGTCAGTGCGAAATCCTCCTTCTCAGAATGGAACAGGTTGATAGGAGCATCACAGGAGAATGACACGAGGTTAGAGGACAATCTAAAAGCTATCTCTTTCATTAGTGACGGGGAGCCATTGGAGATGGTTCTTAGGGACAGCATTTACTTATATTAAACAAAACGGACATCAAAAGTTCATAAGACAAAGGAACAGAATTAGGCCATTGGGCCTATCGAGTCTGCTCCACCATTCGATCATGGCTGATCAATTTTTCCCTTTCAAATCCATTCTTCTGCCTTTTCCCCGTAACCTTTGACATTCTTACCATTTAAAGACCTATCTTTGCTTTAAAAATGTCCAGTGATGGCCTCCTTTGCTGTCTATGGTAATTAATTTGTCTCCTTCTGGCAAATAAATTCCTCCTCATCTCCTTTCTAAAGGTACGTCCTTTTATTCTGACCCTGTGCCCTCTGGTCCTAGACTCTCCCACTACTGGAAACATCTTCTCCACATCCATTCTATCTAGGCCTTTCTTTAGTCGGTAGGTTACAATGAGATACCCTCTCGTCCATTTAAACTTTAAACTAAACTTAGTGCCCTTGAGTACAGGCCCAGAGCCATCAAACACTCCTCGTATGTTAACCCATAGGTTCTTGTCACCCTCCTTTGGAACCTCTCTAAGGGCAACAACATCCTTCCTCGGACAAGGAGCCCAAAACGGCTCACAATATTTCAAATGTCTTCTGACCACCGCCATGTAAAGCCTCAGCATTACATTCCTGCTTTTATTCGAGTCCTCTTGAAATGAATACTTAAGGGCCTGGTCCCACTTGGCCGTCATTTGCGCGTAATTTACGCGACATCATTTACGCGTCACGACGCACGTGATGCGCGCATGGTGCGCGATGACATAGGCAGTGACGCACGGCGTCGCAGGATTTTGTGATGTACAAAATCTTTGTGCGCCATCTGCATGACACGCAAATGACGGCCCAAGTCGGACAGGCACCTCAAATGTCTTTGTCTCTTCACTGTTTTTCAGGCCCCCACTCCCTCATCTTCACCATGGACATTTAGTCAGTCTACACCTCTATCCACCACCATGAAGGCCTTAAAGCCTTCCGTTTCTTCCTCGAATGCAGAAACTTTGAAATATTTCTTACTTCATTTTAGTTTTTACTTTTAGTTTTAGAGATGCAGCGTGGAAACGGGTCCTTCAGCCCACCGAGTCCACCCTGACCAGCGATCCCAGCACATTAACACAATCCTACACCCACTAGGGAAATTTTACAATTTATACCAAACCAATTAACCTACAAACCTGTACATCTTTGGAGTGTGAGAGGAAACGATAGACTTCGGAGAAAACCCACGCAGGTCACGGGGAGAATGTACAAACTCTGTACAGACAGCACCCGTAGCTGGGATCGAACCCGGGTCTCTGGCGCTGTAAGTGCTGTAAGGCAGCAACTCTACCGCTGCACCACTGTGCTGCCCTAATTCATGATCCTGTCTAAATGTATTTTGAGAATTTGTGATTGTACCCTGCTCCAGGGGCTCCTCTGTATTGCAGCTCATTCCAAATACCTATCACCTGTGTGAAAAAGTTGCCCCTCACCTGCCCTCTCACCTTAAATCGAAGCCCTCTAGTTTTAGACTTCCCTATCCTGGGAAACAGATGCTATCCACCTTCTCTATGCCGCTCATGATAAGGTCACCCCTCAACTTCCTATGTTCCTGGGAATAAATCTATGTTCACTGGGAAAATTCCAGACTCTAATGAATCTTGTAAGATATTTACTAATGCCTTTACAATCTCTAGAGCGACACCTTTCAGATACCTGGGGTGCAGTCCATCGGGCCCAGGTGACTCATCCACCATCAGACATTTCAAGGGCTTGTCCCACTTTGTGATTTTATCAGCGACTGCGAGCGTCAGTGACTGACACCCGTAAAACCGTCAAGTTGTATGACAGCCTCCTCTTGAACACCAAAAAAACTAATGAGCTGATCGTGGACTTTAGGAGGGCACATCATCCGAGGACGTACACACCATTGAGGATAAATGGGGATACTGTGGATAGGGTGAGCTGTTGTAAATATCTGGGAGTCCACATCTCTGAGGATATGACATGGACATCACACGCCGCAGCACTCGTGAGTAAGGCAAGGCAGCGCCTTTACCACCTCAGGCAATTGAGGAAATTCAGAGTGTCTCCGAGGATCCTCCAGTGCTTCTACTCAGCGGCTGTGGAAAGCATCTTGTCCGAAAATATTACCATCTGGTTCGGGAATTGCTCTGCCCAGGACAAGAAGGCTCTGCAGAGAGTAGTGCGTTCGGCCGAACGCACTATGGGAACTTCACTCGCCCCCCTGCAGGAACTATACATCAGGTGGTGCAACTCCAGAGCCAATAAAATCATGGGAGACCCCTTCCACCCCTGCAACGGACTGTTCCAGCTGCTACGGTCAGGCAAACACCTCCGTTGCCATGCTGTGAGAATGGAGAGGCTGAGAAGGAGTTTCTTCCCAGAGGCCATTCGGACTGTAAACGCCTATCTCACCAGGGACTAACTTTACTGAACCTTTTTCCTTCCACCCACAATATTTAATATGTAAAAGAATATGTGATTCTGTTTGTAGTTTGTTTGGTTGTTTGTTTGTTTGTCTTTTTACACAAAGTCCGCGAGCATTGCCACTTTTAATTTCACTGCACATCTCGTATGTGTATATGACGAATAAACTTGACTTGACTTGATACACGCTGACGTATGCTGCCCTGCGGGTGATGCCCGGCTAGGGTTAGGGTCAGGGTTAGTGTTAGGGTCAGGGTTAGGGTTAGGGCTAGGGTTACGGTTAGGGTTAGGGTTAGGGCTAGGGCTAGGGCTAGGGTTAGGGCAGGGTTACGGTTAGGGTTAGGGCTAGGGTTAGGGCTAGGGTTAGGGTTAGGGCTAGGGTTAGGGTTGGGGTTAGGGACCACAGATGGGCTGTAAAATATTCTTCCTTCAATTAATGGATTTTAAACATTAATATATTAAAATTAATACAATGAAATCAATTGTGCAAATGAAAAGACGTCTGAGTCGATCAGTTTTATTCACAGATGTATTGGTCCGCTTCCAGATCCAATCACTGTATGTAGCTTTTCACAGGGATGTGCTGAGTTACTCCAGCATTTTGTGCCCATCTTCAGCTTCTATACCTGCCTGATCAACAATCCCTGAACCAACAAGCATAAAACAAGTTGACATTTCAGCAACTAAACTGTAAGCTGTTGACAACTCCTCTGATTAGCGCTGAGGGTGCTTCCTATTTCTGAATATTAAGGGATTGCTCTAGCTGGTGTTTGAGGTTCAAAATGTTCGACTTGTTCTGCAAATTTCTGGCTGATGTTTGTTGTGCATTTCACAAGGTATCTTCTGGTGCTTTGTATCAATGTTGGCATTTGCAACCCCACGCAAACTTAAGACCCATCGTCTGAAAAAAGGTCTCAACCCAAAACTTCACCCATTCCTTCTCTCCAAAGATGCTGCCTGTCCCGCTGAGTTACTCCAGCTTTTTATGTGCATCTTAAGGGGATAACACCTGATCTAACTTCTAAGGATTCTTATACATCGGCGAGACCAAACGTAGACTGGGCGATCGTTTCGCTGAACACCTTCACGCAGTCCGCCTGGACCTACCTGATCTCCCGGTTGCCAAAAACATTAAATCCCCTCCCCTTTCCCACACTGACCTTTCTGTCCTGGGCCTCCTCCATTGTCAGAGTGAGGCCAAACGCAAATTGGAGGAACAGCACCTCATATTTTGCTTGGGCAGCTTACACCCCAGTGGTATGAATATTGACTTCTTTAACTTCAAGTAATCCCTGCATTCCCTCTCTCTCCATCTCTCCCCCACCCGAGTCGCCCCAGCTTCTCATTCTCACCTATCAAACAGATAGTAATGGACTGTTTTTTTAATCATCGTTACTTTTTTGCATTTCATTCATTCGTTCTATATCTCTCTACATCACCATTTACACCTCTCGTTCCCCTTTCCCTCAACTCCAGTCCTAAGAGGGGTCTCGACCCGAAATGTCACCCATTCTTTCTCTCCAGAGATGCTGCCTGTCCCGCTGTGTTACTCCAGCTTTTTGTGTCTATCTTCGGTTTAAACCAGCATCTGCAGTTCCTTCCTACACTTAACATCGAAGGCAACTGTTTACATCCTGAGCTACGATGCCAAAAGCAGAATCATCCCCATGTCAGCTGTAATAAATTGGACATCATGCAATCAATTGGGTGCAGTGACTTCAGTCAACACATTATGCTGTAAAGTCTTCACACAACATACCTCCAGCCTCTTTGCTCCCAGTATTGACTGCGATTGAAGACACAAAAGATTCTGAATCCTCTCCTCGCGATAGGACTCTTTTCTTTGTTGCACACGTATCTTTCTTTCGCACTGAGGTACAAGGCTCTTCCTTATCCCCTTGCTCTGGGTTGCATTTAGCCTCATCAAGCTCATCAGCAGGATCTGTGCTTTTGATGCTGAGACGCCTGATGCGGGAAACCGAGTCCACCTCTTTCATTCGGGCCAAGCGATCCGGAGCTGCGTGCTTTTGAGGTGCTGCAAGCCTACCCTGTAAGGCTTCAATCCTTCCTGAAGTGTTTCGGCCTTTCCTATCCTGACCTGCGAGAGGGGTGTTTTTGCATTCTGTGCCAAAGTGGCAATTCCTGTCAGCCCAGTTATAAAACTCACTGAAAGGCTCATGAAAAACTTCATTGATGAGGGCCCTCTTCCCCGACTGCAATCCTTTGTCATTTTCAATGATGTGCTCTGGTAAATTATCCTGGAGCACACTATTTCTATTTGGTAAACATATTCCATAGACTGGGCTGTCTCTCCATTCCAACTGATTGTTATTTTCCACGCCATTTCCAACATCATCCCCCAGTACTTCTCCTGAAGTGCATTTAGAGTTTGTCATAGCAGGATCACAGGTGTGGCTCAGCTCCTCTACACAGGGAGAATTTCCCTCAAATTCTTCAACATCCCGACCCTGTTCCTTCTTCACTGGAGAAATCAAGGCCTCCACTGCGTCGTCGATGCCTAAAATCCTGGCAGCTCTTTCTTCGAATGACTCAGTTTTGGAGATTCCTCTCACCGGCCTCTGTTTTAAGAGGTCATTCGCCTCATCGATAATCGGCTTTGTGCTTTTCCAAGAAATTAAAGAGCTCAGGTCAGGTTCCAAGGAAATCTGATCACTGTCAAATTGAAAGAACATTTTTCTAATGATGCCATTGCTTCGAGTTTCTGGGGCAGGCAGAATTGTTTTACCTGCTGCATTATCTCTGACCAATATGTTTTTGTCCATTACCTCCCCTCCTTTCCTTTCACTGAGCTGATACGTGGGTACACCAAGTCCATTCATCTTTGTGCATTGGCTTTTGCTGTCGGTGTCCTCGGCATTTGTTTCATTGTTCAATTTCGTGAATTGTGCACTTTTCGTTGAGAATATATTTAAAATTGTGCATCTCCTGGCATTTGCTGTCCCTTTGCTGGCAGGTTTACGGAGCGGGTAGCTCAAGTGGCCTCTGAGCTTATTGTGGACGGCAGATACAGAGTGCGCTTTATGGACCTCAGGGGTGATGTTGCTGTAATCTGGGCAGCATTCCTCCAGGATCTCTTCTGGTGCAGCCATGTTGGTCAATGGCTTTTCAGGCACGCACAGCTCGGAATTCCGAGGCAAAGGCATTTGAGTGCTCGGAAAGACCTCGTCCGAGCTGATCAACTGCGATGCAAAGAGTTCTTCACCCTCTTCACCGTCATCCCGCTGCATCTGAGTGTTGCGGTCTTCGTGATCCTGAATTTCCTTGTTGAAATTTTCCAGCTCGCTGATCGCATCCCAGGGACGCCGGTCTACGGGCTTCAGGAGAAACTGGCCGAAGCCTGTGGAACCGACGGCAGGGCTGGACGAGGTCTGTGGACAGCCTCGATCCTTTTCCACTTTTACATCTCTGCCTTTCTCACAGGGGCTCATTGGAGCTCCTTCTGGCTGGCTTTTGGGTGGTTTGCCCACCTGATATTGTGTAGGCGCGGCCCTGGTGAAGGCACTGTTACTGGATGGGTGTAAGCTTGTCTGCTCATTCATCGGGTGGTTACTCAGCTTCCATTTCTGGTCACTGGCCACAGTAGCTTCCGAGCCTCTTCTATTCCCTTGCATGAAAGCGCTCGCTTCAGACTCTGAGTGGTTCTGCTTGCATGTTCCGTCTTTCTTCAAGGCGCTGGCGAACAATTGAACAGCACGGGGGCCTTTACCGAAACTTGTTTGCGTTTCCTGATCTTTGTACTGGTCACCTGGCCAAGACCCAGAGGCCCTCAGCTCTCGGTGCCGCTTGAAGCTGGAGGCAACCTCGCATTTGTTGCTCACTTCACCCCAGTGCTCCGGCCTCTTCGGTCCATTATCTGCCGCCATGTACCCCGTCAATGCTTGCAACTCCAGGTCAGAAGAGGACATGCTCAGAAAGCTTTGATCGGTTAGGTTTCCCGTGCTGCCGCCGCCGCCACCGATGAGCGCCGAGGCATTGCCATTGCTCGCTCCTTCCTCCTCCGGCGTCTTGAGCGGGACACTGACCAGGCAAAAGATGGTCTCCGTCATCCTTCTTCTCGGCTGCTTCTTTCCGTGCCCTTCGAAACACCGGGAATCCGGCGCCCATTTCTTCACCTGGGTCACCGTCTCGGCAGCGCCTTGGCTTCCTTGCGGTCGTACGCCGTGCCCGGGCGGGGCATCGCACCAGTCGCCCGCGTGCGTGTGATAACCATGATCGGACTTTGCCTGGTTCTGGTTCTCTGGCTTGGGCGGCAAGGACCAACTGTTGCCGGGCGTTGGTGGATCGACTGCCGGGCTGGGGCCTACCGGACTGGAGTAATGTGACCCTGATGGAACAGAGAAGGCACTACAGTGCTGTGATGGTCCATGGAGCTTATTCCCATCAGTATCTCGGTCTGCAGCAGGCCATTGGTCTTGCTTGTAACCTGTCTCATCAAATTGCTTCTCAGGCTGCACGATCGTTATGTGCCTGATGCGAGGATCAGTAAATGGTATGTACTTGACAAAAGCCTTGTGGTCATCTGAGTATCCGTTGTGTGATGCACTGTGGCTTCCCCGACTGTGATGGGCACCATTGCCTATTTCATCGGTTGCATTTTCGGCTTGTAGCAACTGTCGCTTTGTGTCATTCTCATCGAAGACCTGCCTTTGATCAGCTTGATCGTTCTTCCCGGTTTGGGAACAGCACCAGTGCGGCTGGTCGACACCAGTCCTTGTTGATTGAGAGCATTGACCTGCGGCCTTGTGACAACTAGGCACTTTGACAAAGCATTTGCGACCAACATGTTGTCGAGGCTGTGCTTTATAGGATGAGGGAGGCACATAGACAGGAGGGTCCAAGTTGGGACAACTATTGTGGTCTTGGTCACGGGCAAAATCAATGCCTTGTCCTTCATTTTCCCCACGTACATGGAGACTAGGTATCATTTCTGAACTCCTCCTAATTTGCTGATACAGTTCATAGGAAGGAGGGTTTAAAGGCCTGCTGAATTTAGCTTTGGGCAGCTGAGCAAACTGAGCACTTTGCCTGACATTCTCTCGCCATTTTGAACTTGTTTTGGGATCGCTGTAAGAAGCGCTGCTCTGCAACACAAGGTGATCACTCAAACACTGATTTTCCAGTCTGTCCGTATCAATGCTGGATGTCGTCACATAGTGTAGCCCTGTCCGTGATTCCTTCCCATTGATATCTGGGATGACCCTGGGCAATGACCGGGACTTTCCTTTTCTCACATTTTCCATTCCTTCTTTGTGAAATACCTCATCGCTAACCACCCTGGGCAATATGTTTGGTCTCAACTTGGCCCCACCACTGTCAGACGATTGTCTTCCTAAAGAAGATATCCACTCCTCTGTTCCCAGGCTTTGACACTTACGGTCCATTGGAGTCCCCCACATATCTTCACGCACCACGCTCTCCGCCATGATCTTCCCTTCTGCTGTGCAACCCGCTTGCTGGTCGGATCTCATGGCTCCTGCCTTGTGCTGCTTGCTCTTCAGCTGATGTTCTTGTGAACCTCTTCCTCGCTGTTCAGCTTTTGGAATGTTTCGAGTTCTCGTTGCGTTACTTCCTTCGGAGTCTCCATGGTTTGTGTAATCCAGTAAACCACTGAAGTCTTGGCCTCGTCGTCTCCAGTAGTTGATGTCTTTACCCAAATGAAGCCCTGATGAACAGGGTAACGGAAGTCCACTGTTCAACCTGCAACATATACCAAGGGTGTAGTTTAGACATGAGCAACTGCATTTCCCGTTAAGAAACCCTTGTCTATTTGTACAGGGTCTTGGTGAGACCACACCTGGAGTATTGCGTACAGTTTTGGTCTCCTAATCTGAGGAAAGACATTCTTGCCATAGAGGGAATACAGAGAAGGTTCACCAGACTGATTCCTGGGATGGCAGGACTTTCATATGAAGAAAGACTGGATAGACTCGGCTTGTACTCGCTAGAATTTAGAAGATTGAGGGGGGATCTTATAGAAACTTACAAAATTCTAAAGGGGTTGGACAGTCTAGAAGCAGGAAGATTATTCCCGGTTGGGGAAGTCCAGAACTAGGGGTCACAGTTTAACGATAAGAGGGAAGTCTTTTAGGACCGAGATGAGAAAATCATTTTTTACACAGAGAGTGGTGAATCTGTGGAATTCTCTGCCACAGAAGGTAGTTGAGGCCAGTTCATTGGCTATATTTAAGAGGGAGTTAGATGTGGCGCTTGTGGCTAAAGGGATCAGGGGGTATGGAGAGAAGGCAGGGATGGGATACTGAGTTGGATGATCAGCCATGATCATATTGAATGGCGGTGCAGGCTCGAAGGGCCGAATGGCCTACTCCTGCACCTATTTTCTATGTTTCTATGTTTCTATTTCTCAGTGATAATTGATGAAATAATCCTGGGAACAACAGATTTGTATTAACAAAGCCTGCAGGAATCACTGTTTAATTACTGAGGAAATGAATTGCACCAGAACCGACTAGTGTAGCTGGGACGTGTTGGCCGGTATGGGCAAGTTTGGCTTGTTTGCAAGAAGGGTTTGTTTCCACACTGTGTCACTCTATAATTCTATAACTGTATTTCTTTTATCTTGAAACAATTTAGTTTGCATTATGTCTCAGAGAAAGTATTGCATAAAATACCCAGAGAAAGATTCACATGAATTGAAAATGGAGGCAAAAGCTTCACTGAAGACAGACGCAAAAAGCTGGAGTAGCTCAACGGGTCAGGTAGCATCTGTGGAGAAAAGGAATAGGTGACGTTTCGGGTCGAGACCCTTCTTCGGACTGAGAGTCAGGGGAAATTGAAACGAGAGATATAGACGGTGATATCGAGAGACATAGAACAAATGAATGAAAGATATGCAAAAAATCAACAATGATAAAGGAAACTGGCCTTTGTTAGCTGTGGGCTAGATGAAAATGAGTTACAGACAATGAGACTCAACAAGACGACTTGGAAGCTGGTACGATGGGTGGGGGAGGGACGGAGAGAAGGGAGATGCAAGGGATACTTGAAATTAGAGAAATCAAAAATCATACTGCTAGTTTGTAAGCTGCATTACCAAGTTGCTGTAAATGCAAAATCTGATTGCAAGTTGAAGTGGTCAACATTAATATTTATACCCTAAATGTACTTATTGTATAATTTTGATTCACAAGACAGTCATGAGAGTTTGTAATAATTAAGCTTCACTGGCAAATTGTAGCAGTGAGAATCGGATGCCACATTTTATTAAAAATAATAATTCTTTGGTGTGCCATGCATAGAAAATTATCTCCCTTTTCACGGAGGATGAATGAATGTAAGAAATAAAAGCAAAATAGACCATTTAGCCCTTTGAGCTTTTTCACCATTCAATAGAATCAGATACGATCATGCATCTCATTACCAGAATCCTGATCTTTCCCCCACATCCTTGGTGCCTTTTGCCCTTATAAATTAATTTATTTTCTTCCTAATGACATTCAGTATCCTGGGTTCCACAGCCCTCAGTGGTTGTGGATCTAACAGGTCCACCCATGTTCTGGGTGAAAATATTACTCCCTCTCTCAGTCCTGAAACTCTTGCCTTGTAACTTAAGAGAGAGGTTTAGTTTAGTTTTGATTAGTTTAGAGATACAGCGTGGAAACAGGCCCTTCGTCCCACCGAGTCCCTACTGACCAGCGATCCCCGCACTATCCTACCCACACACACTAGGGACTATGTTACATTTATACCAAGCCAATTGATCTACAAATGTGTACGTCTTTGGAGTGTGGGAGGAAACCAAAGTTCTTGGAGAAAATCCACGCAGGTCACGGGGAGAACGTACAAACTCCGTACAGACAGCACCCGTAGTCAGGATGGAACCCGGGTCTCTGGCGCTGTGAGGCAGCAACTCTACCGCTGCGGCACCGTGCAGCCCAGGTTGAACCCAGTTGGATGTTAAAGGTTTCAATGATATCCCTTTTTACTCTTCTAAACTCAGGTGAATACAGGTCTGGTCGCCCACAACAGTCTCACAATCCGTGGAATCAGTCCAGTGAACCTTTGTCACTTGTGGTTGCCTCCCACATCGGAGGAAGAAGAAATGAGACATGGAAGGGTACAAAGAGAATGTAAGGTGCTACATCAGCAGATTAGATTTGATGGGCCGAATGGCCTGATTCTGCTCCAATCACTTATGATCTTACGACATTAGCCGCCAGCAAATCTTTTGTACCTCACCGATAATAAAAACACAAAATTCTCCACGGGTGCCCTAGAATTTCCTCCCTTTGTTTGCCACAACAACCTAGGATTCACTTGGTCAAGTCCAGGCATTAGTGCACCACTTTGCACTACAACACTGCCCACACCTCCTCATTCACAATGTCGATATGGTTCGGGAGATCATCGTTGAACCAATGAACTGCAGTCAACCTTTTAGTCAAAGAACCAAATATACTGGAAACAGGCTTTTCGGCCCAGCTTGCTCACGCTGACCATGCTTCCCCATCTACATTAGTCCCACCTGGCCGAGTTTGGCCCACATCCCTCTAAACCTCGCTAAACAGGGTCTCATCCATACCCCGTAACACTGCTCTCTCTCCCCATCCCCGCACACGCAACAAGGGCAGAGTCCCTCTGGTCCTCACCTTTCACCCCACCAGCCGGCAATTACAACACATAATCCTCCGCCATTTCCGCCACCTCCAACGTGACCCCACCACTCGCCACATCTTCCCATCTCCCCCCATGTCTGCCTTCCGCAAAGACCGCTCCCTCCGCAACTCCCTCGTCAATTCTTCCCTTCCCTCCCGCACCACCCCCTCCCCGGGCACTTTCCGTTGCAACCGCAAGAAATGCAACACCTGTCCCTTCACCTTCCCCCTCGACTCCATTCAAGGTCCCAAGCAGTCGTTCCAGGTGCGACAAAGGTTCACCTGTATCTCCTCCAACCTCATCTACTGCATCCGCTGCTCTAGATGTCAGCTGATTTACATCGGTGAGACCAAGCGTAGGTTGGGCGACCGTTTCGCCGAACACCTCCGCTCAGTCCGCAATAATCTACCTGACCTCCCGGTGGCTCAGCACTTCAACTCCCCCTCCCATTCCCAATCCGACCTCTCTGTCCTGGGTCTCCTCCATTGCCAGAGTGAGCAACAGCGGAAATTGGAGGAACAGCACCTCATATTCCGTCTGGGGTCCTTGCGTCCTTATGGCATCAACATTGAATTCCCCCAATTTGGCTAGCCTGTGCTGTCTCCTCCCCTTCCTTCACCCTCTAGCTGTCTCCTCCCACCCTCCCATCCGCCCGCCCTCGGGCTCCTCCTCCTCCTCCCTTTTTCCTTCTTTCTTTCCCCACCCCCCATCAGTCTGAAGAAGGGTTTCGGCCCGAAACGTCGCCTATTTCCTTCGCTCCATAGATGCTGCTGCACCCGCTGAGTTTCCCCAGCAATTTTGTGTACCTTCCCTCTAAACCTCAGTCAGTGCGGCCGGGAGTGTTGCTAGTGTGGGGGGGGGGGGGGGTGGGCAAGCCCTCTGGTAGGCCCAGGCTCGCCCACCGCGGATGACAACGGGATGCACGCCACGAGAGCGAGGAGGGGCCCATGAGCAACTACTGAGAGTGAGGAGGGCTGTCGGAGAGCGATGGTGGGGGGGGGGTCGGAGAGAGGGAAGAGCCGTTGGAGAGTGAGGTGGACCGTTCAGAGCGAGGAGGACCATCGGAGAGTAAGGGGGGGCCGTAGAAGAATGGGGGGGGGGGGTGGAGAACAAGGAGGACCGCCGGAGAGACGAGGGAGGCCATTGGGGAGAGAGAGGAAGGCCGCCGAGAAAGAAGTGTCCTGGTTGGGGGGGGGAGGGATTATTTAGGGAGGGGGGAGAGTTTGTTCCCACGTGCGGCGGCAGGCAGTAGAGAGGAATACTCAGTGAACTATTATACCTTTGTTGAGACTTGTGGACCACCTCGGTGTGGTCTGCTGTATGATTCTACTGGGTTGTGTGCAAAACTAAGTAATTTGCTGTACCGAGATACATGTGACAATAAAGTATGATTGAATCATTGAATCAATGAATCTATAGCTTTGCATAGCTCTGGCTCTCCTCCTGATGTAGGAAAAGCACAAATTAGCACGATGCACCAGTACATATTGAAAGCAGTGATCTGTCCATGCTCCCGATTGCTTTTTGCTGATGTGAATTTACTTGTAGAAGCTAGCCTGATGCAACAAGATTTGACTTTGTAAAGCTCCTGTCCTACTTTCACGACCAAATTGGCGACCTCTGCCGAGTTTGCCCATGACTCATACGCGCAGCATTGTCACCACGAGATCGTAGGAGGTCGTAGGAAGTCTTCATAACTCTTCGTCATGCTGTTGAGTGGTCTCCGTGTACTCGTGGCCTCAAGTAGGTCGCGGCGTTTTTTTATAGCTTGATAAAATATGTCCACGAGTAAAAAAAAGGTCGGCATGGAAAAAATTGATACTTTTTACACGTAGATAGGTCGTAGGTAAGTCCTAGTAGGTCATGATGGTAGTCGTAGGTAGTCGTAGGTCGGTAACTGGCCCGCGGAAAGAAATGCAAACATGACATCATTTTATCATGTGATCATTTTCCACTCGTAGCTAGTCGTAGTTGGTCTTAGGTGTGGAAGACTGAGGTCGAGGGGGGTCGTAAGAGGTCGTAGACATAGTCGTAGGATGTCGTAGACATAGTCGTAGGAGGTCGTAGGAGGTCTTTTACTTTGGCGAGTCAACACGACCTTGACATTTTTTTCAACTCGTCCAGGGTCTTCTAAACTCGTAGATTAGGTCGTCCTTTAAGCAGCATTGCTTTGAGTAATGCAGGCCTGAGATAATAAATTCTTCCTCAATTTAGTTTTAAGTAGGCAATTTGTTATCCAGAGGTAATGTTCTCCTAGTTCCCCATTGGAAATATTAGAGGTAACTAGACCAAGTGCAGACCAACGCACCCGTTCCCTACCCGTAGCCCCCACGGGAGACGTGGTCCTCCAACTCAAGTCGTCCCCGAACATAAGATTCCAGCACTCAGCAGTGCGGCTGTTTTTAAATGGCGTCTTTGAGGCGAGAGGCGGGCGCCAGCAGCCGTTATGGTCGCTGGTCAGCAGGAGGCGACAAAATTAGTCAGTGGGGGGGAGAAGGATTTTATTAAAAATGTGTACATAAACACGACAAAATTTAATCAGGAGTGGGTACTTGGAATGAAAAGTGAAATCTCTACCGAAATGGAAAAAATCTCGGCGTTTCTGCGTCTGGTGTTGGCGTAGCAATGAATCAAAGGCTGGCACCCACAGGCTGGCAACCACAAGACAGGCAGAAACACACACACACACACACACACACACACAGTTTTAAATATAGATGGATACCTTCATTTTTTTACATTTACCCGATCTATTCCTCTCATGATCTTTTACACCTCTATAAGATCACCCCTCATCCTCCTGCCCTCCAAGGAAGAAAGTCCTAACCTGCCCAACCTCTCCCTATAGCTCAAGCACTCGAGTCCTGGGAACATCTTCATGAATCTTCTCGGCATCCTTTCCAGCTTAACATCTTTCTTATAATAGGGTGACCAAAACTGAACACAATACTCTAAATGAGGCTTCACCGTGTGGCACCGTGAGAGGCAGCCTCGCCAACAGCCTGCCTTGTCCCTTTCTTCTTTGTTGTTTTTTGTCTGTTTTGTTTGCATGTTTTAGCTGAGCTTTAGTTTTTGTGTTATGTGGGGAGGGGTGGGGGAATCGTTTCCCCACATATCACATCAAACCAGCCCCGCCTCACTCACACCAAGTATCACTTCACCAAAGATAGACACTAAACGCTGGAGTAACTCAGTGGGTCGGGCAGCATCTCCGGGGAAACGGAATAGGTGACCTTTTGGGTTGAGAGTCTGAAGAAGGGTCTCAACCCGAAACGTCACCTACTCCTTTTCTCCAGGGATGCTGCCTGACCCGCTGAGTTTAGTTTAGTTTAGAGATACAGAAAATAAATTAGGCCCTTCAACTCATCGGGTCCGCAGCGAACAGCGATCCCCGCACACTAACACTATCTGACACACACTAGGGACAATTTACACATACACCAAGCCAATTAACCTACATACCTGTACGTCTTTTGGAGTTACCCCAGCATTTTGAGTCTTCCTTCGGTTTTAAACCAGCATCTGCAGTTCCTTCCTATCTCTTCACCAATCCATATAATGAATATCCATGCTATAGGCAGAGGTTGGCTGGGACTCTATTCCTTGGAGCACAGGAGGATGAGGGGTAATCTTATAGAGGTATAAAATCATGGAGGAATAGATCAAGTAGATGCACAGAGTCTCTTCCCCGTGATCTGCGTGGGTTTTCTCTGAGATCTTCGGTTTCCTCCCACACTCCAAAGACATACAGGTTTGTAGGTTCATCGGCTTGGTGTAAATGTAAAATTGTCCCTAGTGTGTGTAGGGTAGTGTTAATGTGCGGGGATCGTTGGTCGGCGCAGACTCTGTGGGCCAAAGTGCCTGTTTCCACGCTGTATCTTTGAACGAAACGAAACTAAAATGCAGCAGGATTTCAAACTTTAATCAAAGAGGAAAAACCTCAGATTGCCCTCACAGCATCAACAATGGTGTCAACTAATTCCTCCACCTAGCTATCGTTTCAATAGCATTTATATCTCAGTACTGTATTACAAAGAAAGTAGCCCACATAAACCATAAGACATAGAAGTAAAATTAGGCCATTCGGCCCATCGATTCTACTGTGCCATTCAATCATGGCTGATCTATTTTTCCCTCTCAACCCCATTCCCCTGCCTTCTCCCCATTAACTTTGATTCCCTTCCTAATCAAGAAACTATCAATCTCTGCTTTTAAAGTAATATTAGCCTCCACAGCCATCCTTGGCAAGGAAATCCACAGATACATCACCCTCTGGCTAAAGAAATTCTTCCTCGTTTCCATTCTAAAGGTACGTTCTTTTATTCTGAGGCTGTGCCCTCTGGTTCTCTAATCTCTCATTAATGGAAATATCCTCTCCACGTCCACTCTGTGAAGGCCTTTCATCATTTGGTTGGTTTCAATGAGGTACCCCCTCATCCTTATGAACGTCGGTGAGTTCAGGCCCAGTGCCGTCAAAGGCTCCTTACATGTTAACCCAATCATCCCCAGAATCATTCTCATACACTTCCTCTGGACCCTCTCCAATTCCGGCACATCCTTCCTCAGACATAGGGCCCAAAACGGTTCACATTATTCTAAATGTGGCCTCATCTGTGCATTGTAAAGCCTCAACATTACATCCTTGCTTTATTGACTAGTCCTTGCCAAATGCATGCGAACCTTGCATATGCCCTCCTTACCACGAACTCAACCAGCAAATTAATGTCTGATTTCTGTATTCTCTTCTCATTTAGAAAGCAGTCTATGCCTTCATTCTTTCTACGAAGTGCATGGCCGTACACTTTGCTACCCTTTATTTCATTTGCACTTCTTTCCCCACTCTCCCAACCTGTGCAAGTCATAGAGTGGTACAGTGTGGAAACAGGCCCTTCGGCCCAACTGGCCCACATCGGCCAACAAAGCCCCAGCTACACTAGTCCCACCTGCCTGTGTTTGGTCCACATTCCTCCAAACCCATCCTACCCATGTACCTGTCTAACTGTTTCTTAAACATTGGGATAGTCCCAGCCTCACCTACCTCCTCTGGCAGCTCGTTCCATACGCACACCCTCCTTTACACCTCAGATTCCTATTAAATCGTTTCCCCTTCACCTTAACCTATGTCCTCTGGTCCTCGATTCACCTACTCTGGGCAAGGGACTGTGCATCTACCCGATCTATTCCACTCATGATTTTATAGACCTCTATAAGATCACCCCTCATCCTCCTGCGCTGCATACTTTCTGCAGACTCCCTATTTCCCAACCCCAACCCCTGCAGAACACAACTAGTCAATGGCAGTCAACCGGAAAGGTCCCCATTTATTCCCACTCTGTCTAGAGGGAGAGCAAGAGGGAGAGGGAGAGAGAGAGAGAATATGATCTTTTTTGTTGTACAAGTAAGAATTTAATTGTTCTGTTTCGGGATATTCAATTCACTGGAATTTAGAAGGATGAGGGGATGTCTTATTGAAACATATAAAATTATAAAAGGACTGGACAAGCTAGATGCAGGAAAAATGTTCCCATTGATGGGGCAGTCCAGAACCAAGGGCCACAGTTTAAGAATAAAGGGGAGGCCATTTAAAACTGAGTTGAGAAAAATCTTTTTCACCCAGATAGTTGTGAATTTGTGGAAGGCCAATTCACTGGATGGCTTTAAAAGAGAGTTAGATAGAGCTCTAGGGGCTAGCGGAATCAAGGGATATGGGGAGAAGGCAGGCACGGGTTATTGATTGTGGATGATCAGCCATGATCACAATGAATGGCGGTGCTGGCTCGAAGGGCCAAATATCCTCCTCCTGCACCTATTTTCTATGTTTCAATGTCTCTATGTGACAATAAAACACTCTTGACAATTGAGATATTCTCACAGCGTTATTAGTGAGGCAGTTCCAGGATTTAGAGACGGAATTGATGAAGGAGCAACAATTATAAATTTGCGATTTCCAAATCAGCCTGATGTGCAACTTGGAAGGGAACTGGTAAGTGTGGTGCTCCCCTGGGACCCAAAACACATTGCCTGGCTTCATTGTTCAAGTTCAAGAGAGTTTATTGTCATGTGTCCCAGATAGGACAATGAAATTCTTGCTTTGCTTCAGCACAACAGAATATAGTAGGCATAAATAAATACAGAACAGATCAGTGTGTCCATATACCATTGAATATATATATACACACATAAATAAGCATATAAAGTGCAATAGGCTATTAAAGTTCAGATTTTTGTTTGAGGAGTTTAATAGTCTGATGGCTGTGGGGAAGAAGCTGTTCCTGACAAATTGCAGCCAAGCGCCAGCTAATCTTAGACACTGATGATGGGATAACTGTGATAATGTTTCCGTCTGCACTGAGCACAGGCCTCATCTGTAAATCCACTCAAAGTTAAACCAGGCTCTGCCAATGTTATTCCATACATGATGGCAGAATAAGTGTCTGATGGATATTGTTGCGGAAACCTGTGCTATTTTCGTCATCGCTTGCTCCTTCCTCTTCCTGCCTGGTCAACTGTAGTTCCTGAGTTGTCTGAAAAATGAAGGCCGACTTTTCAACATTGCTTCCTCTGGATTGGAAGCTGCAATTCACTTTACTTTGGCCCGTCACTACAAACAGAAAATGCTTGAGATACTCAGCAGGCCAGACAGTATCTGCTCGTGGTGAAATAAAAATATGTTTCAGATTGAAGTTCTTTCATCAAAACTGAAACATTGACTCTGTTTCTCTTACCACAGATCTCTCTGACCCGTTGAATGTTTCCAGCTTTTCCTGATTTTATTTTAAATTTTCAAATAAACAAGTTCTTTAAATTCTGGATTACCATTTTCCCCAGATATATGGGAAACTGGGATTTAGTTTAGAGATACAGCACGGAAACAGGCCCTTCGGCCCACCAAGTCCGCGACGACCAGCCCTATCCCACACACACAGGGGACAATTTACACTTATACCAAGCCAATTAAGCTACAGAGCTGCACGCTTTTGGAGTGTGGGAGGGAACCGAAGATCTCGGTGAAAACCCACGTGGTCATGGGGAGAACGTACAAACTCCGTACAGACAGCACCCGTAGTCGGGGTGGTACCCAGGTCACCGACGCTACAAGCGCTGTAAGTCGGCAGCTCTACCGCTGCGCCCAGCGGTGGGCACAAAAGAATGGAGATAGTCATAGAGTCTTACGAGTTATATAGCATGGAAACAGGCCCTTCAGCTCAACGTGTCCATGCCGACCAAGATGTTCCATCTTCACTAGTCCCACTAGAGCGTTTGTCGGCACTGGGCCGCTACTCGCTGGAGTTTAGAAGGATGAGGGGCCACCTCATTGAAACTTACAGAATAGTGATAAGCTTGGATAGAGTGGATGTGGAGAGGATGTTTCCACTAGTGGGAGACTCCAGGACTAGAGGTCATAGACTCAGAATTAAAGGATGGTCCTTCAGGAAGGAGATGAGAGGAATTTCTTTAGTCAGAGGATGGTGAATCTGTGGAATTCTGTGGAGGTCATCAATGGATAGTTATGGCAGAGATAGATAATCAATTAGTGCGGGTGTCAGAGGTTACGGGGAGAAGGCAGGAGAATGGGGTTAGGAGGGAGAGATGGATGAACCATGATTGAATGGTGGAACAGACTTGATAGGCCGAATGGCCTAATTCTGCCCCTATCACTTATGACCTTATGACCCACCTGCCCGCATTTCCCCCATAATCCTCCAAACCAGGGGGTCCCAAGCTTTTTCATCGCGTCTACCCCAGGCAACTTTAATACCACATAATAATGTTATTTCACTTATTTATGAGCAACTAGATGATGAACAGATACCGGTATACCAGAACCAAACACAGTCAGTCAATGAGGAAAATATAGGTTCAAATCCAGAATCAACAAATTTACCCCCTGGGTAGGCGAGATTTACCCCCTGGGGGTTCATTTGTTGATTCTGGATTTGTAAATTTACCTCAGGTTGGGAACCCTTGTTCTAAACCTTTCCTATCCATCACTGATGCAGTGTTGCTGCCGCCTACATGTTGCCCTGCAATCCCCAAAGCCTTGTGCATGGAATGTGTAATCAGAGTCAAAGGTGTAGGAAGGAACTGCAGAAGCTGGTTTAAACAGAGGAAAAGACACAAAACGCTGGAGTAACTCAGCAGGATAGGCAGCCTCTCTGGCGAGAAGGAATTGGTGACGTTTCGGGTCGAGACCCTTCTTCAGACTGCTTAGTAAAGACAAGGGAGTGGGGGCTTGGTAAACGGAAGTCATTGAAGAGACGAAGGGCGTTTGTGGCGTCTTGGACATAGGCCAGGAGGGATTAGACCAGGGTGGGATGGGATGGAGTCGAGGCACATGGAAATTAATTAAATGGGGCAGGAGCAGGCAGAAACAATGAGGGTTTATGGATTTTGGGGAGAAGGTAAAACGGGCCGTGCTGGGCCGCGGAACGATAAGGTTGGAGGCTGTGGAAGGCAGACAGCAGTCTGAAGAAAGGCCTTGACACGAATCGTCACCCATTCCTTCTCTCCAGAGATGCTGCCTGACCCGCTGAGTTACTCCAGCATTTTGTGTCTATCTTCACAGTCAAATGCACAGGTTTGGCATGACCGAGCACAGACTCGGCGATCGTTCAGCTGAACACCTCCGCTCAGTCCACCTAAATCTACCCAATCTCCTGGCTGCTAAACACTTTAACTCTCCCTCCCATTCCCTCACGGATCTTTCTGTCCTGGGCCTCCTCCATTGTCAGAGTGAGGCCCAGCGCAAATTGGAGGAACAGCACCTCATATTTCGCTTGGGCAGTTTACACCCCAGTGGTATGAACATTGATTTCTCTAACTTCAAGTAACCCTTGCTTTCCCTCTCCCTCCATCCCTCCCCCTTCCTAGTTCTCCGATTACATTTTATCTCTGTTTGCTTCGTTGGTCGCTTCTCCCAGCTAACAATGATCTATTCTACGTGTCCCTTGATCTCCATTCCCTTTGTTTCTTTTGTAGTTGTTTGTTTGTTTGTTTGTTTGTCTTTTTGCACAAAGTCCGCGAGCATTGCCACTTTTCATTTCACTGCACATCTCGTATGTGTATGTGGTGAATAAACTTGACTTGACTTGACTATGTTTGCACCTTACACTTCCTTATCTATGTATCTCCCTCTCCCCTGACGTCAGTCTGAAGAAGGGTCTCGACCTGAAACATCACCCATTCCTTCTCTCCAGAGGTTTGGCATGATATGGTTTGGCTCCCAATATCTTTGGCAAGGTCCACATTTACTGCTCATCCTCAACTGCCCTTGAAAGAAGATAGACAAAAACAGCTGGAGGCAGCATCTCTGGAGAGAAAGGACTGGTGATGTTTCGGGTCAAGACCCTTCTTCAGACCTTGAAAGGAAGCGCTGATCTGATCTCTGTCTCTGAGTTTCCATGTCTTCTCCGTGACTGTGCCTGTCTCCTCTCACATCCCAAGGACCTGTGGATTGGTAGGTTAATAGGCCACGGTAAATTGCCCCAAATGTGTCTGGTAGTGGAGAAAGATGAGAAGGCGGGGAACATTACAAGTGGGATTAATGTGGGATTGGTGTAAATAGTTCAGACATATGGGTTTATAAGAGGCCGGTTTCTGTGCTGTATCGTACAGGAAGGAACTGCAGATGCTGGTTCAAACCGAAGATAAGACACAGAACGCTGGAGTAATTCAGCGGGTCAGACGGCATCTGTGGAGAAAAAAGGACTAGGTGACGTTTCGGGTTGAGGTCTGGAAGAAGGGTCTCATCCATTAGTTCCCTCCAAGGATGCTGTCTGACCCAAAGATAGACACAAAATGCTGGAGTAACTCAGTGGGTCATGCTGGAGGGACTGGCAGCATCTCTGGAGAGAAGGAATGGGGGCGTTTCAGGTCGAGACCCTTATTCAGAACCTCGACCCGAAACGTGACCGCGACCTTCAGTCCCGACCCAAAATGTGTTCCTCCAGCATTTTGTTTCTATCTTCAGTTTAAACGAGCATCTGCAGTTCCTTCCTACACATGCTGCCTGACTAGGGATGCCAACTGTCCCGTATTAGCCGGGACATCCCGTATATTGGGCTAATTTGGTTTGTCCCATACGGGACCGCCCTTGTCCCGTATTTGACGGCTGCTACTCGGGTCGAGGGGACTGTCGGGTCGGAGCGCCACGTGCGGCCCCGCCTCACCCGTCCCGACGTAGTGCAGCCCATGGAGTGCAGCAGCAGCAGCGCCTCGCCCGTGGTCCCGTCGGTCGGCAGCCCGGCCAGCTGTCCGACCTTCGGACCTTCGCTTACCGCCGACACCACCGATCATCGGTTCATGAGTTGGATGGGGCGCCGGACTTTGCGCGCGGCCCGGGCCAAAACTCCTCAGCTGGCCCGCCGGCTGGGCTTTGTGTGCATTCCAGCACCCAGACCAACTCATCATTCACCCAGCCACGGCCAAGACGGTCAACGAATTGCCGTCGGGAATTTGTCCCGTATTTTGACCTTCTGTCCCTTATTTGGGAGTGGGAAAGTTGGCAACCCTTTGTCTGACCCACTGAGTTACTCCAGCATTTGGAATATCTACCTTCTGTGCTGTATCTCTCGGTGTCCTTATCTCTGCTCCCTGCTCCTCTGACTCATTTTCCCTGTCACTGCCAGGATGTCTATTTTTATCAGCACAAGCACATAGCAGAATGATACTTTGCCCTTTTATCCCATGGATCCGTCAGGAGTAGCATGCTGGGCAGCCACACCAACCTTATTGTTCTATCAGATCCAGACACCTGCACTGTTCGACGCTTTGATTAATGCTCTCAAGTCCTTGACTCTCCCACTAGTGGAAACACCCTCTCCACATCCACTCTATCCATGCCTTTCACTATTCCGTAAGTTTCAATGAGGACCCCCCCCCCATTCTAAACTCCAGCGAGTACAGGCCCAGTGCCGACTAACGCTCATCATAGGTTAACCCGCTCATTCCTGGGATCATTCGTGTAAACCTCCTCTGGACCCTCTCCAGAGCCAGCACATCCTTCCTCAGATATGGTGCCCGGTCACGGTGGCGCAGCGGTAGAGTTGCCGCCTTGCAGCGAAAGCAGCGCCGGAGACACACGGGTTCCATCCCGACTACGGGTGCTATCTGCGCGGAGTTTGTACGTTCTCCACGTGACCTGCGTGGGTTTTCTCCGAGATCTTCGGTTTCCTCCCGCACTTACAAAGACGTACAGGTTTGTAGGTCCAATTGGCTTGGTATAAATGTGAACATTGTCCCGAGTGGGTGTAGGATAGTGCGAATGTCGGTGTGGACTCGGTGGGGCCGAAGGGCCTGTTTCCGCGCTGTATCTTGGAACTAAACTAAACAAAAAAATTGCTCACAATCAGTACAGGCACCAAGGGCCAAATGTCCTCCACGTGTGGTGAGAATAAAGTCAGCAAAGAAAGGGAATTAGGATAAAGATAATTTCTGGAGAAATCTCTTTCTTTTTGCAGAGAGTGGAGTGTTGAAGGCTGCCAGCTGCAGGAAGATGTCCTGAGGGTGAGGGACAATGGGATGCTCACTGACTGCTCCCCTCTTCCCAAAGAATCGATATGTTTGCACATCAGTTTCACCAGCTATTAATATCAATAGCACCGCTTCCCACCTCATGCAGCTGTTCCCATCACTTAGAAAATGGCTGCCACAAGATGTCAGCGTGTGCCCCTCACCCTACCCTGCCTGTAAAAGGCCAGGGTCATTATGCATCAAAGATAGACACAAATGCTGGAGTAACTCAGCGGGACGGGCAGCATCTCTGGAGAGAAGCAATGGGTGACGATCAGGTTGAGACCCTTCCTCAGACTTTCTCGACCCGAAACGTCACCCATTCCTTCTATCCAGAGATGCTGCCTTGTACTGCCGAAAGACTCCAGCATTTGTGTCTACCTTTGTTTTAAACCAGCATCTGCAGTTCCTTCCCACACATTCAATATACACCAAGCACAGCAATCCCTTAATGTAATGCCCACCACTCACAAAGACCTCTGATCATCATCTGCTTTGATGTCTTTTTCACGCCTTACATTCTCTTTGTACTCTTCCATGTCTCCAGATTCCCTCTCATCTGTTCCTTCACTCCAGAGATGCTGCCTGTCCCGTTGAGTTACTCCAGCATTTTGTGTCTATCTTCAGTGTAAACCAGCATCTGCAGTTCCCTCCTACACATTTGGTCTGCATTTGTGTATTTGGTGCCCTGCTAAAGGTTTACTGACAGAGAACGATTACAGCTCAAGCAGATAAATCTTTAAGCCTCCTCCAGTTGCAAAGGCACGCATTATGTCTAGGAAGGAACTGCAGATGCTGGTTTACACCGAAGAGAGACACAAAATGCTGGAGTAACTCAGCGGGACAGGCAGCATCTCTGGAGAGAAGGAATAGGTGACGTTTTTGGGTCGAGACCCTTCTTCAGACTGAGAGTCAGAGGAGAGGGCTCGGTGTCTTCCTCTCCCCTGACTCTCAGTCTGAAGAAGGGTCTTGACCCGAAAACGTCACCCATTCATTTCTATCCTAGCCACACAATATGTTGCCCAGAAACTTAAATCCATCTCTGGTAACTCAGAGAGTTTGATTAATTGCAAAAAGAGTAGGTCAGTCAAGCCTTTCAAGGACGACCCACATTTTAAAACAATCTATTCAGGGCCTGTCCCACTTGGCCGTCATTTGCGCGCCATTTCGAGACCTCCAAAAATGTGGTCGTCGCGTTGTGACGCACGGGTAGCGTGTGGTAGCACGGGACGGGCGCATGGAGAGGCGTGGAGGAGTGTGGAGTTGCGCGTGGTATCGCGCGGCGCTCCAGGATTTCGTGCTGCATGATATCCTCGCGCGCCATCTGCATGACGTATCGCGTACGCACGCTGACGCATTGGGTACGCACGCTGACGCATTGGCGTTGCAAGCTGCGTCCCGACGTCTCACGTGTATCGCGTGGTGACGCATGGTTACGTCACCGTGCATAATCATGTGTCGCCGCGTGCCGAAGGGTATTCTAATGACGTCACGCGCACCACACGGCATGATGATGCGTGATTTGCGTGCGATGTTGCGCGTAATGACTCGTCGACCTATTTTACATATGACGCGTAAATGAGGCGCAAATGACGGCCAAGTGGGACAGGCCCTTTAGCCTTACTTTTTAACAGTATCGTTTTCTTGGCGGAACCAGTTTGTTGTTTTACAGGAGGAATAACGCATTGTTAGCAATGGAGTCTAGACCTGAGGAGTTGTCCACCCTGGTGGCACTGCAACGCAGAGTAGGAGGTGGTTTTGACCAAAAACACGTTGTTTCGGTTTGATAAAAAACATAAAAATGGCAGGAAGGAACTGCAGTTTATCTCTGTTTGCTTTGTTATTGCCT
Source organism: Amblyraja radiata (assembly GCF_010909765.2). Lineage (NCBI taxonomy): Eukaryota > Metazoa > Chordata > Chondrichthyes > Rajiformes > Rajidae > Amblyraja > Amblyraja radiata. The sequence goes on along the minus strand of NC_045957.1, from coordinate 37,830,509 downwards.
TCTCCTAACTAACGACAGATGGCACAATGGGCTAAGTGTTCGGCTGGCAACCGGAAGGTAGCTGGTTCGAATCCCGCTTGGAGTGCATACTGTCGTTGTGTCCTTGGGCAAGACACTTCACCCACCTTTGCCTGTGTGTGTCCTTGGGCAAGACACTTCACCCATCTTTGCCTGTGTGTGTGAATGTAATTATGTGAAGCACTTTGGGGTCAATGCAAGTTGACTAAAAATGTGCTATATAAATAAAGAAATTTAATTTAATTTAATTTAATTTAACAATGATCTATTCGACATGATCCTTGATCTCCATCCCCTTTGTCTCATTTTCACACTTTACACTTCCTTATCTCTTTATCTCCCTCTCCCCTGACTCTCAGTCTGAAGAAGGGTCTATGAAGAAACATCACCCATTCCTACTCTCCAGCGATGCTGCCCGTCCCGCTGAGTTACTCCAGCATTTTGTGTCTATCTTCAGTGTAAACCAGCATCTGCACTTCCTTCCTACACAGTATGGGTGTCAGAAGTTATGGGGACAAGGCAGGAGAGTGGAGTTAGGAGGGAGAGATAGAGCAGCCACGATTGAATGGCGGAGTAGACTTGATGGGCCGAATGGCCTAATTCTACTCCTATTCCATATGACATTATAACTGCAGATGTCAGTTTACTCTGAAGATGGACACAAAAGGCTGGAGTAACTCAGTGGGTCAGGTTGCATCTCTGGAGAGCAGGAATGGGTGACGTTTCGGGTTGAGACCCTTCTTCAGTGGATGGATTAGCTCAGTTTATGTACAACTAGCCCTCCCACAGCTGAATGCAGAGCAACAAGGTTTTCCAGCAGATCCATCACCAGTTATTAGATAGGAACTTTTGCAACAAGAGAATGCCTATTCCCCTTCACATATTTATAAAACTATCACTGCAACACACACACCAGTAAATTAAGGAGGAAAGAGTTTGTGCAACTAATACTTAAACCATGTTTGTGCTATTGTCTCTGTAAACTGTGGTAAAGGGCCTGTCCCACTTGGGCGACCTAATCCACGAGTTCTGGCGAGTTTGCTTCGACTCATACTCGCAGCATGGTCAACATGAGGACCTAGGAGGTCTTTGTAACTCTCCTTCATGCTCGAGAGTGGTCTCCGCGTACTCGAGGCCTCAACTAGGTTGTGGCGTATTTTTCAACATATGCCCGCGAGTAAAAAAAGGTCGCCATGGAAAAAATCGATACTTTTTTTACTCGTAGGTTTAGTCGAAGTAGGTCGTGGTAGGTCGGCATGTCAGTCGTAGGTAATCGAGGGTAGTCGAAGATAATCGAAGGTAGTCGTCAACATAGTCGAAGGAAGTCGAAGGGAGGTCGAAGGAGGTCGTCTTCACTCTCCACTATTCCCGTAGCTAGTCGAAGCTGGTCTTCAACATAGTCGAAGGAGGTCTTCAACATGACATTTTTTCAAACTCTCCTAAATTCTTCTAAACTCCCCAATTAGGTCGCCTCAGTTGGACACCCCCCATAGATTCATGGAATTTGCAATTACCTGAAAAAATGCTGCAGAAGAGAAACACTTGCAAATAAAGCTTCATTACAGTGGCTAACTGTAGAGCAGAAACATAGAAATATATAGAAAGTAGGTGTAGGAGTAGGCCATTCGGCCATTCGGGCCAGCACCGCCATTCAATATGATCATGGCTGATCATCCGCAATCAGTTCCCTGTTCCTGCTTTTTCCCCATATCCCTTGACACCCGTACTAATCAAGAACTTGCCAATCTCCGCCTCTTCATTAACTGTCATACAGTGTGGACACGGGCCATTCGGCCCATATCATCCATGTTGCCCCCATTCAAGCTGCTGCTATTTGCCCACCCCTTGGTCTCTGTCCTATAAACCTTTCCTATTCAGGTACCTAATAAAATGTCTTTGAATTATTATTGTACCTGCATCAACTACTTAATCTGGCAGTTCGTTCCATATACCCAACGTAGTCTGAGTGAAAAGCTTGCCCTCAGATTTCTATTAAAACTTTCTCCTCAAAATCTTAATCCTCTGTCGTCATTAGTTTAGTTTAGTTTAGTGTAGAGATACAGCGTGGAATCGGGCCCTTCGGTCCACTGAGTCCGCGCTGACCAGCGATCCCCGCACATCAACACTACCCTACACACACTAGGGACAATTTACATTTACACCAAGCTAACTAATGTCTCTGGAGTGTGGGAGGAAACCGAAGATCTCGGAGAAAACCCACGCAGGTCACGGGGAGAACGTACAAACTCCGTACAGACAAACACCCGTATTCGGGATCGAACCCGGGTCCCTGGCGCTGTAAGGCAGCGACTCTACCGCTCCGCCACCGTGCCACCCTATGTTAATAATGGGGCAGGTGAATGTTAATAAGACTATTCCCACATCTTGAGCGCTGATTTGCTTTTAGACAGGCACATGGCAGTGCAGGGAATAGATGGATATGGATCATGCACAGGCAGGTGAGATCAGTTGAATTAGGCATCAGGTTCAGCACATTGTGGGCCCAAGGGCTCATTCCTGCGCTGTTCTGGTCTATTTTCTATATTCCACACCAACGTAAAATAAGGACCTTGAGCATGTTACTCGGATGTTCCATCATTTCATAAGGTTGTGGCTCTTCTGATGGTAACGAGCTCTGCATTGAGTCTAAGAGTCATAGAGTGATACAATGTGGAAACAGGCCCTTCGGCCCAACCTCCCACACTGGCCAACAATGTCCCAGCTACACTAGTCCCACCTGCCCGTGTTTGGTCCATATCCTTCCAAACCTATCCTATCCATGTACCTGTCTAACGATGTTTCTAAAACGATGGGATAGTCCCAGCCTCAACTACCTCCTCTGGCAGCTTGTTCCATACACCCACCACCCTTTGTGTGAAAAAGTTACCCCTTGGATTCCTATAAATAGCCCTGTCCCACGGTGGGAGTTCATTCAAGAGCTCTCCCGAGTTTAAAAACAATCAAACTCGTGGTAAGCACGGAGAATGAACGTAGCGGGTACGTCGGAGCTCGGGAACGTCTCTTAGCGGCTCATAACGCTAACGGCAGGTACTCGGCAAGACCCGCTAACTGCAAGTAAGCACGGGAAGACTCATGAAGATTTTTCAACACATTGAAAAATGTTCACGAGAGCCTCGAGTACCGACGAGTGGCCATTACCGTAAATCTCCGAGTTCGAATCAGGGCAAACTCGGGAGAACTCTTGGAATTAACTCACACCGTGGGAGAGGGCTTTAACTCTTTTCCCCTTCACCTTGAACCTAGGCCACTGGTCCTCGATTCCCCTACTCTGGGCAAGAGAATCTGCCCGATCTGCCCGATTTATTCCTCTCATGATTTTATAGATGATTTTTTTGCAGTGACCTTTCACCCACTTGCTAATCAGGTAACTATCTCCCTCTGCCTTGAAACCATTCAGACTTTTGCTTCCACTTCCTTTTATGGAAGAGAGTTCCAAAGTCTCATGACTCTTTGAGGGAAACATATGTTAGAAATGGGAGCAATTGCAATTAAAAGACATTTGAAGCAATTAACCCATTGAAATTTACAGAATAATGAAAGGCATAGAAAGAGTGGATGTGGAGAGGATGTTTCCGCTGGTGGGAGAGTCTAGGACCAGAGGTCATAGCCTCAGAATTAAAGGGAGCTCTTTTAGAAAGGAGGGTAATTAATTTGTGGAACACATTGTCATAGAGGGCCCTGGAGGCTAAGTCAGTGGATATTTTTAAGGCAGAGATAGACAAATTCTTGATTAGAACGGGTGTCAAGGGTTATGGGGAGAAGGTAGGAAAATGGGATTAGGAGGCAGAGATCAGCCATATGATTGAATGGCGGAGTAGACTCGATGGGCCGAATGGCCTAATTCTACTCCTATAAGTTGTGAAATTGTGAACCTGTGAATATTTGGACAGGTACATGGATAGAAAAGATTTAGAAGGGTATGGGCAGATGGGAATTGTTTAGATAGACATTCTAGTTAGAAACATAGAAACATAGAAACATAGAAAATAGGTGCAGGAGTAGGCCATTCGGCCCTTCGAGCCTGCACCGCCATTCAATATGATCATGGCTGATCATCCAACTCAGTATCCTGTACCTGCCTTCTCTCCATACCCCCTGATCCCTTTAGCCACAAGGGCCACATCTAACTCCCTCTTAATTATAGCAATGAACTGACCTCAACTACCTTCTGTGGCAGATAATTCCACAGATTCACCACTCTGTGTGAAAAATGTTTTTCTCATCTCGGTCCTAAAAGATTTCCCCCTTATCCTTAAACTGTGACCCCTTTTTCTGGACTTCCCCCAACATCGGGAACAATCTTCCTGCATCTAGCCTGTCCAACCCCTTAAGAATTTTGTAAGTTTCTATAAGATCCCCCCTCAATCTTCTAAATTCTAGCGAGTACAAGCCGAGTCTATCCAGTCTTTCTTCATATGAAAGTCCTGACATCCCAGGAATCAGTCTGGTGAATCTTCTCTGTACTCCCTCTATGGCAAGAATGTCTTTCCTCAGATTAGGAGACCAAAACTGTACACAATACTCCAGGTGTACAGCATTTTGTTGTCTCTGTACTGTACACTGACAATGACAATTAAAGTTGAATCTGAATTGGAATCTGAGGTGTGTTCTCACCAAGAATGAATGCTAACATACCATTCGCCTTCTTCACTGCCTGCTGCACCTGCATGCCTACTTTCAATGACTGGTGTACCATGACACCCAGGTCTTGTTGCATCTCCCCTTTTCCTAATCGGCCACCATTCAGATAATAGTCTACTTTCCTGTTTTTGCCACCAAAGTGAATAACCTCACATTTATCCACATTATACTGCATCTGCCATGCATTTGCCCACTCACCCAACCTATCCAAGTCACCTTGCAGCCTCCTAGCATCCTCCTCACAGATAACACTGCCTCCCAGCTTTGTGTCATGCGCAAACTTGGAGATGTTGCATTCAATTCCCTCGTCCAAATCATTAATATATATTGTAAATAGCTGGGGTCCCAGCACTGAGCCTTGCGGTACCCCACTAGTCACTGCCTGCCATTCTGAAAAGGACCCGTTTACTCCTACTCTTTGCTTCCTGTCTGTCAGCCAGTTCTCTATCCACATTAATACTGAACCCCCAATACCGTGTGCTTTAAGTTTGTATACTAATCTCTTATGTGGGACCTTGTCGAAAGCCTTCTGAAAGTCCAGATATAACACATCCACTGGTTCTCCCTTATCCACTCTACTAGTTGCATCCTCGAAAAATTCTATGATTCGTCAGACATGATTTACCTTTCATAAATCCATGCTGACTGTCCAATGATTTCACCACTTTCCAAATGTGCTGCTATCCCATCTTTAATAACTGATTCTAGCAGTTTCCCCACTACCGATGTTAGACTAACTGGTCTGTAATTCCCCGTTTTCTCTCTCCCTCCCTTTTTAAAAAGTGTGGTTACATTAGCTACCCTCCAATCCTCAGGAACTACTCCAGAATCTAAAGAGTTTTGAAAAATTATCACTAATGCATCCACTATTTCTGGGGCTACTTCCTTAAGTACTCTGGGATGCAGCCTATCTGGCCCTGGGGATTTATCGGCCTTTAATCCATTCAATTTACCTAACACCACTTCCCGGCTAACCTGGATTCCACTCAGTTCCTCCATCTCATTTGATCCCCGGTCCCCTGCTATTTCCGGCAGATTATGTATGTCTTCCTTAGTGAAGACAGAACCAAAGTAGTTATTCAATGGGTGAAGTGGGCCACATGGCCTTGTTGCAAGCTGCAAAACCTTATAACTTATAAGTGGGTTTCAGAAAGTGAGCTTTGTTCCAGAAACTCCCTCAAGTCTTCAACATTCTCTCCACATCCACCCTGTGAAGACTACTCGTTATCATGTAATGCAGAACTGCAGAACTGGACAAAGCAAAAATGGGAACAGAAGAGCAGGAATAGGTTATTCTCTTGCAGTTATTCCATAAAGTTTCTATCTCTTCCTGCCTTGTAGACCTGCCCTTGCCTCACATCCTTGAAAACTGTGAGTTTAGTTTAGTTCAGTTGAGTTTAGTTTAGTTTAGAACTACAGTGCAAAAACAGGCCCTTCGACCCACCGAGTCCGCACCGAACAGCGGTCCCCGCACATTGATGGGCTTGTCCCACTTAGGCGATTTTTCAGCCTAAGTGGGACAGACAGTCAAGTTGCCGGCAGTCGCCTGAAAAACCAGCAACTGGAACGGCGACTGTCAGAGCGGAACACACACAAACACATCGCTTCCTTCAATAGCCCGTTATGCAGGCAGGGGACAGGGCAAGCGGGGGGAGCGCTGTCTAAAAAATTCACACAGTGCAAAGCCAAGGTGAAACAGACACCCACCGCGATGAACAGGAAGGCTGGCGCTGTAAAAAGACGGCTAAAGCACAGTGTACGGTAAGTTCTTTAAAAGAGGAGGGGAGGAGGGGGGGAGAAGGAGGGAGAAGGAGTGGAGACAACTTTTAAGAAGTCAGAGATACACGGCTGTGAAACTCGGCGGACATTTAACATTACCGGTCGGTTAATTGTTGGTTCTGAAAACTACTGCTTACGTTTTTTTTCCCACAATGAGCCAATGAAATTCACCGGTCAGCCTACAAGAACCTCAGAGGTTACAACCTACAAGAACCTCAGAGAACCTTCGACCTCCTGGCGACCCACTGGGACCTCCTGGCGACCCGCCTACGGCTCGAGAATTCTCGCTACTCTCCATGGCGGCTTCATTCTAGTCGCTGCTAATTTTTCAACATGTTGAAAAATTCACGGCGACCATAATGAGGCCGGGACTAGTTCCCAGAATGCGGGAACTCCTCACGTCCATGAAGGCGGCTCCCCGGCAACCACCCGCGAAGATGTGGCGACCATGTGGCGACTGCAGTCGCCTAAAAAGTCGCTTAAGTGGGACAGGCTCATAATCACTACCCGACACACACTTGGGCCAATTTACACTATTTTGCAAGCCAATTAACCTCCAAACCTGTACGTCTTTGGAATGTGGGAGGAAACTGAAGATCTCGGGGAAAACCCACGTGGTCACGGAGAGAACGTACAAACACCATACAGACAGCACCCGTAGTCGGGATCGAACCCGGGTTTCTAGCGCTGTAAGGCAGCAACTCTACCGCTACGCCACCGTGCCACCCTGGTTGTCCAATGTCTATAGTCGATTTGAGATCACACATTGTAACTGAGCCAGCATCATAAGGGTTTTTAGACGAGAGAAAAAATTCAAAGAATTCCATCACTTAAAGTTGTCAACACTCGCGGCAGGTCTGGATCTGGACGTGAATCTTCTCAGCAATCCTGCTGTCAGGAAAACTTTGCTTCCTAATTTTTTCCATTGCAACACGAGCCGTAATTGCTGCAAGCTGCAGTAAAATAAATTAAACATTTTGGCACTGCTCGGGATACTGAAGAGGAAGGATCGGCTTATTGCAACAACTCCTCATAGTTGAAACTTAGAATCAAAATGATGTCATGAAACATTAAACTCTAAACTTTAGCCAGGCTGCAAGATTCCTGCCGGTGCAAATATCTCAGTGGGTGACCTAAATGTAGGAAGAAACGTGGCAAAGATCAGTCTGGAAGACCTCGTTCCCTGCGCACTCTCTTATCACTTTGAGCACATAGGGCGGCAGAGTGGTGCACAGCGGTAGTTACAGCGCCGGAGACCCTGGCCCGATCCCAACTACGGGTGCTGTCTGTACGGAGTTTGTACGTTCCTTCTCCCCGTGACCTGCGTGGGTTTTTTCCAAGATCTTCCGTTTCCTCCCGTACTCCAAAGACGTACAGGTTTGTGAGTTGATTGGCTTGGTATAAATGTAAATTGTCCCGAGTGTGTGTAGGATAGTGTCAGTGTGCGGGGATCGCTGGTCGGTACGGACTCAGTGGGGCGAAGGACCTGTTTCCGCGCTGTATCTCTAAACTAAACAATTAGGTTTACCCTTTCCCTTGACTCTCAGTCTGAAGAAGGGTCTCGGCCCGAAACGTTACCTATTCCTTCTCTCCTGAGATCATGTCTGACCCGCTGAGTTACTGCAGCTTTTTGTGTCTATCCTCGGTTTAAACCAGCATCTGCAGTTCCTTCTTGCACAGTGTTCTATTAATAGTGTTAATGTGCGGGGATCGCTGGTCGGCGCGGACGCGGTGGGCTGAAGGGCCGGTTTCCGCGCTAAATCTCTAAACTAAATTAAGATGGTAAAATAGTAGCGCTAGAAAAGTAGAGCACAGGAACTGACCCATCGATCCACAATGTCTATACCAAACATGTTGCTAAATTAAACTGATCTTTTCTGCCTACATGTGACCGATATCTCACCTGGGGGCTGCAGCGAATCGTCCGATCAGCAGAGAAGGTTATTGGCTGCAACCTTCCCTCCATTGATGAACTGTACACTGCAAGGGCCAGGAAGCGAGCGGGCAAGATCATCTCTGACCCCTCTCACCCTGGCCACAAACTCTTTGAATCACTTCCCTCTGGAAGGCGACTCCGGACTGTCAAAGCTGCCACAGCCAGATATAAAAACAGTTTTTATCCACGAGTAGTTGCTCTACTCAACAGCCAAAAATCTGTAGCCTCCCTTTGATCTGGTATTTTGTTGGTTCACATGCTTGATCAATGTTTTATCATTAATGTCTTATTATCATTAATGTTTAGTGTTTTCTGAGTCATTCGTAACTGTCACTGTATGTCATGTTGTTACTTGTGGGCGGAGCAGCAAGGCAAATTCCTTGTATGTGAATCCTTGGCCAATAAACGTACTTACTTACTTACTTACTCCACATCCACATGTCAGTCTAAATGCCTTTTAGAAATAACTATCATATCTGCTTCCACCCCCACCACATCTGGCAGCATGTTCCAGGCACCTACCACTCTCTGTATTAACAAGTATCCTCGAGGATCTCTTTTAAATGTTCTTCCTCTCACCTTGTAGCTCTGCTCTGTAGTATTGCACAGTTTCACTCAGGATAAAACAGTTCTGACTGTCTCCCCTATGGTTGCCTCTTATAATTTTATAAACTTGTATCATGCCCTGCCTCAGTCTCTGACATTCCAGAAAAAACAATCCAAGTTTGTCCAACCCCTCCTTATAGCTGAGGTTGACACTAAATGCTGGAGTAACTCAGTGGCTCAGGCAGCGTCTCTGGAAAAAGAGAATGGTTGACGTTTCGGGTCGAGATACATCCTCGTCGTGACCAGAAACGTCACCTATTCCTTTTCTCCTGAGATGTTGCCTCTACTGCTGAGTTACTCTAGCTTTTAGTGTCTATCTGCGGAGTAAACCAGCAATTGCAGTTCCTTCCTACCCTCCTTATAGCTAATACCCTCCAATCAAGGCAGCTTCATGAATAGCATCTTCTGCACCCTATCCAAAGCTTCCACATCCTGCCTGTAATGTGGTGACCGGAACTGCATATAATACTATAAATGCCATCTAACTAACATTTCATAAATCTGCAACCTGACTTTCTGTCTTATACTGTTCTGGCCGATGAAGGCAAGCAATCCCTATTACAAAGGTGCAGCGGTAGAGCTGCTGCCTCACAGCACTGGAGACCCAGGTTCGATCCTGACCACAGGTTCTGCCTGTGCAGATTGTACGTTCCCCCTGTAACCGCGTGGGTTTACTCCACTTGCTCTGGTTTTCTCTCACCTTCCAAAGACGTGCAGGTTTGTACGATAATTGGCTGCTGTAAATTGCCCTGCGAGCTTGGGCAGAAATCCCAGGGGTGGGGGGGGGGGGGCAGGGGAGGACAGGTCCCCCTTGTTTTGAGAGGTGGGGGACAATCCCCCCCATGTTTTGTAATCTGGATTTTGAAATTCGGTGGAAAAAAAAATCTATTAAAAATCTCCGCTTTCCGCGAGACAGTTGATCTGATGGGACTGATGGTGGGACTGATGATCGAGGGCGCCGATTGGACGAGAGAGACGTCGGTCAGCAGGCAGTGGCGGGGGGGGGGGGCGGTACATGAAGATTCAGCACGATGATTGGAGGAGGGAGGTGTAGGTCAGAGGCGGAAGTAGAGGGGGTGGGACTGAGGATAGAGCGCGGTGATTGGAGGAGGGAGAGGTCCTGGTGGAGCAAAGATCATAGAGTGGAGCTTGAATCGGCCCGTTCGCGGGGCCTTTCATCACCCGGCGCGGCTTAAAATCGGCCGCGGGATCTTCCATCGCCCCGCGGTCAAATTGCTGCGTCGCGGCGATCGAGGCTCCCAATGTTGAACCCCTGCCAGGGGATGGAAGATCCCGCGGCCAGTTTTAAGCCGTGCCGGGCGATGAAAGGCCCCGCGAACGGGCCGATTCAAGCCCCACGATTTGGGGTGGACGAAGCGGCTGTTGCCAGAAGTCGGAGTAGGTCACCAACCAGGTCAGCTCCCGATGTTATCATCCACAGTGGGACCCCAGCTATTTACAATATATATTAATGATCTGGATGAGGGAATTGAATGCAACATCTCCAAGTTTGTGGATGACACTAAGCTGGGGGGCAGTGTTAGCTGTGAGGAGGATGCTAGGAGGCTGCAAGGTGACTTGGATAGGTTGGGTGAGTGGGCAAATGCATGGCAGATGCAGTATAATGTGGATAAATGTGAGGTTATCCACTTTGGTGGCAAAAACAGGAAAGTAGACTATTATCTGAATGGTGGCCGATTAGGAAAAGGGGAGATGCAACGAGACCTGGGTGTCATGGTACACCAGTCATTGAAAGTAGGAATGCAGGTGCAGCAGGCAGTGAAGAAAGCAAATGGTATGTTAGCATTCATAGCAAAAGGTTTGAGTATAAGAGCAGGGAGGTTCTACTGCAGTTGTACAGGGTCTTGGTGAGACCACACCTGGAGTATTGCGTACAGTTTTGGTCTCCTAATCTGAGGAAAGACATTCTTGCCATAGAGGGAGTACAGAGAAGGTTCACCAGACTGATTCCTGGGATGGCAGGACTTTCATATGAAGAAAGACTGGATAGACTCGGCTTGTACACGCTAGAATTTAGAAGATTGAGGGAGGATCTTATAGAAACTTACAAAATTCTTAAGGGGTTGGACAGGTTAGATGCAGGAAGATTATTCCCGATGTTCGGGAAGTCCAGAACTAGGGGTCACAGTTTAAGGATAAGAGGGAAGTCTTTTAGGACCGAGATGAGAAAATCATTTTTTACACAGAGAGTGGCGAATCTCTGGAATTCTCTGCCACAGAAGGTAGTTGAGGCCAGTTCATTGGCTATATTTAAGAGGGAGTTAGATGTGGCCCTTGTGGCTAAAGGGATCAGGGGGTATGGAGAGAAGGCAGGGATGGGATACTGAGTTGGATGATCAGCCATGATCATATCGAATGGCGGTGCAGGCTCGAAGGGTCGAATGGCCTACTCCTGCACCTATTTTCTATGTTTCTATGTTTCTAAGTGTGTTCAAGAAAGGTTCAGCAAGCAATATGTATATCGCCTACTGAGGAGAGAGCAAATCTTGACTTTGAGGATAGGGCAGAGCAAGCAAGTGAAGTGTCAGTGGGCGAGCATGTTTCGGATCACAGGCCACAGTTCTATTAGTTTAAAAACAATTATGAATAAAGTCAGGGCTGGTCCTCAATTACAGTTCTGATTCAGGGCAAGGCCAATGTTGCTAGTAATAGCCAGGAGCTTGGAAAAGTTGCTTGTAGTGGGTTGTTTGCAGGCAAAAGTGATGTCAGGGAAGTGGGATACTTTGCAAAGTGAGATGGTGAGAGTTTACTATGTGCATCTTCCTGCTAGAGTGATGGACAAGGCAGGTGGGAATAAGGAAATCAGTATGATGAGAGAAACATGCTCTGGTCAGGAAAAATGTAATATGTGTATGGGTTAAATGTAGGCATCTGGGATCATATACCCCTCTAAGAGTCTAGGATCATAGAGTCATAGAGTGATACAGTGTGGAAACAGGCCCTTCTGCCCAACTTGGCCACACCGGCCAACATGTCCCAGCTACGCGAGTCCCACCTGCCCGCGTTTGGTCCATATCCTCCAAACCTATCCTATCCATGTACCTGTCTCAGCCTCAACTACCTCCTCTAGCAGCATGTTCCATACACCCACCACCCTTTGTGTGAAAAAGATACCCCTCAGATTCCTATTAAATCTTTTCCCCTTCACCTTAAACCTATGTCCTCTGGTCCTCGATTCCCATACTGGGCAAGCGACTTTGTGCGTCTACCCGATCTATTCCTCTCATGATTTTGTATACCTCTATAAGATCTCCCCCCATCCTCCTACGCTCCGTGGAATAGAGACCCAGCCTACTCAACCTCTGCCTATAGCTCACACCCTCTAGTCCTGGCAACATCCTCGTAAATTTTTTCTGAACCCTTTCCAGCTTGACAACATCTTTCCTATAACATTGTGCCTGGAACTGAACACAATATTCTAAATGTGGTCTCACCAACGTCTTAGACAACTGCAACATGATCTCCCATCTTCTATACACAATACTCTGACTGATGAAGAGGTTTGAAGAACACACAGGAAAATCAGAAAAGCAAAAAGGAGGCAAGTGATAGCACTAGCAGATGAGGCTAAGGAGAATCCAAAGACCCATTTTATATTCAGGGAGAAAGGGTTTAGTTTAGTTTAGTTATAGTTTAGTTTAGAGTTACAGCGCGGAAACAGGCCCTTCGGCCCACCGGGTCCGCACTGACCAGCGATCCCCTCACATTAACACAATCCTACACCCACTAGGGACAATTTTTACATTTACCAAGCCAATTAACCAATCAACCTGTACGTCTTTTGGAGTGTGGGAGGAAACCGAAGGTATCGGTGAAACGTGGATACACGCGGAAACAGGCTCTTCGGCCCATCGAGTCCCCACCGACCAACGATCACCACACAATAACACAATCCTACACACACTGGGGACAATTTACACTTATACCAAGCCAATTAACCTACGTGTAGGAAAGAACCGTAGATGCTGGTTTAAATCGAACGTAGACACAAAATGCTGGAGTAACTCAGCAGGACAGGCAGCATCTCTGGAGAGAAGGAATGGGTAACGTTTCGGTTCAAGACCCTTCTTCAGACTTCTGCAGACAACTAACCTACATCTTTGGAGTGTGGGAGGAAACCGAAGCTCTCGGAGAAAATGCACGTAGGTCATGGGGAAAACGTGCAAACTCCGTACAGACAGCATCCGCAGTCGGGAGCTGCACCGTTACTCTGGCCAATGAATGAATGAATGAATGAATGAATGAATGAATGAATGAATGAATGAAAACTTTATTGTCATTCAGATAAACACCTAGACACAGTGCACCTTGAACGAAATTTCGTTGCATTTGACTCTCCAATCAGGTAAATAGTAAAAGTAAAAGTGCTAGGTGCGTCCATAAAAATGCCTCATGTGCATGGTTCTGTAAAATAAATATATATAAAAAGTTTTTTTTTTTTTAAAGTGTCGATATTTTAAAAGTTCTAGCCTCGGTTTTGTTGATTGTTCAGTAATCTTATGGCCTGGGGGATGAAGCTGTTGCAGAACCTGGTTGTCCCGCTCTTCATGCTGCGGTACCTCCTCCCAGAGTTAAGCAGTATAAACAGTCCGAATTGTGGGTGTGTGGGGGCTCTGGTAATGCCCTTAGCTCTAATCAGACAGCGCTTGTACCCCATGTCCATGATTGAAGGAAGAGAAGTCCCAATGATTTTTTCCGCTGTCCTCACCACTCTCTGAAGGCACTTCCAGTCCGCAGCTGTACAGCTGCCGCACCACGTAGAGATGCAGCTGGTCATGACCGACTCAATTGTGCTTCTGTAGAAGGTGGCGAGGATGGGAGGGTGGAGGTGTAAACTTCTCAACCTGCGGAGGAAGTACAACCGCTGCTGTGCCCGTTTTGCCAGAGATGTAATGTTTGTGGACCAGTTTAAGGTGTCCGTTATATGCACCCCCAGGAACTTGATCTTTTTCACCTGCTCCACTGCTGAGTTGTTGATGCAAAGTGGAGTGTGACTGGGCTGAATTTTCCTTCTGAAATCGACGACAATCTCCTTGGTTTTGTTCACATTTAGGAGAAGGTTGTTCCTGCTGCACCAGCTCACGAGCTGTTCCACCTCCTCTCTATATGCCTGGTCGTCGTTATTGCGGATGAGGCCCACTACTGTTGTGTCATCCGCGTATTTGATGATATGGTTAGTAGTGGACCTGGCGACACAGTCATGTGTCATCAATGTGAAGAGCAGCGGACTCAGGACACAGCCCTGAGGGGATCCGGTGCTCAGTGTGATGACCGAGGAGGTGTTCTTCCCCACCCGCACAGACTGGGGTCTTTCAGAAAGGAAATCCAGGATCCAGTTGCATAGTATGGTATTGAAACCTAGGGGTGCCAGTTTGCTCACCAGATGCTGGGGGATTATCGTGTTAAATGCTGAGCTGAAATCAACAAACAGCATCCGCACGTGGGTGTTCCTCTCCTCCAGGTGTTGTAGGCTCAGGTGGACTACAGAGGAAATAGCATCCTCTGTGGAGCGGTTCGGGCGATAAGCAAACTGGAACGGGTCAAAACTGGAGGGGAGTTTAGAGACCATGTGCTGCTTAATAAGCCTCTTATTCAGTGTACAGATACAATGAAGGCAAGTTGTCCCAAAGCATTGTCACCCTCCTGTGTCGCCACTGAATGGAAGTGCGTGCCTGCAGCCCTGGGTCTCTAGTGGCAGAGAGCCTGAGAAACGTCACCCTTCCCTTCTCTCCAAAGATGCTGCCTGTCCCGCAGAGTTACACAAGTATTTTAGTTGGATCCAAAGTCCTAAAGTTGCCAAAGGCGTGATATAAATGGCCCCCCTCCCCCTCTTTATTTGCTGTGGGGTCAGTCTGACAAACGGATGGCACAGTGGCGCAGCGGTATCTTGCCTTACAGCGCCAGAGACTCGGGTTCGATCCTGACTACGGCTGCTCCCTGTTTGGAGTTTGTACGTTCTCCCCGTGACCTGCGTTGATCTTCTCCGAAATCTCCAGTTTCCTCCCACACTCCAAAGATGTACAGGTTTGTAGGTTTATTGGCTTGGAGTAAATGTGAATTGTCCCTAGTGTGTGTAGGATAGCGTTCGTGTGCGGGGATCGCTGGTCAGCACGGACTCGGTGGGCCGAAGGGCCTGTTTCCGCGCTATATCTCTGAACTCAAACTAAACCAAACAACTAGGTTTTCCCTTTCCCTGGACTCTCATTCTGAAGAAGGGTCTCGACCCCAAAACATCACCCATTCCTTTTCCCCAGAGGTGCTGTCCGACCCGCTGAGTTACTCCGGTTTTTTTGTGTCCATCGTCGATAAAAACCTCCTGGATTGGTCTTGTCAGTTTCTTGTACATCTAAAATAGTGCTACAGGAAGGCCTGGTGAACATTCAGGCACTTCGGTGGTTGGATCTTCTGTGTCCTTGTCAATGCCAAACCAATGGAAAACCTCCTGTACATTACTCCAGCTTTTTACGTCTATCTTCAGTTTAAAACCAGCATCTACATACAGTTCCTTCCTACACAAGCCACATAATTACAGTTTAGTTGATTGTCACGTGTACCGAGGTACATCAAAAAGCTTTTGTTGCGTGCTATCAAGTCAGCGGAAAGGCAACACATGATTACAATCGATCCATTTACAGTGTACGGATACATGATAAGGGAATAACGTTTAGCACAAGATAAAGCCAGCAAAATCTGATCAAGGATAGTTCGAGTGTCACCAATGAGGTAGATGGTAGTTCAGCACTGCTCTCTGGTTGTGGTAGGATGATTCAGTTGCCTGATAACAGCTGGCAACACTGGAAAGTCCCAGAGGGCTCAGTCTCCAATCTGTGTGTGTGGGATGGAAAGGTAGTGAATGTGTGTGTGAATTCTTTGCCACAGAAGGCTGTGGAGGCCAAGTCAATGACTGTTTTTAAGGCAGAGATTGATAGATTCTTGATTAGTACAGGTGTCAGGGGTTAAGGCAGGAGAATGGGGTTGGGAGGGAGAGATAGATCAGACGATGATTGAATGGTGGAGTTGACTTCTTAGGCTGGATGAGAGGGGATCTTATGGAAACATGTAAAATTCTTAAGGGATTGGACAGGCTAGATGCAGGAAAAATGATCCCGATGTTGGGGGAGTCCAGAACCAGGGGTCACAGTTTAAGAATAAGGGGCAGGCCATTTTGGACTGAGAGTGAGGAAAAACGTTTTCACCCAGAGAGTTGTAAATCTGTAGAATTCTCTGCCACAGAAGGCAGTGGAGGCCAATTCACTGGATATTTTCAAGAGAAAGTTAGATTTCGCTCTTAAGGCAAAGGGAATCAAGGGATATGGGGAAAAAGTAGGAACGGGGTACTGATTTTGGATGATCAGCCATGATCATATTGAATGGTGGTGCTGGCTCGAAGGGCAGAATGGCCTACTCCTGCACCTATTTTCTGTTTTTAAGGCAGAGAGATAGACAGATTCTTGATTAGTATGCGTGTCAGGGGTTATGGGGAGAAGGCAGGAGAATGGGGTTAGGAGGGAGAGATGGACCAGCCGTTCATGATTGAATGGTGGTGTAGACTTGATGGGCCGAATGGCCTAATGCTGCTCCCATCAACTCTGAGCTTGCGGGAGAGCCTGTGTTACACACGGGGTGGGGTGGAGGGTTCACTTACCGGGTCTGCTGGGACGAGAGAGGGAGCAGAGCCGGCTCTGGAACACTGTCTCTGTCTCTGTCCCTCTGGCTCACGTTGACGGCATCGCGACCCGAGCTGCGCCGACACCCTGCCTCCAGGCTGCGGTCAGAGCAGGAGGAGGAGGCAGAGGAGGTGGACGCGGGCTGCTCCACTGGACTCCTCCTCGGCAGCTGGTAGCCGTGGGCAAGCAGGAGGTCATCCACGCTGAACATGTTGCAAAAACGCCTCAGTCACAACACGGAACTTCGGGGAGAAGCCTTGCAGCAGAAGCCATCACTGTGTGTGTGGGAAAGGAGAACAGAATGTAACATGTGTAGGAAGCAACCGCAGATGCTGCTTTAAACTGCAGATACTGGTTTAAACTGCAGATACTGGTTTAAACTGCAGATATTGCTTTAAACTGCAGATACTGGTTTAAACTGCAGATACTGGTTTAAACTGCAGATACTGCTTTAAACTGCAGATACTGGTTTAAACTGCAGATACTGGTTTAAACTGCAGATACTGCTTTAAACATAGAAACATAGAAATTAGGTGCAGGAGTAGGCCATTCGGCCCTTCGAGCCTGCACCGCCATTCAATATGATCATGGCTGATCATCCAACTCAGTATCCCGTACCTGCCTTCTCTCCATACCCTCTGATCCCCTTAGCCACAAGGGCCACATCTAACTCCCTCTTAAATATAGCCAATGAACTGGCCTCGACTACCCTCTGTGGCAGGGAGTTCCAGAGATTCACCACTCTCTGTGTGAAAAAAAGTTCTTCTCATCTCGGTTTTAAAGGATTTCCCCCTTATCCTTAAGCTGTGACCCCTTGTCCTGGACTTCCCCAACATCGGGAGCAATCTTCCTGCATCTAGCCTGTCCAACCCCTTAAGAACTGCAGATTTATTGCAGATGCAGGTTTGAACTAGATGCTGCTTTAAACTGCAGATACTGGTTTAAACAGCAGATACGGGATTAAACTGCAGATATACGGAATAAACTGCAGATATTGGTTTAAACTGCAGATGCCGGTTTAAACTGCAGATACTGGTTTATTGCAGATGCTGGTTTAACTGCAGATGCATGTGCTTGGTTCCCTAAAAAAGAAACAGGCCCTTCGGCCCACCGAGTCCGCACCGACCCCCGCATATTAACACTACCCTACAATTTAAAAAAAAAACATTTATAACCAAGCCAATTAACCTACAAACCTGTACGTCTTTGGAGTGTGGGAGGAAATTGAAGATCTCGGAGAAAACCCACGCAGGTCACGGGGAGAACGTACAAACTCCACTCAGACAAGCACCCATAGTCAGGATCGAACCCGGGTCTCTGGCGCTGTTAGGCAGCGACTCTACCACTGCGCCACCGTGCCGCACAGTTGTGGTCACCCAGCTTTAGATAGGATGATATTAAATTGAAAAAGGGTGCAGAAGAGATTCACCTGGACATTACCTGAGCTTGCAAGCTTAATGTGTCAGGAGAGGTTGCATAAGCTGAGACTTTTTTATTTAACGGAAACCAAATCAGATCCCCTTAACTACCAGTCTCCTCCACCCGGCAAAACTTGCCCTCTCCTTAATAACTTATCTTTTGACCTCCCCCCTCCTTACTTTTTTAAAGCCTCCGCTGCATCTGGACTGCATGATGCACTCTAGGACATCCAAGATGTCCTCTTTGTTCAGCCACTGCTGTTGTGGATGGAGTTCTAACCCAAGTTTGCTCTGTGGCACACAGTTCTGCTCTCACTACACACCCCTCTAGATGCAACAAGGTCAGAGTTCCTCCTCTCATCTCAACACATCAATCTCTGACATTTCCGGCACTTTCAACCTGATCAACATATAAGATTGTTAAGGGTTTGGACACGCTAGAGGCAGGAAATATGTTCCCGATGTTGGGTGAGTCCAGAACCAGGGGCCACAGTTTAAGAATAAGGGGTAAGCCATTTAGAACGGAGACGAGGAAACACTTTTTCTCACAGAGAGGTGTGAATCTGTGGAATTCTCTGCCTCAGAGGGCAGTGGAGGCCGGTTCTCTGGATGCTTTCAAGAGAGAGCTAGATAGGGCTTAAAAATAGCGGAGTCAGGGGATATGGGGAGAAGGCAGGAACGGGGTATTGATTGTGGATGATCAGCCATCATCACATTGAATGGCGGTGCTGGCTCGAAGGGCCAAATGGCCTACTCCTGCACCTATTGTCTATTGTCTATTGATCCCACATCACAACTTCCCATTTTCATATCTTGATGGGCTGAATGGCCTCATTCTGCTCCTATCAGTTGTGACCTTATGAGTATGTAGACTCATGTTGTTATTGTTGGATGTTGGATAAAGAATCTGACAACACGGATGAATCATGAGTTTGGGAACGACAATAGAGATGTAGGGATGTAGACTGTCAGATACGTTGACTCGTCTAAGCACATAACAGGCCCGGCGTGTTATCGAGGAAAGAATGGGCCTGCAGATGAATCTCTTACGGAATCCTGAGGCAACAATGTCTGACTGAAGATAGACACAAAATGCTGGAGTAACTCAGTGGGACAGGCAGCATCTCTGGAGAGAAGGAATGTGTGACGTTCTGGGTCGAGACCCTTCTTCAGACTGAGAGTCAGGGGAGAGAGAGTCCAGAGATATGGAGGGGTTAGGTGTAAAAACGATTGTTCAAAGCAGACAATGATAAGGAATTGAATGGTTCATTGTTCGCAGTTGGAAAGTGGATAACGAGGCATGAGTAATATTTAAGGTACACAAAATTGCTGGAGGAACTCAGCGGGTTCATGAGTAATATTTAATCAGGAGGACAGTGAAACTAGTCAGAGAACTAGGGTGGGGGAGGGGACAGAGAGAGAGGGAAAGCAAGGGTTACTTGAAGTTAAATATTCATACCACTAGGGTATAAGCTGCCCAAGTGAAATATGAGGTGCTGTCCTCCAATTTGCACTGGGCCTCACTCTGACAGAAAGGTCAGTGTGGGAATGTGAGGGGGGAATGTACAAACTCCGCACAGACAAGCACCCGTAGTCAGGATCGAACGCGGGTCTCTGGTGCTGTGAGGCAGCAACTCTACCGCTGCACCACCGTGCCGCGCTTACAGCAAGAGGGGGGCTATAATACAAAAATGGGGATGAAATGCTGAGGCGCTATAAGGCGCTGGTAAGGCCACATTTGGTGTATTATGAGCAATTCTGGTCACCATACCTGAGGAAGGATGTGCTAGCTCTGGAGAGGGTCCAGAGTAGGTTTACATGAACGATCCCAGTGATGAGTAGGTTAACCTATGATGAGCGTTTGACGGCACTGGGCCTGAACTCGCTGGAGTTGAGAAGGATGAGGGGGAACCTCATCGAAACGTACCGAATAGTGAAAGACTTGGATGGAGTGGATGTGGAGAGGATGTTTCCACTAGTGGGAGAGTCTAGGACTTGAGGTCACAGCCTCAAAATTAAAGGACGTTCCTTTAGGGAGGAGATGAGGAGGAATGTATTTAGTCATTGGGTGGTTAATCTGGAATTCTTTGCCGCAGAAGGCCATGGAGGCCGTCAATGGATATTTTTGAAGGAGAGATGGATTAGTACGGCTGTCAGAGGTTATGAGGAGAAGGCAGGAACATGGGGTTGGGAGGGAAAGATAGATCAGCCATGATTGAATGGTGGAGTAGACTTGATGGACCAAATGGCCGAATTCTGCTCCTATCACATGAGCATATGAGCATCTGCAGTTCATTCCTGCATACTACGTTTCTTTTGCTGATTAGAGATACTTCCAGCCATCCTGCCTCCATAAAGAGCTGCTGTTTGTACATCTTTTAAACTACTCAACATTTTAAATCGTTCAGTCATCAGGATTGTAGGAGAGTTTGACAAGATCGTTGCTGAGAAGAACGCTGGTTCTCTGGATGCTTTCAAGAGAGAGCTGGATAGGGCTCTTAAAGAGTCAGGGGATATGTGGAAAAGGCAGGAACGGGGTACTTATTGGGGATGATCAGCCTCATTGAATGGCGGTGCTGGCTTGAAGGGCCGAATGGCCTACTCCTGCACCTATTGTCTATTGTCTATTGTCTATTCCACAGTCTCCAACTGCAAACTAAAGAAGGGTCGCGACCCAAAACATCACCCATTCCTTCTCTCCAGAGATGCTGCCTGTCCCGCTGAGTTACTCCAGCATTTTGTGTCTATCTTCTGTTTAAATCGGTAGTTCCTTCCAACATAGATACCCATGTTAATGGATTAACAGACTGGGTCTGCTGGATTCCTTGTGGTCAATTAATTTACATCATTTTATTTTCCAGCGTTCTTCTCAGCAACGATCTTGTCGAACTCCTACAATCCTGATGACTGAAAGATTTAAAATGTTGAGTAGTTTAAAAGATGTACAAACTCTTTAAGGAGGCAGGATGGCTGGAGGTATCATCAATCAGCAAAATAAACTTGTAGTGTGTAGGAAGGAACTGCAGATGCTCCTATGATCATAAAGTCATAAATTATAGGAGCAGAATTAGGCCATTGGCCCATCAAGTCTACTCCGCTGTTCAATCTGATCTATCTCTCCCTCCTAACCCCATTCTCCTGCCTTCTCCCCATAATCCCTGACATCCATACTAATCAAGAATATATCTATCTCTGCCTTAAAAATATCCATTGATGGCCTCCACAGCCTTCTATGGCAAACAATTCCACAGATTCGCCACCCTCTGACAAAAGAAATTCCTACTCATCTCCTTCCTAAAGGAACGTCCTGTTCTGTTATGTATGTTGATAAGCCCCCCTCCACCCCACCCACCCTCCGTCGCTCATTCCCCCCTCCCCCCCGCTGAAATTCATCCGTACAAGGATTGCAAAGATGCGGTTTACCTGACTGGAAGACTAGCTGCACGTTGTAATCCATGGAGTACAGATGGGTAGAATTTCAACGATGTAGAACAAGTCAAATTTTTTTTTTTTTTACAATCTCGAGTTCTTTAATCTTTAACCACATCTGCAAGGCAAAAGAAAAAATGCATGTAATTAGCTGTCAACCTGAGAGATATGGTATCGGGATCCAGATTCACAGGTATCAAGGATAATAGACAGTAGACAATAGACAATAGACAATAGGCCATTCGGCCCTTCAAGCCAGCACCGTCATTCAATGTGCTCATGGCTGTTCATCCAACAGTAACTTGAATAAGTAGGCACTCCTTCACATGTAAACAAATAATGAATATCAGCAAGATGTTGCAATGTAAGACTATCTGAAGAGCAATTTATGGAGTTAGTTGTGATATGAGGTAAATGAGGTTGAAGATGTTTTAGATATTTTCAACTGCTCGTATCATAGATATGTCAATGTCTTCATTTTAGTTTGGTCTTATATGAGTCTCCAACCTCTCCCAATCTTCACTGACACTGATGTCTAGTTTAGTTTAGTTTAGAGATACAGCACAGAAACAGGCCCTTCAGCCCACCGAGTCCGCGCCGACCAACGATCCCCACACACTAACACCATCCTACACACACTAGGGACAATTTACTCTTACGCCAAGCCAATAGACCTACAAACCTGTACGTTTTTGGAGTGTGGGAGGAACCGGAGATCTCGGAGAAAACCCACGCAGGTCACGGGCAGAACGTACAAACTCCGTACAGACAGCACTCGCGGTCAGGATCGAACCCCGGTCTCTGGCGCTGCTGGCGCTGCAAGGCAGCAACTCTACTGCTGCGCCATCGGACCGCCCGAAATTAGGTCGCAAAATTGGAACATTGTTCTTATGTCCTTATTGCTCGTTTTTTCTCTCTGTACATGCTCCCATTAACCCATAGATCCCATAACCTCTCTGACCTATCCCCATGGTTACCTTGGGCTCACCCGATTTCCCTTGTCCTATCTATCCCAAACCAACCCTCACGGTTTTCTCTCATCCCCGACTCAGATGGGCTGAAGACCCAATGTATTCAAGGGAGAGTTAGATTTAGCTCTTCGGGCTAACGGAATCGAGGGATGTGGGGAGAAAGCAGGAACGGGGTACTGATGTTGGTTGATCAGCCACGGTCATATTGAATGGCCGAATGGCCTACTCCAGCACCTATGTTTCTATGTTTTTAATACATTTTTCCACAGATGCTACCTGACCTGTTGGGTGTTTCCTGCACCTCCTGTTGTGTTCCAAAATTCCAAAGCTCGGCAATAAAACTGTAGGTTTAACAGCCTTTGGCTGACTTTCCTAACTTCTCCAATACTACTTGCTGTTCTTTTCCTCCTACGTGGAGTGCAGCAGAATGTTTTTGACATTAAGTCGACTACTCAGTTACTGGGTGGCAGAGCAACACTATTCTCTACATCGGACGGGATTATTTTTTTCCAGTTTTCTGCTGTGATGATTTGTGCTGTGCATGCCATTGGTGCACCGTTACAGATATTGTGATGTATTTTACCAGTGCTCTCAGTGAAGGAACTTGGCATGAGCGCAGTGTGATCACATTTTCCACTTAGCTCCATTTCAATACATCTGCGCACACTGACTCAAACGCTAACTCTGCCAATTGTTTGGGTTGAACAGGCTTTTTCAACACTTTAAAAATTCAGTTTTCTTCAACGTTCGAATCTTTCGGGGAATAAAGAGAGGAATTACCGGATTATTGAGCACACACTTTAAGTTCTTCCAAAGTTAAGAGAGAGCTCTTGACAACATTGGCGTTTAAGGTAACCATCAAAGATAGTGGCATTATTTGGCCAAATTGATTTGACAATAGACAATAGACAATAGTTGCAGGAGTAGGCCATTCGGCCCTTCAGGCCATTCAAGCGATCATGGCTGATCATCCCCAATCAGTACCCCGTTCCTGCCTTCTCCCCATATCCCCTGACTCCGCTATCTTTAAGAGCCTTATCTAGCTCTCTTGAAAGTATCCAGAGAACCGGCCTCCACCGCCCTCTGAGGCAGATAATTCCACAGACTCGCAACTCTCTGTGTGAAAAAGTGTTTCCTCGTCTCCATTCTAAATGGTTTACCCCTTATTCTTAAACTGTGGCCCCTGGATCTGAATAAGCAAGGAGAAATATAAACACAACATGCTGGAGTAACTCAGTGGGACAGGCAGCGTCTCTGGAGAGAAGGAATGGGTGACGTTTCGGATTGAGATCCCGTCTTCAGACTTCAGTCTCGACTCGAAATGTCACCCATTCCTTCTCTCCAGAGACGCTGCCTGTCCCGCTGAATTACTCCAGCATTTTGTGTCTAACTTCGGTGTAAACCGGCATCCGCAGTTCCTTCCTACACAAGATGAAATGTAACACAGATTAAAATTGCTCACCACTTTGAAGTAGTTAGTGGAGTCATGTACACATGCACCACATCACAGCTTCGAACCTCCCCCGGCACGATGACACTCCCAGTCACAGGAACTCTTGTGGGAATGTCCCGACACCTCACGTCCGCAGGCAAACTCCCTCCAACCCATGCTTCCCTCCCTGCTTCCCACCCAGAATGCGAGCGTTGCTGGCCAAAGGAATTGAAATGACAATCTAAGTAACTCCATGGCTTAATATGACGCTATAAAATACGATGCAATGGGTGCATTTCTTACCCATCTATACCCACGCATTTAAAATCGGCCTTGAGTGTTTAACGTTGCGTTTCATGTTGTGTTAGAATGGTGTCCCCATGCAGAGTACTGGCAGTAGTTTCAGTTTAGTTTATTGTCACGTGTACCGAGTTACAGTGAAAAACTTTTGTTGCGTGCTAACCAGCCAGCAGAAAGACAATACATGATTACAATCGGGATATTCACAGTGTATATAAGGGAATAATGTTTAGTGCAAGGTAATGCTAGCAAAGTCTGATCAAGGATAGACCGAGGGTCACCAATGAGGTAGATAGTAGTTCAGGACTGCTCTCTGGTTGTGGGAGGATTATTCAGTTGCCTGATAACAGCTGGGTAGAAACTGTCCCTGAATCTATGCGGCAGAGGTTCACCAGCACCTCCTCCAACCTCATCTATTGCATCCTCTGCTCTAGGTGTCAGCTGCTCTACATCGGTGAGACCGCTCGGTTCGCAATAACCAACCTGATCTCCCGTTGGCCCAGCACTTCAACTCCCCCTCCCATTCCGAATCCGACCTTTCTGTCCTGGGCCTCCTCCATGGCCAGAGTGAGGCCCACCTTAAATTGGAAGAGCAGCACCTCATATTTCGCTTGGGCAGTTTACACCCCAGCGTATGAACATTAACCTCCAATTTCAGGCAGTCCCTGCTTTCTCCTACGCTTCCCAGCTCTCCCTCAGCCCACTGTCTCCGCCTCGTTCTTTCTTCTTCCCGCCACCATCCCCCCCTCACCCCCACCCTCACATCAGTCTGAAGAAGGGTCTCGACCCGAAACGTTGCCTATTTCTTTCTCTCCATAGATGCTGCCTCACCCGCTGAGTTTCGCCAGCATTTTTGTCTACCTTCGATTTTCCAGCATCTGCAGTTCCTTCTTAAACACTGAATCTGGAGGTGTGCGTTTTCACACTTCCATACATTTTGCCCGATGGGAGAGGGGAGAAGAGGGAGTGGCCAGGGTGCGACTCGTCCTTGATTATGCTGCTGGCCTTGCCGAGGCAGCGTGAGGTAGTTACACGCACGATCATAGAATCACAGCAGATTTTTGACACAGAAGGAGGCCATTCAGCCCGTCCTGAATCTGCTGGCTGTAAAAGTGCTATCCCACATCAACCCACATCTCAGCACCAGCTCGAAACCTTATTGTTCACAGCTCCTCAAGCATACAGTCACGGAGTTTTCAAATGGGATGAGAGCTTCTGCCCCAACCTTTCAGGCAGTGAGTTCCAAATCTCCACCATCACATGGGTGGAAACAAAATTTTAATCTATCCTCTATTATTTTTTATCAATTATTAAAAGCTCTGCCTCTTGCCTTTGCTCGACCTTCTGGGGAAACAAGGTTCTTCCCTCATTATTCCATGCACCTCATTAAAATCTCCTCTTAACGTGTAGGAAGGAACTGCAGATGCTGGTTCAAACTGAAGATGGATACAAAATGCTGGAGTAACTCGGCGGGACAGGCAGCATCACTGGAACAGGTGACATTTCGGATCCTTCTTCTCCGAGAGATATAGATGGTGATGTAGAGAGATATAGAACAAATTAATGAAAGTTGTGCAAAACAGTAATGCTGATAAAGGAAACTGGCCATTGTTAGCTGTGGGCTGGGTGAAAATGGGTTACAGACAATGAGACTCAACAAGATGAGCGTCTGACGGCACTGGGCCTGTACTCGCTGGAAGTCAGAAGGATGAGGGGGACCTCATTGAAACTTACCGAATAGTGAAAGGCCTGGAAAGAGTGGATATGGAGAGGATGCTTCCACCAGGGGGAAAAGTCGAGGACTAGAGGTCATAGCCTGAGAAATAATGGCCTTTTCTTTTGTCAGAGGGTGGAATTCTTTGCCACAGAAGGCTGTGGACACCTTGGTCAATGGATGTTCTTAAGGCAGAGGTAGATAGATTCTTGATTAGTACGGGTGTCAGGGATATGGGGAGAAGGCAGGAGAATGGGGTTAGGAGGGAGAGATAGATCAGCCATGATAGAATGGCGGAGTAGACTAGATGGGCAGAATGGCCTAATTTTGCTCCTATCACTTAGCGGCACATTTAGATAGCAGTAAGAGGATCTGTCCGAAGCAGTATGGATTTACGAAGGGGAAATCATGCTTGACTAATTTTCTGGAATATTTGAGGTCTGTAACTGGGAAAATGGACAAGGGAGAGATCGAAACGTCGCCCAACAGGGTGATCATCCCCTTCATATTTCTCAGCTCAACCGATATAGCCTCATGAACCAACCATCAGTATTATAATCTCTGACCACTGCCATGACATCCTCCGTAATCAATAACGTAACACCCTGCTCCCCTTTACCCTGCCCTCTATCTTTCCTGAAGCACCTGCACCCCGGGACATTGAGCTGCCAGTCCTGCCCCTCTCGGAAGCAGGTTCCTGTAATGGCTACAATGTTCCAACCGCACGTACCTACCCATGCCCTGAGTTCATCTGCCTTACCCGTCAGGCCTCTTGCATTCTAATACGTGCATTTCAAACCGATAGACTTTCCACCTTCCCAGCCTTTCTCCTGTCCATTCTGTCCGCTGAACTTTCGTTCATCACCATCCATACCAGCTTCTGGCCCCTTGAATGCCTCAGTCCTGTAGAGGACCCCAAACCCCCCCCACCCCCCCCCCCATCTCTGCCAATCTAGTTTAAACCACCCATGCCAGGATATAGGTTCTCCTCCAGTTCAGGTGCAACCCATCCCTTAATTGAATACATTTTTTGATTTAAAAAAAAAAAAAGTACAGGTTTTAGGTATGTTACAATACTTACCTTCAGCGGCGCTGCAATTCTGCCACTGGCCGTGTGCGCGATTTTAGCGCCTTTGAGGGGGGGGGCAGGGTTAAAACGCGTTTTTTTTCTTACCTTGTCCTGGATTATATTTGGTTGGAGTGCAAGATTTTGTTGAAGAATCGTTCCGACGGGCGTTCAGCGCTGGATTAATTTTAAAATCAGCTTCTAAAGCCGTCAACGCCGACAACGGGGACGGATTTCATGTAGGTGACAGGTAAAAGAAAGCCGTTTATTTTATGTATAAAAGTGGTCCATAAGATACCTTTAGTTCACATTTTATGTTGCGAAATGGTAATTTAGTCCCCATACCAACGGGCAGTGTTTTCCTGCCGATATGGGGATCTAAATCACTGCAAACAGCAACGTTCCAAATGGTCGCGTTCCAGAAAAACCCACTCGTGCTGATCTAAATGGCCATTAATTTACAGGTATTAAACATTAAATTCCTTCCATTTGGCCTATAAACCCATGACAATGAGATTTAAAAATTATGTTATATTGTGAATTCTTGTGTGAATGTTATTTGGACACTTAAGCGGCCTTTTCACGGGGCGACTTGACGCAAGAGTTAACCAGAGTTTAACATCGTGGGAACCTTGTGCGATAACAGTACGGCATTCGTGGACCACCGTGGACCACCGTAGCGCTAACGGCAGGTAATCGTGTATCTTGGTCACTCGGGAGAAAATTCAAGAAAGTTTGAATTTCTCCAAGAGTGACTTGTACACTTGTGGTTGAGCATTGCAACATTATATGAACGTAGTGGCCAGTGCGATATCCGTAATAACTCTTGCGGGTACCGTGGGAACTCCTGCGAACGGTGAACCCGGAAGCTGGACAGAGGGGACAGAAGGTGAGTAAAAATTGTCTTCTGTGGGATTGAATTTAAAAGATAAATAAAAATAAAGATTTGCATCCGCATATGGATATCAACTTATTCATGAGTTATGTTAATGAGATTCAAGAAAATAACTATAATCTTTAAAAGGGACTTTAAAAGGGACTTTACTGAAAGGTTACGCATTTTTATGGTCCGTGAGAAATTTTTCACATGTACTTCTTTGAGAGATACAGGTCGGAGTCCTCGCCAACTAGCGATCGATGCCTTTCCGAAGCAGGGTCCGGAACGCTACCAATCAATGTTGTACAGAGACCCGTGTAAGGAGTGAACTGCACATGCTGGTTTAAACCGAAGACAGACACAAAAAGCTGGAGTAACTCAGCAAGTCAAGCAGCATCTCTGGAGAAAAATAGCTGATGTTTCGGGACGAGACACATCTTCAGACTCAATTCCGATTAGGCTGTCTGAAGAAGGGTTCCGATTCGAATCGCCACCTATTCTTTTTCTCCAGAGATGCTGCCTGACCCGCTGACTTACTCCAGCTTTTTATGTTTTTCTTCCCAGATCTGACTTACCTGCTGAGTTACACCAACATTTTGTGTCCTTCTGTGCGTCTTAACCAGCATTAACCAGCGTCTGCAGTTCCTTTAGACATTACCTAGCTTCAGATTTTAGAGATATAGCGCGTGGGAACTCCTGCGAACGGTAAACCCGGAAGCTGGACAGAGGGGACAGAAGGTGAGTAAAAAAGGTGGTCTCAATATCGACAAGGGAACATGTGTCCTTCGAGGACGTCCCACCTAATTGTCATTGTTGGATAATCTTTTTAACATGAACACTTGCAGAGATGGCTCCCAGAAAATCTCAAAGAAAGGGGGTAAAGCGTGTCAGAGATGTTTTTGCCATGTTGCTCTATTCAGTTTCTATATTGTTTCAGTTTCTATATCTATATTGTTGCTCTATTCAGTTTCCCAGGGGGTCGGGACGGGACTGGAGTTGGGAGGGAAAGGTGGGGGAGTCGAGGGAGAGGAGGGGGAGACAGATGGGGGTGTCTTCATTTACTGGCGGCGGGTGTCTGTCACTGAAACAGGCAGGTGAGATTTCACATCCACCTTGTGTGTGCCTCTCTCTCTCTCTCCCTCCCTCTTACACAGGCTGAGAGACTCTGCCTCTGTGAGTGTACGTCTCTTTCTCCCCCTCTCCCACACACAGTAAGACCGAGGTACTGTGCTCAGTCCATCTGTGTCTCCCACATACACAGTAAAACATGTCTCCAAATGAGCCAATTCAACCAAGGGAGGATATTTATAGTGTGTGAAAAAAAAAGTTACATCATTTGTGTCACGTGTAGTTCACGATGTTCATTCAAGATTTAACGCGAAAGCTCGGGAGACGGACAAGTCACTCGCACAAATAACAGAAATGCCGAGTACCGTGGGAACTCTTTATCTACCCCCGTTATATCGTGCGAGACTCGTACTGGACCACGACCACTTCACTCTGGTGACATCTTGCGTCAACTCGCCCCGTGAAAAAGCCCCATTAGGCTATTTAAAAATGTTAATCTATTCTTAAGAAATTGATAGTTTAGATCTAGTAATTGAATTTTGTAATTAGCTACAATTAGGTAACTAACTAATTATATGCTTTAATTTCAAGTCATCTAAGTAAGATTGTTTCATATTTGTTTCAGAATGCTTCAATAACTGAAAATTTCTTTTATTTCTTTTAATTTTTAATAAAGTTATGGGCTTTTGACTGTCCTCGATCACAGCTTTTGTGTTAAGTCAATGGAAAAGCAATAGGGAACAAGATGCTAATTTCCGAGTGAAAATGGCCATAACTTTTTTAATACTGAAGATATGAAAGTGAATTAGGTGACAAATTAAACTTCTTTTTATGCTTTATCTGATGGGATAAATTACAGACTTGATTTTTTTAATCTCAAAATGTTGTAACATTGCTACAGGTTTGTAGGTTAACTGGCTTGGAAGAATTGTAAATTGTCCTCAGTGTGTGTTGGATAGTGTTAGTGTGCGGGGATTGCTGGTCGGCGCGGACACGGTGGGCCGAAGGGCCTGTTTCTGGGCTGTATCTCTAAACAAAACTAAAATGAAACTCCAGATGCTCCAGTTTCCTCCCACACTCCAAAGACGTACAGGTTTGTAGGTTGTGTTCAAGAAGGAACTGCAGATGCTGGAAGATCGAAGGTACACAAAATTGCTGGAGAAACTCAGCGAGTGCAGCAGCATCGATGGAGCGAAGGAAATAGGCGACGTTTCGGGCCGAAACCCTTCTTCAGACGTCTGAAGAAGGGTTTCGGCCCGAAACGTCGCCTATTTCCTTCGCTCCATCGATGCTGCTGCACTCGCTGAGTTTCTCCAGCAATTTTGTGTACCTCAGGTTTGTAGGTTAATTGGCTTAGTAGAATTGTAAGTTGTCCCCAGTGTGTGAGGGATAGTGTTAATGTGCGGGGATCGTTAGTGGGCATGGACTCGATGGGCCGAAGGGCCTGTTTCCGCGCTGTATCTCTAAACTGAACTAAAAACTAAAGGTCTCCTCTGCACCAGATGATCCAAATAGTCACAAATCTGATTCCTCGCCCGCTGCACCAGCTCCTCAGCTACACATTCACCTCACTTATCCTCCTGTTCCTTCCCTCAGCATCTTAGCATCTCTAAAACTAAAACTGGAACTGGCATGTGGCACTGGAAGTGGCCCAACACATCATTCTTTGATATTTTCACCACCTTTGATGTAACCACCTGACCACGGATGCTGTCTGTGTGGAGTTTGCACGTTTTCCTTGTGACTGCATGGCTTTCCTCCGGGTGCTCCGGTTTCCTCCCACATCCCAAAGACTACACATACCAATTGGCCCTCTGTAAATTGCCCCTGATGTGTAGGGAGTGGATGGGAAAGTGGGATAGCATAGAACTAGTGTGATCGGATGATCAAGAGTCGATGGGCCAAAGGGTCTCTTCGATTGCTGAATCTCCGAACTAAATTCAACGAAACTTCAATGTGATTCTACCACCGGCCAACATCTTCCCATTCCCACCCTGCAGAGACCAGTCCCTCCACTGGGTGGGAAAGGGAAGATGTGATCACATTGAAGGTACGATCACAATGGTCTAGTTTAATTTAGTTCAGCTATGCAGCATGGAGACACGCCCTTTGTCCCATTGCGTCTATGCCGAGCATAGATCATCCATTCACACTAGTGCTGTGTTATCCCACATTCTCATCCACTCCTTCTGCAGAGACCCACTCCTCCCACAACTCCTTGGTTCAATCATCCTTTACAACCAAACCACCCCCTCTACCCTGGTACCACAGGAGATGCATTGCCTGTCCCTATGCCTCCCCTTTCACATCCATCCACAGACCCCAGTGATCCTTTCAGGTGAGACAGAGGTTCCCATGCACCTCCTCTAACCTCATTGACTACGTCCGGCGTTCCCGATGTGACCTCCTTTACATCGGCGAGACTAAGCATAGTCTTGTCAAGTCTTTCACCAAACACTCGATCGGTCTGCCAAGGCCTTCCGCATCTCCTGAGCATTTAAACCCATGAGCATTTTAACCCCTCACAAGGTGTACGCCATCCTCAACGACACCATGCGGATCATCACCGGCTGCCTACGCCCTACTCCGACGGATCTTCTGCCGGTGCTCGCAGGTATCGCACCCGCCAAGCTTCGCAGGGAGTACTTCACTCACGGGCTGGTGTGCAAGGCCGCATCGGACACCAAACATCCTCTGCACCACCTCGCCCAGGACTCACAGCAACTGGGACCTCAATGCCTGTCATCTCAGATTCAGATTCAGATTCAGATTCAGATTCAGATTCAACTTTAACTGTCATTGTCAGTGTACAGTACAGAGACAACGAAATGCAAACTCGTCGCCCCTTCTCCCGACACGCAGCGACCCTGTGTGGCTCCAGTCTCAACACACTAGGAGCATGGAGAACCAGTTGGGAACAGACTTAGCGACCTCCGCAATTCACTCTTGCAACGAACACCACAGTCCCACCCGGCTTGGACCTGCCCCGCAAAGAGTGGGTCGCCCTGAACCGGCTCCGTACATTGGTCGGCCGGTTCAACGCCAACATGCATCGCTGGGGGCTGTGTCCATCAGCAGCCTGCGTGTGTGGGGCAGACCAGCAAACAGCACGTCATTTTCGACTGCGCTGTCCTCCGCCCCCCTGGTTGAGGGGTAGACCTCACGGCCCTCGACAACAACGCATTGAACTGGCTACAGCGCCTGGAGGGCGTTACATATCCTCAGCTGCCTCAAACGCAAGTAGAAGAAGACCCCTGAGCTTCCTGGGGTAAAATATCGATCACGATCTTATTGAATAGCAGCGCAGGTACGAGGCACCAACTGCTTTCCTTTCTTAGGTTACGCTTCAGGAGCAGAGGAAAGAAACTGAAAATAATAAACATGTAATCGTCATTGCTTGTATTAATTTTCACTTTTTCACTTACCTTATCTTCCCTCCAAATAATATGGCTTAAAATCAATTGAAACTTGGACAGAAGAAGTGGAATTAATTTGCGAATAAGGAATCCTTTGTACTGCTCAAGGAAGGGGAGCTGCGGGATCATAGAATCATGGTATCGTACACCATGGAAACAGACGCTCTGGCCCAGTTTGTCCACTGTGACCAAAATGCCTTTCTATTTATATTTAGGCTATTTATATTTAGCCTCTTTATATATGAGTCAGCACTCATCTCTGCAAATGGATCCTTGACCTCCTGACCAAAAGACCAAAATATGTGAGGATAGGGGACGATAGTGGGACGGCGCGGTGGCGCAGGGGTAGAGCTACTGCCTCACAACGCCAGAGACCAAGATTCAATCCTGACTACGGGTGCTTGTCTGTACCGAGTTTATACACACTCCCCGTAACCTGCGTGGGTTTTCCCTGAGATCTTCGTTTTCCTCCCACACTCCAAAGAAACGTACAGATTTGTAGGTTAATCGGCTTAGTATAAATGTAAATTATCCCTAGTAATTTACCCTGGTAATTCAGGACGCGAAAAGCGACGAAGATTCAGGACGCGAAAAGCGACGAAAATTCAGGACGCGAAAAGCGACGAAAATTCAGGACGCGAAATGCGATGAAAATTCAAGACGCGTAAAGCGACGAAAATTCAAGACACGAAAAGCGACGAAAATTCGGGACTCGAAAAACGACAAAAATTCAGGACGCGAAAAGCGACGAAAATTCAGGACGCCGAGAGCGACGAAAATAAATGTAAATTATCCCTAGTAAGATGGTGTTAGTGCGCGGGGATCGCTGGTTGGTGCGGACTCTGTGGGACGAAGGGCCTGTTTTCGTGCTGTATCTCTAAACTAAACTAAATGCCACATCTCCGGATTCAGGGACAGTTTCTTCCCAGCTGTTATCAGGCAACTGAATCATCCTACCACAACCAGAGAGCAGTGCTGAACTACTATCTAATTCATTGGAGACCCGCGCACTATTTTTGATCAGACTTTACTAAACGTTATTCATGTTATTCCCTTTATCAAGTATCTGTACACTGTGGACGGCTCGATTATAATCATGTATTGTCTCTCTGCTGAGTGGTTCGCACACAACAAAAGCTTTTCACTGTACCTCGGTACACGTGACAATAAACTGAACTCAAACTCAAATAAACTATACTCATATAGGGTTAGGCATATTCTTACCTCAAAAGAAGGTTTTAAAACCAAGATCTTCATCACGTGCAGTAAGAGTAAATTACATTTAGCACAGTCAAATGATTCACAGCACTTTAAAACATGCCTGTTGTCTATTTCTTTATCATCTTCCCTCCTTCTTGACACTATGTTATATGCTTTATAATCGTGCAGCATAACAGGCCGCTCGGCACACAATGTCTGTGCTGACCATGATGACAATAAAACAGCACATCAGCCTGCACGCAATCTGTGTCTCTTAATTCCTCTGTCTGATCGGATTGTGGACGCAGCCCAGACCATCACACAAACCAACCTCACTTCCATTGACTCCATTTATACCTCACGCTGCCTCGGCAAGGCCAGCAGCATAATCAAGGACGTGTCGCACCCTGTCCGCTCCCTCTTCTCCCCTCTCCCATCAGGTAAAAGGTACAGAAGTGTGAAAACGCACACCTCCAGATTCAGGGACAGTTTCTTCCCGGCTGATATCAGGCAACTGAATCATCCTACCACAACCAGAGAGCAGCGCTGAACTACTATCTAGCTCATTGGTGACCCTGGGACTATCCTTGATCGGACTTTGCTGGCTTTACCTTGCACTAAACATTATTCCCTTATCATGTATCTGTACACTGGATCGATTGTAATCATGTATTGTCTTTCTGCTGATTGGATAGCACACAACAAAAGCTTTTCACTGTACCTCGATACATGTGACAATAAACTAAACTGATTGATCATGAGTCCGTCTAAATGCATCTTAAAAACATTGCTGTCTTTCCTGCTTCCACCAACTGAGGGGCAGCATGGTGGTGCAACAGTAGAGTTGATGCCTTACAGTGCTTACAGCGCCGGAGACCCAGGTTCGATCCCGACTACTGGTGCTGTCTGCATGGAGTTTGTACATTCTCCCCGTGGCCTGCATGGGTTTTCTCAGAGATCTTCGGTTTCCTCCCACACTCCAAAAAACGTACAGGTTTGCAGGTTAATTGGCTTGGTATAAATGTGAATTGTCCCTGTGCATAGGATAGCGTTGGTGCGTGGGACTCGTTGGGCCGAAGGGCCTGTTTCCGCAACGTATCTCTAAACTAAACTAGACTAAACACCACATCCCAGAACAAGGCATTCCAATCAACTGGTACACAAAATTGCTGGAGAAACTCAGCGGGTGCAGCAGCATCTATGGAGCGAAGGAAATAGGCGACGTTTCGGGCCGAAACCCTTCAGACTGATCCAATCAACTCTCTGGATAAAAAAAGGTTAAAAAATGACTTCCGTATAAAAATAAAAATAAAAATCAATCTTCTTTAAACTTTCCCCCCCCCTCACCGTAATGCCGAACCCCTAGCTCAATAACCGTATTTCAATGGAAATGAAAAAAAGAAAATGGTACAAATGGTACAAAATTCAGAGTATAGGGTGCAGCATATAGCATTAACCCCATGAAGAATATGTATGATTAAAGAAAATATAATGAAATGCAAGCTGGGATCAAAAGATTAAAATGTTGAATGTTCTACTCCTATTCCGCTATAATCAAACATTGTCGGTCTTGCCAGCCCACAGTTAGCTTTCTTCATCAGCTGTAATCACGGCAACTTAATGTACAAATATCAGCTTTCAGCCTTGGGATAGCACTAATGAGCTTTATCTGTCCCAGTCTGATTACTAAATTATAACAAGATGATCCCGTCTATTAGAATCATTGAATCATGAACTAATAGACGTCATACAGCATGGAATTAGGCCCTTCGGCCCAACTTGCCAATGCTGACCCATGTACTCTATTCCACCTGCCCACATTAGCCCATATCACTCGAAAACTTCCTTCTCCATGAACCTGGTTGGCGCAGCGGTAGAGTTGCTGCCTTCCTGCGAGTGCAGCGCCGGAGTTCCGGGTACGATCCCAACTACAGGTGCTGTCTATATGGAGTTTATATGTTCTCCCCTTGACCTACGTGGGCTTTCTCCAAGATCTTCGGTTTCCTCCCACACTCCAAAGACGTACAGGTTTGTAGGTTATTTGGCTTGGTAAATGTAAAAATTGTCCCTAGCGGGTGTAGGATAGTGTTAATGTCCTGGGGTCGCTGGTCGGCGCGGACCTGCTAGGCCGAGGGGCCCGTTTCCGCACTGTATCTCCAAACTAAACTAAACTAAACTAAACCTGTCCAAATGTCTTTAAAATGTTTAGAACCTGCCTCAGCTTCAGCGCATTCCATGTACTCTATGTGTGAAAGAGTGAAGTAATATGGAGATAAAAATAGTTTCTAAGAAAAGATAGACAAAAAAAGCTGGAGTAACTCAGCCGGTCAGCCCGCAACTCTGGAGAAAAAGAATAGGTGACATTTCGGGTCAAGACCCTTCTTTGGACTTGAACCCCGATGCCTGAAGAAGGGTCTCGACCCAAAACATCACATATTCCTTCTCTCCACAGATGCTGCTGAGTTACTCCGGCTTTTTGTGTCGATCTTCGGTTCAAACCAGCGTCTGGAGGTCTTTCCTACACACACATTTAAACATGTCTGACCCATGTCCTGGTTCTAGTCTTTGTTTGAAGGGCAATCCAGCTTCCTCAAGACTTACTTTAACCCTTTCCCAGTGGAAATACTACTCTACAGAGGAAGCAAACTGGGATCCTTACAAATGTGTCCACTTCCGGCAATTGCAACGGAGGTTGGAGTGGGATGATCATTGTGATGTGTTCAGGACACGACGCAAAACTAGAACGGGAGGCAGAGTTATGCCCCTGTTACACTTAGGTAACCTGAACGGAAACCTCTGGAGACTTTACGCCCCATCCAAGGTTTCCGTGCGGTTCCCGGAGGTTCCCAGAGGTTTTTTGTCAGTCTCCCTACCTGCTTCCACTACCTGCAACCTCCGGCAACCACCTGCAACCTCCGGGAACCGCACGGAAACCTTGGGTGGGGCGCAAAGTTTCCAGAGGTTTCCATTCAGGTTTCCTAAGTGGGACAGGGGCATTAACTAAAAGGAGAGGATATCTGGCACGATATCTCAAAAATCGGAAAGGGAGATTAGTTTATTAAAATTTGGAATCAGTCCTGAAGAGCCAGACGCCGGGAATATTGCTTTCTACATTTAGTTTTAGTTTAGTTTAGAGAAACAGGCCCTTCGGCCCACCGAGTCCGCGCCGACCAGCGATCCCCGCACACCAACACTATCCTACCCACACTAAGTACAATTGACATTTTATACCAAGCCAATTAATCTACAAAACTGTACATCTTTGGAGTGTGGGGGGAAACTGGAGATCTCGGAAAAAACCCACGCAGGTCACGGGGAGAACGTACAAACTCCGTACAGACAGCACCCATAGTCAAGATCGAACCAGGTAAGGCAGCAATTCCACCACTGTGCTAGCATCCCACCCATAGGATGTGGGCCTACAGTACCCAGCATTCTTCATAAGGTCATAAGGTCATAGTAGCAGAATAAGGACATTCAGCCCATCAATAGACAATAGACAATAGGTGCAGGAGTAGGCCATTCGGCCCTTCGAGCCAGCACCGCCATTCAATGTGATCATGGCTGATCATCCCCAATCGGTACCCCGTTCCTGCCTTCTCCCCATATCCCCTCTATTTTTTAGAGCCCTATCTAGCTCTCTCTTGAAAGCATCCAGAGAACCTGCCTCCACCGCCCTCTGAGGCAGAGAATTCCACAGACTCACCACTCTCTGTGAGAAAAAGTGTTTCTTCGTCTCGTTCAAGTCTACACCACCATTCAATCATGGCTGATCTACCTCTTCCTCCGAACCCCATTCTCCTGCCATCTCCCCATAACCTCTGACTACCATACTAATCAAGATATAATAATAATAATAATAAATTTTATTTAATGGGCGCCTTTCAGACATCTCAAGGACACCTTACATAGTAATCGGAATAACATATAATCGGAATATAACAAGTAATAAAGACATCACAGAGACACAAATTAAAAACAGAATTCAATCCAAAAACAGAAAATCAAAAACACAGTGTGAAGAGAGAGCAGCGGCAGCCAAAGCGCGCCAGCGTCCACTCTCTCTTCACGGCAGCCATCTTGGACACAGACCTACAGGACTACAATTAGACAAAAAAATCATCCCCCCACAGTGGGTAGCACTGTGGGGGAAGGCACAATGTCCAGTCCCCACCCCAAGTTCACCCCAAAGCCAGGCCTATTGAGGCCACCGCAATTGCCTCTACGGAGGCCCGATGTCCCTGGCCGTTCTCACCGGGTGGTCGTGCCCCGGCGTCGGGAGAGTCCTTTCGGCGGCTGGGCCACCTGGAACGGCCGCTTCCTTGTTGGAGCCCGCGGCTGCCGAAGCCGACAAGGCCGCGCCGGTTTGGAGCTCCCAGGCTCCCGATGAAAAAGTCGGCGCCGCCTCTCCGCACCGCCGCCTCTCCGCTCCGCAGACCTGCAGCCCGGAGATGTTGCTCTCGGCGGTCCAGCTCGCCAGAGCTCCAGCGCGTCGCTCCAGCGCGGCGACCCAGGCAAGGCATCGCCCGCTCCACTCCGCTCCACGTTAGCGCTCCAACGCTGTGCCGCCGCCGAGGTCGAGGTGCTGGGCGGTCCCCGCCAGGAAACGGCGCTCCAAGCCCGCTGGTAGGCCACGAGGACGGGTCGACGGGCAGCCTGGAGAAAAGGCTGCCACACCGACCAGGTAGGGACCTAGAAATAAAGTTTACACCTACCCCCCACATTAAAAAGACCATATCCCCTACAAACAAAAAACAGGACTCACTAAAAACTATAAAAAAAACGAATTTAAAACGGACGGCTGCTGGCTAGCAGCCGTTCACCAAGATGGCTCCTCCTCCTCGACTGACTTTACCTCCACAGCCATATATGGCAAAGAATATATATATATAGCCATATATCCACTGACTTTACCTCCACAGCCATCTATGGCAAAGAATTCCACAGATTTACCACCATCTGACTAAAGAAATTCCTCCTCATCTCCTTCCTAAAAGAAAATCCTTTAAATCTGAGGCTATGACCTCTAGTCCTAGACTCTCCCACTAGTGGAAACATCCTCTCCACATCCACTCTATCCTAGCTTTTCACTGTCTGTGCTTTCAATGAGGTCCTCCCTCATTCTTCTAAACACCAGCGAATACAGGCACGTGCCGCCAAACGCTCCACTTTGTCGAGGTGTTAGGATATGGAATGCATAGCCTGTCCTTTTCTGCATTGTGAACATGTGCAATTGGAAATATATTCAGACAGACTGCGTAAGTTGATGTAAAATATGGCAGGCAGCCAGCAGAGATATGGGTCTTATCACAGTTCAATTCATAGCCATGCGGCAGAAGTGGAAGAAAAGGATTCTAATTCACAATACCGTCAACCTAACCCTACCTGATCTCCCGGTTGCTAAACACTTTAACCCCCCCTCCCATCCCCACATTGACCTTGCTGTCCTGGGCCTCCTCCACTGTCACAGTGAGGCCACAAATAAATTGGAGGATCAGCACCTCATATTCTGCTTGGGCAGCTTACACCCCAGCGGTATGAACATTGACTTCTCTAACATTAAGTAACCCTCTCTCTCCATCCCTCCCCCTTCCCAGTTCTCCGACCAGTCTGACTGTCCCCCTGATTAAATGTTATCTCTGTTTGCCTCGTTGTCACCTTCTCCTGGCTAACAATGATCTATTCTACATTGTCCTTGATCTACATCTCCTTTAATGTCTTGTTTTCACACCTTACCCTTCCTTATCTCAGTGTGTCCCTCTCCCCTGACTCTCAGTCTGAAGAAGGGTCTCGACCTGAAACGTCACCCATTCCTCCTCTCCAGATGTTGCCCGTCCCGCTGAGTTACTCCAGCATTTTGTGTCTATCTTAGGTTTAAACCAGCAACTGCAGTTCCTTCCTACACATACCACCAGTCTCCTTGGTTTACAAAGTTGACAAACAGCAGATGAAGTTTAATGCGGATAAATGTGAGGTTATCCACTTTGGTAGCAAAAACAGGAAGGCAGATTACTATCTAAATGGTGTCAAGTTGGGAAAAGGGGAAGTATAACGGGATCTGGGGGCCCTTGTTCATCAGTCTATGAAAGTAAGCATGCAGGTACAGCAGGCAGTGAAGAAAGCGAATGGCATGTTGGCCTTTATAACAAGAGGAGTCTAATATAGGAGCAAAGAGGTCCTTCTGCAGGGCCCTAGAGAGACCACACCTGGAGTATTGTGTGCAGTTTTGGTCCCCTAATTTGAGGAAGGACATTCTTGCTATTGAGGGAGTGCAGCGTAGGTTTACAAGGTTAATTCCCGGGATG
This sequence comes from Amblyraja radiata, assembly GCF_010909765.2. Lineage (NCBI taxonomy): Eukaryota > Metazoa > Chordata > Chondrichthyes > Rajiformes > Rajidae > Amblyraja > Amblyraja radiata. Next base: position 37,790,624 of record NC_045957.1, on the reverse strand, counting down.
GCGGGACTGTCATATGCTGAGAGAATGGAGCAGCTGGGCTTGTACACTCTGGAGTTTAGAAGGATGAGAGGGCATCTCATTGAAACATATAAGGGTTTAGACACGCTAGAGGCAGGAAACATGTTCCCGATATTGGGGGAGTCCAGAACCAGGGGCCACAGTTTAGGAATAAGGAGTAAGCCATTTAGAACGGAGACGAGGAAACACTTTTTCTCACAGAGAGTTGTAAGTCTGTGGAATTCTCTGCCTCAGAGGGCGGTGGAGGCAGGTTCTCTGGATGCTTTCAAGAGAGAGCTAGATAGGGCTCTTAAAAATAGCAGTCAGGGGATATGGGGAGAAGGCAGGAACGGGGTACTGATTGGGGATGATCAGCCATGATTACATTGAATGGCGTTGCTGGCTCGAAGGGCCGAATGGCCTACTCCTGCACCTATTGTCTATTGTCTATTGTCATAAGCTAGAGAAATCAATATTCATGCCACGGGGTTGTTTGAATGTTGATTTCTCTAACGTCAACAAACTAAACTGAACTGTGACGGAAGAAACTGCAGATGCTGGTTTAAATCGATGTTAGACACAAAGTGCTGGAGGAACTCAGCGGGACAGGCAGCATCTCCAGATCGAAGGAATGGGTGACGTTTCGGGTCGAGACCCTTCTTCAGTCAGAGAGTCAGGGAGAAGGAGACACAGAGATAAGGAAGTTCAAGGAGTGAAAGCAAGAAATCAAGGGGGATAAGTTCAAGGAAAAAGGTAAAATAGTTCATTGAATAAGGAGGAACTGCAGATGCTGGTTTAGACTGAAGATAGATGCAAAAAGCTGGAGTAACTCAGTGGGTCAAGCAGCATCTCTGGAGAAAAGGAATAGTCTGAAGAAGGGTTGCGACCCAAACCATCAACTAGTCCTCTTCTCCAGCTTTTTGTGTCTAGCTTTCAAAACCCTTCTTCAGACCCGGCCCGAAACGTTGGCTATTTCCTTCACTCCATAGACACTGCTTCACCCGCTGAGTTTCTCCAGCATTTTTGTCTACCTTCGATTTTCCAGCACCTGCAGTTCCTTCTTAGACGTTTTGCGGTGACGGCTGCATCTGTGGTTCCTTTCTTTTAAGGGGTGGGGGGAGAGAGTCCTGGCCTGTCGCAGAGGTTTTTAATTCAGTCGTGAAAGTGGGACAGGCCCTTGAGACTGCAGAATTTCTGAAGAAAAAAGACTGCTCCTTTAAGGATATGATCGACCTGGAGCTCAAACGGAACCATCTGTTGAACCTAGAGCCCTCTCAGCGCAACAAATTGGGGGAAGAAGGACAACAACAATGTCAGAAACACTGAGGAAAGTCTCTGTCTGAACTAACGACAAGAGAACAATTGTTTCCGACTGGGTTAAACAGACCCTCACTCGTCAAGGTTAATTAGTATGGATTCTGGCCAATGTCGTTAGAACCATATTATCGTCTGCAGGCCGTCACAATGTGCACAGGATTCACAAAGTATTCGTCAGGAAACTACCGGAGTTACTTGTTTAGCAGAAAATATAAATGAATCTTTGGTTGATCCACTGTAATCTGCAGCCACAGTATTGGCTGTAGTATTGGAAACAGCGTGCTGGGTTTTTTTACCTTTTTGGACACATTGCCCACTTTTTTTATACATAGACTGCACGACAGCTGGTTACAGAAGCAATCAAAGCAAAACACTTGCACCCTCCTCCGACCTCATCTACCGTATCCGCTGTTCCAGGTGTGGACTCCTGTATATCGGCGAGACCAAGCGCAGGCTCGGCGATCGCTTCACTGAACACCTCCGCTCAGTCCGCCTTAACCTACCTGATCTCCCGGTTGTTCAACGCTTTCACTCCCCCCTCTCATTCCCACACTAGTCCTGGGCCTCCTCCACTGCCAGAGTGAGGCCCAGCGCAATTTGGAGGAACGGCACCTCATATTTCGCTTGGGCAGCTTACACCCCAGCGGTATGAACATTGACTTCTCCAACTTCAAGTGGCCCTTGCTTTCCCTCTCCCTCCATCCTCCCCCCCTTCCCAGTTCTCTGACCACTCTGACTGCCCCCGTAATTAAAGTTTATCTCTGCATGCTTCTTTGTCTCTTTCTCCCAGCTAACAATGAGCTATTCTAAAGATAGACACAAAATGCTGGAGTAACTCAGGGGATTAGACAGCATCTTTGAGGAAAAGGAATGGGTGACGTTTCGGGTCGAGACCCTTCTTCAGTCTGAGAGTCAGGGGCAAAGATCCTATAGACCAAGATAGACCACTCCTTCCAAATGCAATGGGCTAACGTGCAGTGCGCAACGGAGCGGAACGTGGGCCTTTTTTTCATCCATTTCAGTAACCCGACCTGACTCGCAGTGTAATGAACATTGCGGGGGAACAGTTTATGTTAATAAATTATAATTCAGAAAATGAGGAGAAGATTTTTACCAAAGAACTTTTATTTTTATGAGGATGTTTCCGTAACCGGCTTCCGTCTCCGCACTAGTATCTTTGCTCCGCTGTGGGATCTTTGGTGCGGAGACGGAAGCCGGTTACGGAAATGGGGCCGAAAGTTACCCGCGAATCTGCCCTTGACCGTACTATGACTTTTTCGTCGAGTGATCTATCTTGCTCACTATAGGATCTTTGGTCAGGGGAGAGGGAGACACGGAGATAAGGAAGGGTAAGGTGTGAAAATTAGGTTGCCGCCCCATGATCCTGGTGATTGGCCACAAAGAATGGAGTGGGGAGGGCCGATCGGGGGCGCCTCTCATCTCCCCACACCCCGCGAATATCGCTGGTCGGCGTGGAGAAGATGACAACGAAGCATACAGAGATAAAATTTAATCATGATGATAGTCAGACTGGTCGGAGAACTAGGAAGAGGAAGAGAGAGAGAGAGAGAGAGAGAGAGAGAGAGAGAGAGAGAGAGAGAGAGAGAGAGAGAGAGAGAGAGTGAGAGAGAGAGAGAGAGAGAGAGAGAGAGAGAGGGAAAGCAAGGGTTACTTGAAGTTAGAGAAGTCAATTTTCATACTGCTGGGGTGTAAGCTGCCCAAGCAAAATAACCAAAAACAACATAACATTGTCTATCCTGTTTACGATGCAATTAAACCAGATTTGCAATGTGTCAAGTGATAAGTAAAATTTCTTCGATGAGAACTACACCTGGTTTATGAAATCCGTCTGCATTTTCTACCGAGGCATATTTTTCTAGGCACAAAGCCATATTGTTTCCTGATAGCACTCTAAGGGCGGAATTTCTAAGTCGAGTGATGTAAAGACCACCCAAAAGTGTTAAGGAAGGGCCTCTGTGCACTGGGTTTGTAAAGCTGAGGTGGCATGTGTTTAGACATCATGCTCTGGCCATCTTCCAAGGATTGAAACTGGTGCTTCACAGAGCTCTGGAATCAGTCAGAGTTAAATAACAGAATATGTGTGAGGAGTGAACGTGTCAGCAAGGAGATGTTTACACAGACCCAAGATTCATTTAGCAAATGGGGTTCAAAATGCAAGGCCTTAAGGCACATTTCCCTTGCTTGGCAAATGACTGACACTCTTCAGACTTCCATCTACAAAACCTATCCAGAGAATTCATGGTGGCGCAGCGGTAGAGCCACTTCCTTAGAGCGCTAACAGCGCCGGAGACCCGGGTTCTATCCCGACTACGGGCGCTGTCTGTATGGAGTTTGTACGTTCTCCCCGTGACAGTGTGGGTTTTCTCCGAGATCTTCGGTTTCCTCCCACACTCCAAAGACGTGCAGGTTTGTAGGTTAATTGGCTTGGTATAAATGTAAAAATTGTCCCATAGAGTGTGTGTAGGGTAGTGTTAGTGCACGGGGATCGCTGGTCGGTGCGGACTCGGCCAAGGGGAAGGTGACAACGAGGCATACAATCAGTAAAATTAATCTGAAGAACAGTGAACCTAGTGGGGGAGGGAAGGAGAGAGAGGGGGAAAGCAAGGGTTACTTGAAGTTAGAGAAAACAAGATTCATGCCGCTGGGGTGTAAGCTGCCCAAGCGAAATTTGAGGTGCTGTTCCTCCAATTTGCATTGGGTCTCACCTGTTCCCGTGCTAAGTGACCCTATGATTCTATGACACTATTTGCAGGTGGCATAAAAATATTAGACTTAGGCATAAAATAGAACGATCGTCATGCCAAACTGTTTTTTAGTCACTGGATAGGCCTCAGCTGAAACATCGCCCCTGATTAGAAAATGCAAGGTAGTTTTACCAGAATCGATTGAAGATCTTGAAGATCTTGAATGAAGTTGCTGCCTAATGCCCCTGTCCCACTTAGAAAACCTGAACGGAAGCCTCTGGAGACTTTGCGCCCCACCCAAGGTTTCCGTGCGGTTCTCGGAGGTTTTTGTCAGTCTCCATAATGGTCGAAAGTGGTTTCCACTTTATCTATGTTCCGGCGATTATTTCAAAAAAAATTTTAACCGGCCGTGACTAGAAATAGGTTGCCGTTTTAAAAATCGTTAATTTTTTAGTTCAAGCCGGTTGCAATGCTAGTTGAAGGTGGTTGCCAAAGGTTGCAGGTAATGGAAGGTAAGACCTCCCTGGTGGAATAAAACTGGGTGAAAAAAAGGTCTTACCTTAATAATAATAATAATACATTTTATTTATGGGCGCCTTTCAAGAGTCTCAAGGACACCTTACAAAAATTGAGCATGTATAGGAAAAACATGTAAGGGGAATGAAATAAATAGTAGAGACATGACTAGTACACAAAGTAAAGACAGAATTCAATACAAAACACAGCATGAGGCAATTAATGCACAGATGAAAAGGGACGGGGACGTGGGGCTAAGGATAGGCAGAGGTGAAGAGATGGGTCTTGAGGCGGGACTGGAAGATGGGGAGGGACACGGAATTGCGGATCAGTTGGGGGAGGGAGTTCCAGAGCCTGGGAGCTCACCCTGGAGAAGGCTCTGTCCCCAAAACTGCGGAGGTTGGACTTGTGGATGGAGAGGAGACCGGCTGATGTGGATCTGAGGGACCGTGAGGGTTGGTAGGGGGAGAGGAGGTCAATGAGATATGTGGGGGCCAGATGGTGGAGGGCTTTGTAGGTGAGGACCAGGATTTTGTAGGTGATCCGGTGGGAGATGGGAAGCCAGTGAAGTTTTTTGAGGACTGGAGTGATGTGATGCCAGGATTTGGTGTGGGTGATGAGTCGGGCGGCTGCGTTCTGGACCAGTTGGAGTCGGTTGATGTAGGTGGAGCTGATGCCAAGGAGAAGTGAGTTGCAATAGTCCAGTCGGGAGGAGATGAAGGCATGGATGAGTCTTTCAGCAGCAGGCGGTGTGAGAGAGGGTCTGAGTTTGGCGATGTTGCGGAGATGAAAGAAGGAGGTTTTAATGACATGGCGGATGTGAGGCTCAAGGGAGAGGGTGGAATCAAAGATCACGCCAAGGTTGCGGGCCTGGGGAGATGGGGAGACAGTGGTGCCGTCGATGGTGAGAGTGGGGTTATTGATTTTGCTGAGTGTGGCTTTGGAGCCTATGAGGAGGCTCTTCTTACCCCTAATGAGATTACCTTCCACTACCTGCAACCTCCGGCAACCACCTTCAACTAGCATCGCAACCGGCTTCGACTAAAAAATTACCGATTTTTAAAACGGCAACCTATTCTTAGTTGCGGCCGGTTTTGAATTTTTTGAAATAATCGCCGAAACATAGAAGAGGCGGAAACCACTTTCGACCATTAGGGAGACTGACAAAAACCTCCGGGAAACTCCGGGAACCGCATGGAAACCTTGGGTGGGGCACAAAGTCTCCAGAGGTTTCCGTTCAGGTTTGTGGGACAGGGACATTACAGCACCAGAGATCTGGGTTCGATCCTGACTATGGGTGCTGTCTGTACAGAGTCTGTACGTTCTCCCAGTAACAGTGTGGGTTTTCTCCGGGTGCTCCGGTTTCCTCCCACACTACAAAAGACGTACAGGTTTGTAGGTTAATTGGCTTGGTACAAAATTGTAAATTATCTCTAGTGTGTGTGGGAAAGTGTTAGTGTGCGGGGATCGCTGGTCGGCCTGGACTCGGTGGGCCGAAGGGCCTGTTTCCGTGCTGTATCTCTAAACTAATTCTTTATTTGTGTGGGGAGACTGGAGGAGCTGTAATTGTCTTCCTTAGAGCAGAGAAAATACAAAACAAATGTGTAGCAAGGAACTGCAGATGCTGGTTTAAATTGAAGAGAGGCACAAAAAACTGGAGTAACTCAGCGGGACAGGCAGCATCTCTGGAGAGAAGGAATGGGTGACGTTTCAGTCTGGACTATCACAAGAATGTGATAGTTTCAATGAAAACAATGGAGATGTTGGATTGAACAGGCAGGGAGAAATTGCTTCTATTGATAATGGGATCAATACCAGTAAACACAGATTTAAGATCATTAGAAAGGCACCTGGAAAAAACCAAGGAGATTCTTTTCTGTGAGTTGAAGTGCTCCATATAATTTCATATATTGTATTGTGTGAGTCTCCTCCATTCTCCAGAGATGCTGCCTGACAGTGAGACCACACCTGGAATATTGTGTACAGTTTGGTCCCCTAATTTAAGGAAGGACATTCTTGCTATTGAGGGAGTGCAGCGTAGGTTTACAAGGTTAATTCCCGGGATGGCGGGACTGTCATATGCTGAGAGAATGGAGCTGCTGGGCTTGTACACTCTGGAATTTAGAAGGATGAGAGGCGATCTTATTGAAACATATAAGATTGTTAAGGATTTGGACACGCTAGAGGCAGGAAACATGTTCCCGATGTTGGGGGAGTCCAGATCCAGGGGCCACAGTTTAAGAATAAGGGGTAAGCCATTTAGAATGGAGACGAGGAAACACTTTTTCTCACAGAGAGTTGTGAGTGTGTGGAATATTCTGCCTCAGAGGGCGGTGGAGGCCGGTTCTCTGGATACTTTCAAGAGAGAGCTAGATAGGGCTCTTAAAGATAGCGGAGTCATGGAATATGGGGAGAAGGCAGGAACGGGGATGATCAACCATGATTACATTGAATGGCGGTGCTGGCTCGAAGGGCTGAATGGCCTACTCCTGCACCTATTGTCTATTGTCTATTGTCTATACTTCTATAGGTTTCTTCCCAATCTCCGGCATTCCAGAGATTCCAAAATTCTCCAAATATTCCCAGTAATGTGGCAAGCAGAAGTTTAGAAGCAAGGACAGGCAACCTCTCTGGATAGAGGGAATGGTTGACGTTTCGGGTCGCGACCTCTATCTATAGACACAAAATGCTTGAGTAACTCAGCGGGGCAGGCAGCATCTCTGGACAGAGGGAATGGGTGACGTTTCGGGTCGAGACCCTTCTTCAGACTCTTGGTGTGCCAGTCACAGAGGCTAATCTGCAATCACGCGTTACAATTGCTCCACTCTTTTGATCTGTACACTGTGGGCAGCTCAATTGTAATCATGTATTGTCTTTCCGCTGACTGGTTAGCACACAACAAAAGCTTTTCACTGTACCTCGGTACACGAGACAATAAACTAAACTAAACTCAAAATTTACACAATGCTCCAAATGTCCAATAATGCACAATGTTGCCATTTTGCGAATTGTAAATGAAGCTTCGTCCCTGTGTGCCGATCAATAATTATCCCTCAGCAAATGACACAAACAGCTTACTCAGCAGAACGTCTGTGCAGGATTTCCCCACATTAGGATAAGGCTTGTGGTTCTTTTGTGCATCATTGGCTATCAAATGCGCTGGAGAATTTCACTGTGACTGGTCACATGCAACAATAAAGTATTCAATTCAATTCAACATTAGTTTACCCTATACATCTGTTCTATCCTACACACACCTTAGGGACAATTTACAGAAGTCAATTAACCTGCAAACCTGCACGTCTTTGGAGTGTGGGAGGAAACCGGAGCACCCTGAGAAAACCCACGCAGGTCACAGGGCGAACATGCAAACTCCATACAGACAGCACCCGCTACCAGGATCAAACCCAGGTCTCTGGCGCTGTGGAGCAGCAACCCTACCGCTAAGCCACCGTGCTGCATATTGTAAGTAGTAGTACTAGGGAAACGTAAGTTTCTTTTACCAATTACACAGATGATTTGAGTGATGAAATTAATTCTACAGATTATACAGCTCTAATGCAGAGTCGACAACATTGTTTGTGAGACTGTTATTTTTTTAGGTTTGGGATGACAAGTGTGTCACTGGATTCCAAATTGTTAAACTGCTGTGTTAATTTGGTTTGACTTTAGTCTCTAGACTTTATAGCTACAGCATGGAAACAGGCCATTCGGCCCACCGAGTCTGCACCACCAGTGATCACCCCGTATACTGGCACTATCCTACACACTAGGCCCAATTTACAATTTTACAGAAGCCAATTAACCGACCAACCTGTACATCTTTGGAGTGTGGGAGGAAACCGGAGCACCTGCAGAAAACCCGTGGCGGTCACAGGGCGAACGTACAAACTCCATACAGACAGCACCCATAGTCAGGATCGAACCCGGGTCTCTGGCACTGCGAGGCAGCAACTCTACCGCTGTGCCACCGTGCAGCCCCAATATGCTATTGAAATATAATATATACAATATAATATTTTCTCTACCATTTTGTCATAGGTTTAGTCACATAGCATGGAAACGGACCCTTCGTCCCAACTTGGCCATGTCAACCAAGTTGGCATTTTGGGTGAGTCCCACGCCTGCATTCAGACCATATACCTCTCAGATATTCTCATCCAGTTACGTTCAATTCAGTTCAGTTCAGTTCAGTTTAGTTTATTGTCACGTGTATCGAGGTACAATGAAAAGCCTTTTGTTGCGTGCTATCCAGTCAGCAGAAAGTCAATACATGATTACAATTGATCCATTTACAGTGTATAGATACATGATAAGGGAATAACGTTTAGTGCAAGGTAAAACCAGCAAAGTCCAATCAAAGATAGTCCGAGGGTCACCAATGAGGTAGATAGTAGTTCAGCACTTCTCTCTGGTTGTGGTAGGATGATTCAGTTGCCTGATAACAGCTGAGAATAAACTGTCCATGAATCTGGAGGTGTGCGTTTTCACACTTCTGTACCTTTTACCTGATGGGGGAGGAGAGAAAAGGGAGTGGCCAGGGTGCAACTCGTCCTTGATTATGCTGCTGGCCTTGCCAAGACAGCGTGAGGTATAAATGGAGTCAATGAAAGGGAGGTTGGTCTGTGTGATAGTCTGGGCTGCGTCCACAATTCTGTGCAATTTCTTGGATGTCTTGGATGTAGCTGTTCCCAAACCAAACTTTGATGCCTCCTGATAAAATGATAAAACACCCTTCAGTATCTGTTAGAAGGAACTTCAGATGCTGGTCCAGCTTTCAACATCTTTTGCTCGGAAAATGAAATCTCATAGGTATTTACAAAAACCTGTTATTGGTGCAAATCCTGCGGGAAAAATAACTTGGTTATTGCAAGTCTGAAATTCTCTAGCCCCTAATTCCTTTTCCCCATTGATACAATTGTTTTCATAACACAATTTCTTACAACGTGAGTTTTTTTTAGGAACGCGAGTATCATGTTACAGCAGAACTACTTGTGTTTCCTCTTAAGTTCCAAACCAATTCTAATCAAATATAATAATTGATTCTATTAGCACGGACTGTCCAAGCAATCATAAGTTCATAAGTGATCGGATCCTCCTAATCCGATCTCCACAATCACCAACTTGTCCAGGGCTCTGCCCCAAGTATTCCACAAGAGCACCCAACATCCAGTGATCGTTGCCTCTAATATGTTCAGGCTGCATCCAGTTACCTTGGGCGAGATGTGCAGGAAGGCACAGCACATGCTGGTTTACACCCAGGATTAGGCCATTCGGCCCATCAGGTCTACTCCATCATTCAATCATGGCTGATCCATCTCTCCCTCTCAACCCCATTCTCCTGCCTTCTCCCCATAACCTCTGACATCCGTACTAATCAGGAATCTATATCTGCCTTAAAAATATCCATTGACTTGGCCTCCACAGCATTCTGTGGCAATGAATTCCACAGATTCACCACCCTCTGACAAAAGAAATTTCTCCTCATCTTTTTCCTAAAGGAACGTCCTTTTATTCTGAGGCTATGACCTCTGGTCCTTGACTCTCCCACCAGTGGAAACATCCTCTCCACATCCATTCTATCCAGGCCTTTCACTATTCAGTAAGTTTCAATGAGGTCCCCCTCATTCTTCTAAACTCCAGCAAGTACAGGCCCAGTGCCGTCATATGCTCATCATACGTTAAAGCCCTCATTCTGGGATCATGCTCGGAAACCAGTCAAGTCCAGTGTACTTTTGAATGGCCTAGTGCCGAATGGCCTACTCCTGCACCTATTGTCTATTGTCTATTGTGTATTGATATAGGATACTACACTGCAGTGCAATCCATATCCCACCCAAGATAGACACAAAATCCTGGAGTAACTCAGCGGGACAGGCAGCATCTTTGGAGAGAAGGAATGGGTGATGTTTCGGTTCGAGTCCCTTCTTCAGACTGTCATTCAGACCTCGACCCGAAACGTCACCCATTCCTTCTATCCAGAGATGCCGCCTGTCCCGCTGAGCTACTCCAGCACTTTGTGCCCCTAAGATGTTGGATAGGACCAGGTTTGGAGGGATATGGATCAGGTGGGACTAGTGTAGCTGGGACATTGTTGGCCGGTGTGGGCAAGTTGGGCCGAAGGGCCTGTTTCCACGCTGTATCACTCAATGACTCTATAGGTCCCCATAAACCGATTGAGACATGCAGGGATCCAGTGATGAAACAAAATGATACGTCTTTAACGAGTTGCTGAGCTTGTGCGCAGGCTGAACAATGCTGCAAGCAAGTCGTCCACTTCTGGGCACCAGTGAGTTATTCATCCATCACTGAGCTCACCATTCAGAACACACAAACATATCCACAGGGGTTGTTTACTGGCATAACTGGTTTCTTCCACCTCTCAGGCCTGGGCATTAGCCTTCAAGTCAGCGTGTTGTTCTTGCTTACGAATTCCGGGCAGCCGAGCACCAGCCCCGGCGGAGCCCATAAATCGCCACCTACAATTCTTGACAGGAACTCTCTGCCACTAGTCTGTCAGTCTCCTGGCAATTACGCACTCCAAAATAGAAAGTGGCTTAATTAGCGGCTCGCTGGACTTCCTCTGATGATGGACATTTATATAATGAACAAAACACCCAGCAGCTTTAAACTAAACCCCAAGAAGATTAAGTATTTGTGGCACGGTGGCGCAGCGGTAGAGTTGCTCCCTTACAGCGCAAGAGGTCCGGGTTCCATCCTGACTACGGGTGCTGTCCATACAGAGTTTGTACGTTCTCCCTGTGACCTGCGCGGGTTTTCTCTGAGATCTTCAGTTTCCCCCCACACTCCAAAGACGTACAGGTTTGTAGATTAATTGGCTTGGTATAGATGTAAACTGTCCCTAGTGTGTGTAGGATAGTGTTAATGTGCGGGGATTGCTGGTCGGTGCCGACTCGGTGGGCCGTAGGGCCAGTTATCGCGCTGTATCTCTAAACTAAGCTAAAAACTAAGACTACATTTGCAATCATTGACTTTGTGCCACAAATAGCAAAAAAAACTTGGGTTTCTTTTAAACGTATTCAGTGTTTACAGATTCTTACTTATTAAAGCATATTGCATATTAAAGCATCAATTTTAGACAGAATTGGGATATTACGTTCGAAAGATTATGCACGTTCTTGGTTTAAAATATCTATTACTATCTTTAAATGGCAAATTATTAGGCCAAGTATGAATATCAAGCAAACTCTTGAGGAGAAGCAATAACTGACTGGAAGCAGGTATGATAACAACATTTAAAAGACATTTGGACAGGTAGTATAGGAAGGAACTACAGATGCTGGCTTACCAAAGATAGACACAAAATGCTGGAGTAACTCAGCGGGACAGGCAGCCTCTCTGGAAGGGAATGGTTTTGGGAAGAAACGCACACCCCCAAACGCACACATCCAGATTCAGGGACAGTTTCTTCTCAGTTGTTGTCAGGCAACTGAATCATCCTACCACAATCAGAAAGCAGTGCTGAACTACTATCTATCTCTTTGGTGACCCTCGGACTATCTTTGATCGGACTTTGCTGGCTTCACCTTGCACTAAATGTTATTCCCTTAGCATGTATCTATACACTGTAAATGGCTCGATTGTAATCAAGTATTGTCTTTCTGCTGACTGGTTAGAACGCAACAAAAAGCTTTTCACTGTACCTCGGTACACGTGACAATAAACTAAGCTGAACTGAACTGGGTCGAGACCCTTCTTTCAGACTTGGGCAGGTACATGGATACGAAAGGTTTAAAAGGGATATGTGCCAAACGTGGGCAAATGAGACTGACTACCTGATGGGGCATGTCGGTCAGCATGGAAGAGTTGGGCCGCAGGGCACGTTTCCATGCTGTACTGGCCGGCAGCTCAGTTACTCTGCCTTCAATATGAGCGTGTGCCCTCAGGCTGCACTCTGCAGAAGCTCCTGCAGATGCGTTCAGTAAGTGACGACTGATTTCCTAATGCAAATTGAAGCAGGTTACCTACTTACCAAGGAGTGCAGCTGAAAGCCTGAGTGTCTGTGTGTGGCCTTTTGGAGTGTGTGAGAAAGCACTGCATGTGAAACTGCTGCGCATGCTCAGTGGGGAAAAGCCATTCGTGAAGGGAACTGCTGGGTTTGTTGTCCTGCCAGCTGAATAGCTCTGAAGTGACAGGAGAGCTGACAATAAGCAGTATTTAGCAGGAGGCATCCCACCCCCCACCCCGCCCCCCCTCCTCTTTGTGCCTTTCCCCTTTCACTCCGTGAATGAGAAAAGCTTCCAGTCGCAACCGACAATGACAAATTATTAACTCAAACGTCACCCAGCCTGGTTCATTTTAACATCACAAATACTTACGAAGTGAGCAGTTGATGGCACGAGAGGGTTAAAATACCTTTGCCAGGGGAGTCCCCGCTGATTTTGAAAGAGTTAGAGAGGAAGCTAGTGTGAAGGAGCTGGGAAAGGCATGGACAAAATCAGGACAGTTTCTCGTTCCTTCAGTTCGCCATGCAAGGCTGAGTTACGTCACCTTAGTAATAGTGCCACCTCAGTAAGATCTCGACTTCACGAATAGTAACGCTGAAATCCTCACCAACGCTGGTATCGCTGCGTCATTTGATTATTACTTCAATCATTTCAAGGGTGGACCCCCTAATCCGATCTCCACAATCACCAACTTGTCCAGGGCTCTGCCACAAGTATTCCACAAGAGCACCCAACATCCAGTGACCGTTGCCTCTGATATGTTCAGGCTGCATCCAGTTCCCTTGGGTGGGATGTGCAGGAAGGCACAGCACATGCTGGTTTACACCCAGGATAGACACACCATGCTGGAGTCATCTGCTTTTGAGTCTGAAGAAGGGTCTCGACCCGCAACGCCGCCCGTTCCTTCTCTCCAGAGATGCTGCCTCGCCCGCTGAGTTACTCCAGCATTTTGTGTCTACCTTCGATTTAAACCAGTATCTGCAGTTCTTTCTTGCACATCTGTTTTTCCCTCTGGCTCTGGAGAGGTTTACAAGAATGATCCCAGCATTGAGTGGGTTGACCTATGATGAACGTTTGTTGGCACTGGGCCTGCACTCGCTTGAGTTTAGAAGGATGAGGGGACACCTCATTAAAACATACAGAATAGTGAAAGGCTTGGATAGAGTGGATGTGGAGAGGATGTTTTCACTAGTGGGAGAGTCTAGGACCAGATGTCACAGCCTCAGAATTAAAGGACATTCTTTTAGGAAGGAGATGAGGAGGATTTTTTTAGTCAGAGGGTGAATCTGTGTAACCTCTCCACCACAGAACGCTGTGGAGGCCAAGTCAGTGGATATATTTAAGGTAGAGATAGATAGATTCTTGATTAGTGCAAGTATCAGGGGTTATGGGGAGAAGACAGGAGAATGGGGTTAGGAGGGAGAGATAGATCAGCCATGATTGAATGGGTTGAGTAGAGTTGATGGGCTAAATTTAGTGGGACGACAGATGGCACAATGGGCTAAGTGTTCGGCTGGCGACCGGAAAGGTAGCCGGTTCGAACCCCGCTTGGAGTGCATACTGTCGTTGTGTCCTTGGGCAAGACACTTCACCCACCTTTGCCTGTGTGTGAATGTGTGTGAATGTGTGTGAGTGATTGGTGGTGGTCGGAGGGGCCGTAGGCGCAGATTGGCAGCCACGCTTCCGTCAGTCTGCCCCAGGGCAGCTGTGGCTACAGAAGTAGCTTACCACCACCGAGTGTGACTGAGGAGTGAATGAATAATGCGATGTAAAGCGCCTTGAGTATTAGAAAGGCGCTATATAAATCCCATCCATTATTATTATTAAATGGCCTAATTCAAGTCAAGTCAAGTCAAGAGAGTTTATTGTCATGTGCCCCAGATTGGACAATGAAATTCTTACTTTGCTTCAGCACAACAGAATATTGTGATGAAGCACTCCTATTTCTGATGACCTTATGATCTTATGACCTCCCAGTATGTCAGAGAGGATTCTCTTGAACATCTACAGGTGTACAGTAGAGAGCATACTGACTGGTTGCATCACGGCCTGGTTCGGCAACTTGAACGCCCAGGAGTGAAGAAGACTGTAAAAAGTTGTGAACACTGCCCAGTCCATCACGGGCTCTGACCTCCCGACCATCGAAGTGATTTACCGGAGTCGCTGCCTCAAAAAGGCAGCCAGCATCATCAAAGACCCACACCACCCTGGGCACACATTCATTTCACCCCTGCCATCGGGAAGAAGGTACAAGGAGCCTGAAAACTGTAACATCTAGGTTCAGGAACAGCTTCTTCCCTACAGCCATTAGGCTATTAAACACAACAACCTCAAATAAGCTCTGAACTACAATAGACTATTATTGTTATTATTGCACTATTATAGGTTGTTTGTTCTTTATGTGTACCTACTGTATGTGTGTGTTATATTGTTTACAGTGTGCTATGTTTACATATTCTATAGTGCTGCTGCAAGTAAGAATTTCATTGTTCTATCTGGGACATATGACAATAAAACACTCTAGACTCTTGCCTCTTCGCCCCTGTCTCTCAGTCTGAAGAAGGGTCTCGACCCGAAACGTCAGCCATTCCTTCTCTCCAGAGATGCTGCCCGTCCCGCTGAGTTACTCCAGCTTTTTGTGTCTATCTTGGGTGGGATATGGATTGCACTGTAGTGTAGTGCCCTATATCCTGTCAAAACGCACGTGAAAGCTTAAAAGACAATCCCGTGGAGAACAACTAACGCTGTGATCTACTGGAGAGACACCAGCTCTCCTGGAACTTTACACCAACACAAATCGGTGTGTTTAGGAAAGAAGAATTCACATCGCATAAAGCCTGTAGTGATCTCCAAATGTGTGGGGGGGGGGGGTGGGGGGGGAGGCGCCGTGAGCGAGGGAGGGAGGAACAATGGATGACCCGGCACGGGGGGGAGGGGGGTGAGGGGGGGCACCGTGGCGGAGTGAAGAGGGGGGTGGGGAGAACAATGGGGAACTGGCGTGGGATACATTGTAACTCTGTAAACGTCCTTGATGTGGCGACTATTTGCATACCTTGGGCATGCAAGCAAAGAATTGCACTGTGACTTAATAGCACAGCTATTAAACACTACAACCTCAAATAAGCTCTGAACTACATGGACTATAATTGCTATTATTGTGCTATTATTGTTTGTTTTTTTATGTGTACATATGTCTGCGTGGGTGCTTGTGTGCATATACACACACTGAACTTTGTCTTTCTCATTTGTTGTATTGTTTACAGTGTAGTATGTTTACATATTCTGTTGTGCTGCTGCAAGTTGGAATATCATTGTTCTATCTCAGACATATGACAATAAAACACTCTAGACTCTCGACTCTTGACCCCCTCCCCCCCCCCCCTCCGCCCCCGACTCTCAGCCTGAAGAAGGGTCTTGACCCGAAACGTCACCCATTCTTTCTCTCCAGAGATGCTGCCCGTCCCGCTGAGTTACTCCAGCATTTTGTGTCACATGTTCCAATACGTATTCATTCATTCATTTGTTCATTCATTTAGAAGTGTTTTGACTACTTATAATAGTTATGGTTATTCTTAGGAAGCACATCAACCAAATTTGCATGATCTGTACGTGATGACATTAGACACAAGAGACTGCAGATGCTGGAATCGTGGGGTCCAAGAGCCCATGATCGACAGAGCACAGATGTTTGGCAACCTCATCCAACCCTCATCCGCTGTTCCAGGTGTGGACTCCAGTACATCGGCGAGACCAAAGCGCAGGCTCGGCGATCATTTCGTTGAACACCTCCGCTCAATCTTTCTTTATGTACCCGATCTCCCGGTTGCTAAACACTTTAACTCCCCCTCCTATTCCCAATCTGACCTTTCTGTCCTGGGCCTCCTCCACTGTCAGAGTGAGGCCCAGTGCAAATTGAAGGAACAGCACCTTATATTTCGCTTGGGCAGCTTACACCCCAGCGGTATGAATATTGTCGCCTCTAACTTCAAGTAACCCTTGCTTTCCCTCTCTCTCCATCCCTCCCCATTTCCCAGTTCTCTGGCCAGTCTGACTGTCTCCCTGATTAAATATTAACTCTGTATGTTTCGTTGTCACCTTCTTCTAGCTATTCTACATTTTCCTTATCTACATCCCCTTTGATGTCTTGTTTTCACACCTTCCCCATCCTATCTCTGTATCTCCCTCTCCCCTGACTCAGTCTGAAGAGGAGTCTCGACCCTGAAACATCACCCATTCCTTCTCTCCAGGGATGCGGCCTGTCCCGCTGAGTTACTCCAGCATTGTGCGTTTATCTTCGGTGTAAACCACCACCTTCAGCTCCAAATGCCCAAGATCGACAGAGCACAGATGTTTGGCAAAATGTGTAGGTTCCTTCCTGCACACGTGTGGCAAATGTGTTGCCCAGTCTGTGATTGGTCTCACCGATGAAAGGGAGAGCACATCAAGAGCATCTAATGCAATAGACTAGGTTAGGGGAGGTTGAAGAGAATCTCTGCCTCAGCTGGAAGGGCTGGTTAGATCCCTAAATGATGCTGAGGGTTCAGGTGTAGGTATTTATAGGTGTTGCACCCTCAGCAATTGTTGGGGAATGTACTTTGGGTAAAGGGAAGGGTTGGGTGATATGGGCGAACAGGGAGGGTCACAGAAAGAGTGGTTGTTGAGTGAAAGGTGAGATGGAATGGGAGACCCTTCTTCAGACTGCTTAGGGATAAGGGAAATGAGAGATGATGTGGAGAGATAAAGAACACTGAATGAAAGAAACGCAAAAAAATAACGATGATGAAGGAAACAGGCCATTGTTGGCTGTTTGTTGGGTGAAAACGAGAAGCTGGTGCTACTTGCGTGAGGGGGATAGAGATAGGGAGAGAGCGAATGCCAGGGCTACCTAAAGTTAGAGAAATCAATAGCCATACCACTCGGTTGTAAGCTGCCCAAGCGAAATATGAGATGCTGTTGCTCCGATTTGCATTTTGGCCTCACACTGACAATGGAGGAGACCGACGAACACTTGTGGGTCTGTGCAAAATAAATTCTTTGCACTTGTCTTAGTGTGAAGTGTTGTGTTTGCCTAATGCAGCATGAGGTGAACAAGAGTTCAGTGAGCTGTCGGAGTCCAGCTGTGTCACAACATGGGGATGTAATCAAAGTGCGGAATCTCCGCTATGGGTTTTACAGATTACGCTTCAGAGGGTGGGCTGTTTAGTCAGCCTTGTTTCAAGCATCTGGGCAAGCTTGAATTGTCGCATGGAAAGCAGAAAGTTAAACCACAGGCCTTTGAAGTCTGGAGGGTAAAATGGACGTTTCTTCCGCCTTGTTCCATTGCCAGTAGGGTTGCCAACTGTCCCGTATTAGCCGGGACATCCCGTATATTGGGCTAAATTGGTTTGTCCCATACGGGACCGCCCTTGTCCCATATTTGACTGCTACTACTTGGGTCAAGGGGGCTGTCGGATCAGAGCGCCGAGACCGGCCCCGCCTCACCCGTCCCGACGTAGTGCAGCCCATGGAGTGCAGCAGCAGTACCTCGCCCGTGGCCCCGTCGGTCGGCAGCCCGGCCAGCCGTCCGACCTTCGGACCTTCGCTTACCGCCGACACCACCACCCCTCCATGGCCGATTATCGGTTCATGAGTTGGATGGGGTGTCGGACTTTGCGCGTGACGTCGAGCAGGCCAAAACTCCTCAGCTGGCCCGCCGGCTGGGGTTTGTGTGCAGTCCAGCACCCGGGCCAACTCATCATTCACCCAGCCATGGCTGAGTCGGTCAACGTATTGCCGTCGGGAATTTGTCCCTCATTTTGACCTTTTGTCCCTTATTTAGGAGTGAGAAAGTTGGCGACCCCAATTGCCAGTTAGTTTAGTTTTAGTTTTAGAGATACAGCGCGGAAACAGGCACTGTGGCCCGACCAGCGATCCCCGCACACTAACACTATTTGACACACACCACGGACAATTTACTCTTATACCAAGCCAATTAAACTACAAACCTGTACGTCTTTGGAGTGTGGGAGGAAATCGAAGATCTTGGAGGAAACCCACGCAGGTCACGGGGTGAACGTACAAATTCAATACAGACAAGCTCCCGTAGTCAGGATCGAACCTGCGTCTCTGGCGCTGTAAAGCAGCAACTCTACCACTGCGCCGCTGTTCCGCCCCAGTTGCAGACGAGAGACGAGATCAATGTCGAATGTAAATCTATCAGAGAGATCCTGCATTCTTTTTCAGACATGAAAAATGTGTTAAATTGCGTCGAGTGACACAATAGGGCAACACGGTGGCGCAGCGGTAGAGTTGCTGCCTTACAGCGCCAGGGACCCGGGTTCCATCCTGACTACGGGTGCTTGTCTGTACAGAGTTTGCAAGTTCTCCCCTCGACCTGCGTGGGTTTTCCCCGGGATCTCCCGTACTCCTCCCACACTCCAAAGACGTCCAGGTTTTTTGCGTTAATTGGCTTGGTGTCATTGTAAATTGTCCCCAGTGTGAGTAGGATAATGTTAATGTGCGGGGATCACTGGTCAGAGTGGACTCGGTGGGTCGAAGGGCCTGTTTCTGCACTGGATCGCCAAACTAAATTAAACTAAAGAGTTCAGTACAAGACTCCGTGACAACAGATTAGCATGAGTTTTATCATTGGCTTTAAGCTAAGCCTGTGGGGGGGGGTCATGCTTGATAGAATGCTTGAAAAAACCCAAATCCTTTGTTAAGCTTTTTAAAATTTGAGCAAAGTTATCTCTGTGGCATTAACTGCTACGATTATCTGAAGCTATTTTTACACACCCTTTAGGGGTGCGATAATAGAACCCTCACAGAGGTTTTCTTCCTGCCCCCAATGAAACAAAAGTGAACAATGTTACACAAAACAAGATCGATGAACTGCCAGTAAGAATGTCAGACCAATGGCCTAAAGCCATTAGCTAAACGGCTAGAATAATGTTAATGTGCGGGGATCGCTGGTCAGTGCGGACTCGGCGGGCCGAAGGGCCTGTTTCCGCACTGTATCGCGGAACTAAACTAAACAAACTTTTCTCCTAACTGTTTCACCAAGACAATACAATAAACCCTCGTTTAACCAACCCTTTGCAATCTGAAGAAGGGTCTCGACCCGAAACGTCACCTGTTCCTTCTCTCCAGAGACGCTGCCTGTCTCGCTGAGTTACTCCTTCCTACGCCTTTATAACAGATGTCAGATATAGCGGTCAGACCTCCATTACTTTAAGGTGTGAGGGGTAAAGTTTAAAGGAGATGTCCAGGGCAAGATTTTTTTAGACAGAAGGTAGTAAGTTCCTGGAATTGGCACTGCCAGGAATGGTGGCGGAGACAGCTATGATAGTGGCATTTAAGAGACTTTTGAATGGGCATGTAGATATGCAGGAAATGGAGGGTTATGGGTTATGTATTAAGGGCCTATCCCACTTGGACGACCTAATCCACGAGTTTAGAAGACCCTAGATGAGTTGAAAAAAATGTCAAGGTCGTGTTGACTCACCAAAGTAAAAGACCTCCTACGACTATGTCTACGACCTCCTACGACTATGTCTACGACCTCCTACGACTATGTCTACGACCTCCTACGACTATGTCTACGACCTCCTATGACCCCCCTCGACCTCAGTCTTCCACACCTACGACCAACTGCGACTAGCTACGAGTGGAAAATGATCACATGATAAAATGGTCATGTTTGCATTTTTTTTCTCGGGCCAGTTACCGACCTACGACTATCTACGACTACCATCACGACCTACTACGACCTACCTACGAGTAGAAATTATCCATTGTTTCCACGCCGACCTTTTTTTTACTCGTGGACATTTTCTATCAAGCTGGAAAAAACGCCGCGACCTACTTGAGGCCACGAGTACGCGGAGACCACTCACGAGCATGAGGTCCTACGACCTCTTGGCGACCATGCTGCGAGTATGAGTCGAGGGCAAACTCGGCAGAGGTCGCCAATTAGGTCGTGAAAGTGGGACAGGAGTGCAATAATAGAAATCTCCATTTTTCTCCCTCCATGAAACAAGATTGAACAGTGTTACAGAATAAAAGGTCAATAAACTGCCAGTAAGAATGACAGATCAAAGCCCTTAGCTAAACGGTTGGAATAGTGTTAATGTAGGTTTAAAAACTTAAGACTGTGTTTTAGTTTAGTTTAGTTTAGTTTAGAGACACAGCACAGAAATAGATTGTTTGGTTCAGTTTAGTTTAGTGATTCAGCCTTCGGCTCACCAAGCCAGCACCGATCAGCGATCCCCGCATACTGACACTATTCGACACACACTGGGGACTATTTACATTTATACCGCTAATTAACCGACAATCCTGTACGTCTTTGGGGTGTGGGAGGAAACCGGACCACACGGAGAAAACCCACGCGGGTCACGGGGAGGACGTACTAATTCTGTACAGACAAGCTCCCGTAGCCAGGATTGAACCTGGGTATCTGGCGCTGTAAGGCAGCAGCTCTACCTCTGCGCCACCGTGATAATTTTAAAATAAACATTTGAGTGGTGCTTTTGATGAAAATCATCAGCAGTTTGTGGTTGAAGAGGCCACACAACTTGTTGTAATTGGGTGGTTTCAAATCTAACCCAGTATAATCATGGAGTGAATCCAGAGTATAATAACATTATTTATATTGTATATCAACTTAACACATCCATTAGTCACCCTTATATCACCAACAACTTCTCCTGGACCACCCATATTGAAGCAACGACCAAGAAGGCACACCAACGCCTCTACTTCCTTAGAAGGCTTAGGAAGTTCGGCATGTCCCCATCAACTCTCACCAACTTCTACAGTTGCGCCGTGGAAAGCATTTTATCAGGATGCATCACAGCTTGGTTTGGGAACAGCTCCATTCAAGACCGCAAGAAATTGCAGCGAATTGTGGACCGGACCAGACCATCACACAAACCAGCCTCCCTTCCATTGACCTCATTTATACCTCACGCTGCCTAGGAGGAGGACACACAGCCCCATTTATATCAAAGGGTCAAGAGCTTCAAATTCCTGGGCATGTACATCTCTGAAGATCTTTCCTGGTCCGAGAACACTAACGCAATTATCAAGAAAGCTCATCAGCGCCTCTACTTCCTGAGAAGATTACGGAGAGTCGGTTTGTCAAGGAGGACTCTCTCTAACTTCTACAGGTGCACAGTAGAGAGCATACTGACCGGTTGCATCGTGGCTTGGTTCGGCAACTTGAGTGCCCTGGAGAGGAAAAGATTACAAAAAGTAGTAAACACTGCCCAGTCCATCATCGGCTCTGACCTTCCTTCCATCGAGGGGATCTATCACAGTCGCTGCCTCAAAAAGGCTGGCAGTATCATCAAAGACCCACACCATCCTGGCCACACACTCATCTCCCTGCTACCTTCAGGTAGAAGGTACAGGAGCCTGAAGACTGCAACAACCAGGTTCAGGAATAGCTACTTCCCCACAGCCATCAGGCTATTAAACCTGGCTCGGACAAAACTCTGATTATTAATAAACCATTATCTGTTATTAGCACTTTAACAGTTTATTTATTCATGTGTGTATATATTGATATTATGGTATATGGACACACTTATCTGTTTTGTAGTAAATGCCTACTATGTTCTGTGTGCTGAAGCAAAGCAAGAATTTCATTGTCCTATTCAGGGACACATGACAATAAACTCACTTGAACTTGAACTTGTATTCTAGTGCATATCACAGTCATACAATTTTCTGTTTAAAGTCTGTTACTTTCAACTGAAGGCAGTACATTCGGGCGGCACGGTGGCGCAGCGGTAGAGCTGCTGCCTTACAGCGCCAGGGACACGGGTTCGATACCGACCACGGGTGCTGTCTATACGGAGTTTGTACGTTCTCCCCGTGACTTGCGCGAGTTTTCTCTGAGATCTTCGGTTTCCTCCCACACTCCAAAGATGCACAGGTTTGTAGGTTAATTGGTTTGGCGTAAATGTAAATTGTTCCTAGTGTGTGTGGCATGGGCCTGTCCCACTTAGGCGATTTTTTAGGCAACTACAGGTGACTAGTTTGTCGCCACATGTTCGCCGGTGGTCACTGTGAGTAGTCTCCTCAATCGCGCAAAAAGTCGTAGCGTCTTTCTGGTCGCCTTCTAAATTTTCATCGTGTTGACGCATGTGCTGCCGTAGGTTGTCGCCAGGATGTCATAGGTTGTCGCCGGTTTTTCGCCGACCTGCTATGACTATTAGACAGTCGCTGGCAGTTGCCTTAAAAATCCCTAAGTGGGACAGACAGGCTCATTAGGATAGTGTTAGTGTGTGAGAGTCGCCGGTGGTGCGGGCTCAGTAGGATAGTGTTAGTGTGTGAGAGTCGCCGGTGGTGAGGGCTCAGTAGGCCGAGGGGCCTGTTTCCGTGCTGTATCTGAACTAAATGAAAGATGCTTAGATAGAAGTGAAAGTATAGGTGCTGCATAATAGTCCAGGCTGTGAAAAGAATGTGCATCTCTAGGGTCAGGTATAACAATTTGTAAGTTTGGATGAATCAGGGTGACAACACCTTTCCATGTCCAGCTCTGCATGTTGACTTAAGCTTTTTTATTTCACTCATCTTTTTTTCTCTGTCCAGCTGCCGAGCTACGAGTACCCACGACTACCTACGACTACCCTCACGGCCTACTACAGTCTGCCCATGAACTAACTACAAGTAAAAAGTTGCAATTTTTTCATCCCGACTATTTTTTTACTCGTGGGCATTTTTCATCGGGCTGGAAAAAACGTCCCGACTTACCTGATGCCCCGAGTACCTACGGCTGGCATAACGAGCCGCTACGATATATCTATGAACTTCTACGGCCTCCTACGGACTCGGTACGAACATTCTGCGACTTTGAATCAGGGGAAAACTCGGGAGAATTCGTGAATTACCTCGTGAATGTGGGACAGGCCCTTAAGTAAATGTTGACTAATGCATGCCTCACACACCACCAGATTCAGGGACAGTTTCTTCCCAGCTGTTAACAGGCAACTGAATCATCCCATTTTGTGTCTGCCCTCTTCTTCATGCTCCATTTTCATTTCAGTTACAGGTTTCTGATAGTGACATCTTTACAAGGAGATACTGACTCATTTCAATTTTGCACGCGACTTGCCGTGCAGGTATTCTGGAATTCAAAAGGAGGTTTTGTACCTTTTACTTCTTTCAGTTCCGAGAGAACGCAGCATAATCAAGGACGTGTCGCACCCTGGCCTCTCCCTCTTCCCCCTCTCCCATCGGGGAAAAGGTATAGAAGTGTGAAAACGCACACCTCCAGATTCAGGGACAGTTTCTTCCCAGCTGTTATCAGGCAACGGAATCATCCTACCACAACCAGAGAGCAGTGCTGAACTACTATCTACCTCTTTGGTGACCCTTGGATTATCTTTGATCGGCCTTTGCCGGCTTTACCTTGCACTAAACATTATTCCCTTTATCATGTGTCTATATACTGTAAATGGCTTGATTGTAATCATGTATTGTATTTGCGCTGACTGGATAGCACTCAACAAAAGCTTGACTGAGGACAGACACAAAATGCTGGAGTAACTCTGTGGGTCAGACAGCATCTCTGGAGAAAAGGAATGCGTGACGTTTTGGATCGAGACCCTTCTTCAGACTGGAGAGTCAGGGGAAAGGGAAACGAGAGATATATACGGTGATGTAGAGAGATGTAGAACGTAACGATGATAAAGGAAACAGGCCATTGTTAGCTGTGTGCTGGGTGAAAACGAGTTACAGACAATGAGACTCAACAAGACGACTTTGAAGCTGGTACGACTTGGGTGTGGAAGGGATGGAGAGAGAGAGAATGCAGGGGTACTTGAAGTTAGAGAAAAAGCTGTTTGAATATTGATTTCTCTAACTTCAATAAACTAAACCGAACTGTGCAGGAAGGAACTGCAGATGCTGGTTAAATCAAAGATAGACACAAAATGCTGGAGTAACTCAGCGGGATTGGCAGCATCTCTGGAGAGAAGGAATGGGCGACGTTTCGGGTCGAGACCCTTCTTCAGACCGATTCAGAATAAACTGAACTGATGCGTTTTACTGACAGAGACATTTGGACAAAAGCAACATTGGTCTTGGATACGTCTCACGCAACAACGTTAGCATGCGGGTGCCACAGACCATTTTGCTGAGTCGTGCAGCACAGAAACTGGTCTACTGTCCATCACACCTATGCCGAATTCTCTGCTGATTAAACAAATCCCATTTGCTCTCTTACACGAATGTGATGTCACTTGCCTGTACTTGGACCCCAGCAAATGGTACGTTAGTCTTTACTGCAAGCAAGAAAGTAGGTGGTTTGAAAAGGGAAATGCTGAGACCATGTTTATTCAGGTGGGACTGTCGAGAATAAGTGGCATCATCTCAGGAGAGGATTGATGCTTAAGACTGATATGAGGGGAAATTACTTTAGCTCAAGAGGTTGAGAGTCAAGGAACTCGATGCTCCAAAGAGGCTGATTCATGAAGTATATTCTAGGCTGAGACAGATCTGTAAATGTTATGGGAAATATAGTCATAGAGTGAGTGATACAGTGTGGAAACAGGCCCTACGGCCCAACTTGCCCACACCGGCCAACATGTCCCGGCTACACTAGTCCCAACTGCCGTGTTTGGCCCATATCCCTCCAAACCTGTCCTATCCATGTACCTGTCTAACTGTCTCTAAAACGTTGGGATAGTCCCAGCCTCAACTATCTCCTCTGGCAGCTTGTTCCATACACCCACCACCCTTTGTGTGAAAAAGTTGCCCCTGAGATTCCCATTAAATCTTTTCCCCGTCACCTTAAACCGATGTCCTCTGGTCCTCGATGCACCTATTCTGGGCAAGAGACTGCGTGCATCTACGCGATCTATTCCTCTCATCTAAAGCAATGGAAAATTGGGTTTGAGGAACAGATAAGATCAACGGGCTTGTAGAACTACTGCACTATTTTGACTATTTTCCTCTTTTCTTGTATACACAGTCATGATCAGCCAGTGGGTGTGTTTGAGCAGTGGGCTGGATGGAGTGTGGGATTATGGTGTATGTAGCACCCATGAATTTGTGGCACGGTGGCACAGTGGTAGAATTGCTGCCTTACAGAGCTTGCAGCGCCGGAGACCCGGGTTCGATCCCAACTACGGGTGCTGTCTGTATGGAGTTTGTACGTTCTCCCCGTGACCTGCGTGGGTTTTCTCCACGAGATCTTCGGTTTCCGCCCACACTCCAAAGGCGTGCAGGTTTGTAGGTCCATTGGCTTGGTATAAATGTAAAAATTGTTCCCAGTGTGTGTAGGATAGTGTTAATGTGTGGGGATCGCTGGTCGGCACAGACCCGGTGGGCTGAAGGGCCTGTTTCCGTGCTGTATCTCTAAACTAAACAAACAAAACTAAAATTGTCCAGCAGAAGTCCACACTGACAAAGTGAAGAGTTGGGAGAACAATCACTCCCCAGTGAAACGTAGGCAAATTTGTGCTGATTGGAGTCTACAACTGGCAAGGCCGTAAGTGAGAGGAAAATAATTACTGTTTCCTGCTCTTTAAGTGAGGAAGCAGTGAAACTATTTTTTAAATTTCAAAAGTCAAAAATAAATTTGAGTCATGACAATAACAGCTTGTCTTTTAAGATGGTGACCAACCTCAAAACAGGCCGGAATCAGCAAAGGGAGGTTTATTGAGAACTATTTCTTGTTTCCTCTCCTTGTTCACACTGTTGAAAAGATGTTTCGGTGATTTTGGAAAGCAAGTTCTTTGCACTGCTTGTCTGAGCTGTAGGCAGAGGTTGAGCAGGCTGGAACTCTAATTCCTTGCAGCACAGGGGGATGAGGGGCGATCTTATAGAGGCTAATAAAATCGTGAGAGGAATAGATCGGGTAGATGCACAGAGATTCTTGCACAGAGTTGGTGAATCGAGCACCAGAGGACATAGGTTTAAAGTGAAGGTGAAAAGATTTAATAGGAATCTGAGGGGTAACTTTTTCACCCAAAGGGTGATGGGTGTATGGAACAAGCTGCCAGAGGAGGTAGTCGAGGCAGGGACTATCCCAACGTTTGAGAAACATTTAGACAGGTACATGGATAGGACAGTGCCCGGACAGGGCGTCGAAGGAAGAGCAGCCGAAGCGAAGAAGTGGAAGCCAAGATACCGAATGGAAACAACGGCGAAAAGCCAAGATACCGAATGGAAACAACGGCGAAAAGCCAAATAACTGAACGGAAATGACGGCCAAAAGCCAAATAACTGAATGGACACGACGTCGAAAAGCCAAATAACCGAACATAAACAATGCCGAAAAGCCAAATAACCGAACGGACGCAACACCGAAAAGCCTGCTCCTTGTTGTTGTGTCTCTAGCATAGTGGAAAAATAATTATGTTCATAAAGAATAGGAGCAGAATTAGGCCATTCGGCCCATCAAGTCTATTCCGCCATTCAATCATGGCTGATCTATCTTTCCCTCTAAACCCCATTCTCCTGCCTTCTACCCATATCCCCTGACACCCGTACTAATCAAGATTCTGTCGATTTCTGCCTTAAAAAATATCCACTGACTTGGCCTCCACAGCCTTCTGTGGCAATGGATTCCACAGATTCACTCAAGAAATTCCTCTTCATCTTCCTAAAGGAATGTCCTTTAATTCTGAGGCTGCGACCTCTGGTCCGAGACTCTCCCACTTGTGGAAACATCCACAATAATGAGCTGCGGACTTCGATCAGACTGGGAATCTCGCCATGACCGCATTTCTGTTAAGGGAAAGGCAAGGCTCAGGAGCATGATAGCCAAATCTATCATCTCTACACAGGTGGCTGTCATGTGTGGGAAGGAACTGCAGATGCTGGTTTAAACCAAAGATAGACGCAAAAAGCTGGAGTAACTCATGTGGGACAGGCAGCATCCCTGGAGAGAAGGAATGGGTGATGTAGAGAAGGATCTCAACCCGAAACGTCACCCATTCCGTTTCTCCAGAGATGCTGTCTGGCCCGCTGAGTTACTCCAGATTTTTGTGTCCATCTTCAAGTGGACCAAGACTGGCATGCTTGACCAATTTCCCTTCTGGGATAAATAAAGTTCTATCGTATCCCATTTTTTCGTATCGTACCTAGTGCTTTAAGCCCAGGAGTACCTCAGTACTAAACTGCTAAAGTTAATTTATAGGGCTATTTGACAATTTCATTCCCACACTCCCGGCTCAGTGACCTTTCATTACTGCCATCTTGTTTGTGCCAATTAGAGTTCTGTTAAATGCACCGTGCCAGCTTCTGGCTTTCCAGTTCATTCTCTGCAGCAGCTTGCCCAGGATCAGACATTTTGTGCAGGTTGTCCACAAACTATCAGAAACATAGAAAAAATAGGTGCAGGAGTAGGCCATTCGGCCCTTCAAGCCAGCACCGCCATTCAATATGATCATGGCTGATCATCCAAAACCAGTTCCCCTTTCCTGCTTTCTCTCCTTATCCCTTGATTCCGTTAGCCCTAAGAGCTCTATCTAACCCTCTCTTGAAAACATCCAGTGAATTGGCCTCGTGACTGAGAATTCCACAGACTCGCAGCTCTCTGGGTGAAAAAGTTTTTCCTCACCTCAGTCCTAAACTCTTAAGGGCCTGTCCCACTGTTCGAGGTAATTCAAGAGTTCTCCCGAGTTTCCCCTGATTCGAACTCGGAGAATTACGGTAATAGCCGTTCGTAGGTACTGGGGGCTCTCGTGGACATTTTTCACAGTGCTGAAAAAACTTCACGAGCTTACCGCGTTTCCCAAGTACCTGCCGTTAGCGTTACGAGCCGCTAAGAGACGCCCCGAGCTCCGACGTACCCGCTACGTACATTCTACGTGCTTACCACGAGTTTGATTTTTTTTTTAACTCGGGAGAGCTCTTGGTTAAACTCGTATAGTGGGACAGGCCCTTTATTCTTAAGAATTTAGTTTAAGAATAAGGGAATACACCTTATTCTTAAACTGTGACCCCCTGGTTCTGGACTCTCCCGAATATCGGGAACATTTTTCCTGCATCTAGCCTGTCCAATCCTTTAAGAAATGTATATGCTTCAGTAAGATCTCCTCTCATCCTTCTAAATTCCAGTGAATTGACCAGTGTGTTCCAGCACTGACTGTGCCATCACCGACATCTAAAGCTAAAAAACAAGAACATCGGCATGAAAGGTTGCACTCATAAACTGCCACGATCATATCTGCCTCCACCAACATCCCTGGCAATGCGTTCCAGGCCCCCACCAAAAAATGTGCTCTGCACTTCGCCATTAAAGTTTACTACTCTCTCCTGACAGTTTTGACCTCTGGTGTTACAAGTTTCCACCCAGGTTCTGAATATCTATTCTAGCCATGCCTCTCATCATTTAAAATACTTCTATCAAGTCTCCCCTCAGCCTCCGACGATCCTGAGAACACAAACCGTCTGTCCGAAGCTATACAAAAAAGTGCTGGAGTAACTCAGCGGGTCAATAGGCAATAGATAATAGGTGCAGGACTAGGCCATTCGGCCCTTCGAGCCAGCACCGCCATTCAATGTGATCATGGCTGATCATCCACAATCAGTACCCCGTTCCTGTCTTCTCCCCACATCCCCTGACTCTGCTATTTTTAAGAGCCCTATCTAGCTCTCTCTTGAAAGTATCCATAGAACCTGCCTCCACCGCCCTCTGAGGCAGAGAATTCCACAAACTCACAACTCTCTGTGAGAAAAAGTGTTTCCTCGTCTCCGTTCTAAATGGCTTACCCCTCATTCTTAAACTGTGGCCCCTGGTTCTGGACTCCCCCAACATCGGGAACATGTTTCCTGCCTCTAGCGTGTCCAAACCCTTAATAATCAGTGTTCAAGAAGGAACTGCAGATGCTGGAAGATCGAAGGTACACAAAAATGCTGGAGAAACTCAGCGGGTGCAGCAGCATCTATGGAGCGAAGGAAATAGGCGACGTTTTGGGCCGAAACCCTTCTTCAGTCTGAAAATGTCCACGAGCCCCGAGTACCGACGAGCGGCTATTACCGTAATTCTCTGAGTTTGAATCAGGGGAAACTCGGGAGAACTCTTGAATTAGCTCATACAGTGGGGCAGCCCCATTAGGAAGGAGATGAGGAGGAATTTATTTAGTCAGGGGGTGATGAATCTGGGGAATTCTTTGCCACAGAAGGCATAGATAGAGAGATTCTTGATTAGTACAGGTGTCAGGGGTTATGGGGAGAAGGCAGGAGAATGTGGTGAGGAGGGAGAGATAGATCAGCCATGATTGAATGGCGGAGAAGACTTGATGGGCCGAATGGCCTAATTGTGCTCCTGTCACTTATGACCTTATAACCTTGTAGTGTTCAATTACCTTCTCGAAAAATGGCAGAACTTGGAGATCATGCCACATTCTCACCCAACTTTATTGTCCTTCGCATCTTTTCTTAATATATCCAGTTTGCGCAGAGTAAACAAAAGAAAGGCTGACTTTTATTTTTGAGGATATTTGCAGTCTCTTTGTATTCACGTTTCAGTGAGCGGGTTTTGCAAACAATTGAACAGCGGTAACCTCTGTGCCCTTCATCACCATTCAAAGCCCCAGTGAGTCAAGTTGTGTTGTGTGTTATTGTGCACTGTTGTACTTAGGAGACCTAAACAGCAACCTCTGGTGACCTTGTCCACCACCCAAGGTTTCCAGGAGGTTTTGGTCACTCTCCCTAATGGTCGAAAGTAGTTTCCGCGTGGTCGAGGCTTCATCTAGGTTGCTGCTATTTTTTCATCATGATTAAAACCGGCCTCGACTAAAAATAGGTTGCCGTTTTAAAAATCGATAATTTTTTAGTCGCAGAGCTAGTCGAAGCCAGTTTCCTTCAAAGTCGAGGAAGGTTTTCAACATATGCGTGGGAGGTGGTAGGAGGTTGCAGGTCACCTCGACCTTGATTTTTTTTTGGATGGCGAGCAGGGTCACCAGAGGTTGCTGTTTAGGTCTCCTAAGTGGGACAGGAGTGTATGATACAATTGTAACATCACAATGTGGAGAAGCAGGTGTTTTAAAGCCCAAAAACTCCAGTTGTCATGCAAGCAGTAGTGGGAAAATTCACAGAGAGATGACAGAATTAAGCGGAAAGCTAGAAAACAGCACAAATTAAAATTAAAATATATTTTTAAAACTGCAGATTTTGGAAAGCTAAATGAAAACAGAAACTGCTGAACACAACCAGCCAGTCGGGCAGGAAGAAATATTTCAAATTGAATACCCTTTGTCAGAAATGTGTAGGAAGGAACTGCAGGTGCAGGTTTACACTGAAAATCAACATGAAATGCTGGCGTAACTCAGCGGGGCCAGGCAGCATCTCTGGAGAGAAGGCATGGGTTGCACTGAAGGCAGACACAAAATGATGGAGTTATGGGCCTGTCCCACTTACGCAACTTTTTCGGCGACTGCTGGCACCCGTCATAGGTCCTTGCAGGTCGCTGAAAATTTTCAACATGTTGAAAATCCAGCGGCAACCAGAAAGACGCTATGACTCTTTGGATGCCTGAGGAGACTACTCACGACCACACAGGCGACACCCTGGCGACATGTCGCGGGGTGAAGCCTGTATGGTCGTGAGTAGTTGCCCAAAGAGTCGTAACTTGTTCTGGTCACCATTGGATTTTTAACATTGTAGCACTTTTTGGGCATGCATTCGGTCAAGTAGAAGCTAATTACAAATCAATAACATTAGCCAACTCCGAAACACGAAGCATTTGTAATTAGCCTGTTTTGTAATTAGTTGACAAAACCTTCATTTATTTTTACAGGGAGTGCAGCGTAGGTTTACAAGGTTAATTCCCGGGATGGCGGGACTGTCATATGCTGAGAGAATGGAGCAGCTGGGCTTGTACACTCTGGAGTTTAGAAGGATGAGAGGATATCTCATTGAAACATATAAGATTGTTAAAGGCTTGGACACACTAGAGGCAGGAAACATGTTCCCGATGTTGGGGGGAGTCCAGAACCAGGGGCCACAGTTTAAGAATAAGGAGTGAGCCAATTAGAACGGAGATGAGGAAACACTTTTTCTCGCAGAGAGTGGTGCGTCTGTGGAATTAACTGCCTCAGAGGGCATAGATAGGGCTCTTAAAAATAACAGTCAGGGGATATGGGAAGAAGGCAGGAACGGGGTACTGATTGGGGATGATCAGCCATGATCACATTGAATGGCGGTGCTGGCTCGAAGGGCCAAATGGCCTACTCCTGCACCAATTGTCTATTGTCTATAATCCGGAATATCCAGGGGGATGGTATAAGTGTAATATTAAAATGACATGCAAGGTGTCAGGCAGTCTGTCACAACATACAGCCCCGATAACCCATTATTTCCTTCAGTTAAATATTGGGAAGGTAGCACTATTGTCATTTGCCACTCAACTATTATGTTTGTTTACCACACTGACTATTTCTAACCCCCCTCCCCCAAATTCTTTTGACAGGTTGAATAGAAATGTCGCCAATCTCGTTTTATTAATTGAACACGCAGATGAACATCCTCAAGGAGTGTAATCAGATGGAAACTGATTCAGATGCGATGTTTAAGAGCTTGTTCAAAGAAGGGGCATATTTTAAAGGAGTGACAGAGATACTTGCAGGGGAATGTGTGAGGAGATTATTACTTGTCTTTAGTTTTAGCTTCTTCTTCTTCTTGCGTATGGCGTGCACAGCCTAAAGTGCAACTTGTTCTATTTGATCTTACTTGATTGTGCACGCCAGGTTGATTGCATTCGCCAGGTTGATTGCATTCATCTGAAGATTCAAAGTTTAATATAGTAATTGTGCTGATACTGACTCCAACCAACACGTATATCATCCATTCCGGAGGTTTTATTTTTCTGATGCCATTTAAACTTCACTTGGATTTCAATCACTTCAATGTAAAAGTAATTGGGAATGGGGAGCATTGGAACAAAAAATTGCCCTCTGTACATATTAACTGTAGTATAATAATGTATGCATGTTGGTAGGTGCAATCAAACCAAAGATCTTTTTATCATTGCTGTGTTATGAATACCACAGAAAATATCATGTACTCTCAAGATCACATTGAATAGAATAATATTGCATAAATATATAGTTATTGGATTTTGCATTTCGGAAAAGTCCCAGCTGAGAGGAAGACAGCAAAATACTGAAAATATTGGGGGTGAAAATTACTTCAGGACAGTTTGTTAGGAAAATGAATGAAATGGTAACAGAATACATAAAGCTGAGTGAGTATAATTTTATGGATGAGAAATTGTGTTCAACCAATTGATGACTTCCTTGACAAAGTAACTAGCATGTTAGATAACAAGGAAGCCAATGGATGTAGCAAATGTTGTTATGCAAAATTTGGTCTGTGAAGTGCCCCATAAAAGATTACCGCATTAGATAAGCACCTGTGGACTTGAACGTAATAAGTTAAGTCCAGGGGGTCAGATATGGGGCTTTATGTGTGGGTCAGATATATTGTCAGTGCAAAGGGGCTTGGAGCAAGGCCAAGTGTGCATCCAGAGTCAAGGTCTGGAATAGTACTAGGTGTGCAGTCAAAGCTGGGACCTGGGGAATGTTCAGCACT
The DNA here is from genome assembly GCF_010909765.2 of Amblyraja radiata. Lineage (NCBI taxonomy): Eukaryota > Metazoa > Chordata > Chondrichthyes > Rajiformes > Rajidae > Amblyraja > Amblyraja radiata. Next base: position 37,757,590 of record NC_045957.1, on the reverse strand, counting down.
GGGAACCTAAACAGGTAAGCAGCATTAATTGGTGTGCCGTACTTTAAATACATTTTTTTTTAAAGTATCTTTTTTTTTTAAATTTATAAGCCACGGCGTAATATTCTTTAAAATATTGTTTAGATCTATTTAAACAGTTCTTAAATGCATGTGCAACCTGGTCACTATTAGCAACCAACTCTACCTCTGGAAGGCCAGTTATTGGAGGTCATTAGCTCAATGGAAACCCTCATTGTTGGGGAAGTAAAACATTTAGTGTCGCAAAACTTCATGGTGTACTTGACCCGATGTTGCACGTCACCTGATAAGAAGGGCCTCCATCCGAAACGCCACCCATTCCATAGACTTCCATGGACTGAGCAGCCTGAAGAAAGGTCTCGACCCGAAACGTCACCCATTCCTTCTCTCTAGAGATGCCGCATGGCCCGCTGAGTTACTCCAGCATTTTGTATCCATCTTCGGTTTAAATCAGCATCTGCAGTTCCTTCCCACACACTGTTCCCTCTATTACATCGAAACATAGAAAATAGGTGCAGGAGCCAGCACCCCTGTTCAATATGATCATGGCTGATCATCCAAAATCAGTACCCTGTTCCTGCTTTTTCCCCATATGCCTTGATTCCGTTAGCGCTAAGAGCCAAAAATCTGTAGCCTCCCTTTGGTCTGGTATTTTGTTGGTTTGCATGCATGATCAATGGTGTTTTATCATTAATGTTTTATTATTATTAATGTTTAATGTTTTCTGAGTCATTCGTAACTGTCACTGTATGTCATGTTGTTACTTGTGGGCGGAGCACCAAGGCAAATTCCTTGTATGTGAATACTTGGCCAATAAACTTACTTACTTACTTACGTACCATTACGTACTTAACTCTCTCTTGAAAACATCCAGTGAATTGGCCTCCACTGCCTTCTGTGGCAGCGAATTCCACAGATTCACAACTCACTGGGTGAAACCCAGAGATTCACAACTCTGAGTGAAAGCCACAGATTCACGACTCTCTGGGTGAAAGCCACAGATTCACATCTCTCTGGGTGTTTGGAGGGGTGAAGGTGTTCTGCCAAGGGTGGTGAAGAAGACTTTGGCACAGAGACCCTTTTATAGACACGAAAAGCTGGAGTAACTCAGCGGGTCAGACAGCATCTTTGGAGAAAAGGAACAGGTGACGTCTCAGGTTGAGATGCGTCTTCAGCCTGAGAGTTATTATTTCCCCCTGACTCAGTCTGAAGAAGGGTCTCGACCCGAAACGTCACCCATTCCTTCTCTCCAGACAAGCTGTGTGACCCGATGAGTTTCTCCAGCTTTTTGTGTCGACCTGCAATATTGTGCAACCCGGGTGCTTGATGCAAACTCAGCAATGTGAATAACACCTTGATCTACTTCAGTCATTGTCTTTGTGTACACGTTGATCTACTTTACATCATCAGTAGTCGTCTTGGTATGTAAATATCCTGTTGTGTCAACTAACGTTTGAGTTGTGATGTGTGGGAAGAAGCTGGAGACGTTGGCTTAAACCGTATAGGCACAAAAAAGGCTGGAGTAACGGTGTAGCGGCCATGGTAGAGTAGCGGAAAAGTTGCTGCCTTACAGCACCTAGAGTGCCAGATACCCAGGTTCGATTCCGACCACGGGTGCTGTCTGTACGGAGTTTGTACGTTCTCCCCGTGACCTGCGTGGGTTTTCTCCGAGATCTTCGGTTTCCTCCCACACTCCAAAGACGTGCTAGTTTGTAGGTTAATTGGCTTGGTATAAGCGTAAAATTGTCCCTGGTGTGTGCAGGGCAGCAGTGTTAATGTGCGGGGATCACTGGTCAGTGCAGAAGGGTCTGTTTCCGGGCTGTATCTCTAAACTAAACTAAACTAAACACAGCGGGTCAGACAGCATCTCTGGAGAAAAGGAAAAGGTGACATTTCAGGTTGAAACCCTTCTACAGACCCTTTTTGTAAAGATAAGGGTGTGGGGGCCTGGAACATGGAAGTCATTAAAGAGACAAAAGGCGTGTGAGGTATCTTAGACGTAGGTCAGGAGAGATTGGACCTGGGGGAATTGGATGGAGTCGTGGTACATGGGAATGATCTCAGTGGGGCAGGAGCAGGCTGTAGTCGTGGTACATGGGAATGATCTCAGTGGGGCAGGAGCAGGCTGTAACAATACATCTGTTGGAGATTTCGCAGATAAATCCAAGTGGACTGAGCGAATATCGACGAAACCAAACATAGACTGGGCGATCGTTTCGCTGAACACCTTCGCTCAGTCTGCCTGGACCTACCTGATGTCCCGGTTGCCAAACACTTTAATTCCCCTTCCCATTCCCACACTGACCTTTCTGTCCTAGGCCTCCTCCACTGTCAGAGTGAGGCTAAATGCAAATTGGAGGAACAGCACCTCATATTTCACCTGGGCAGCTTACAACCCTGCGATATGAATATTGACTTCTCTAACTTCAAGTAACCCTTACATCCCCTCTCTCTCTCCATCCCTCCCCCATACAAGTCGTACCAGCTTCAAAGTTGTCTTGTTGAGTTTCATTGTCTGTAACTCATTTTCACCCAGCACACAGCTAACAATGGCCAGTCTCCTTTATCATCATTACTGTTTTGCATTTCTTTCATTCATTTGTTCTGTATCTCTCTGCATCACCGTCTATATCTCTTGTTTCCCTTTCCCCTGCCCCTCAGTCTGAAGAAGGGTCTCGACCCAAAACGTCACCCATTCCTTTTCTCCAGAGATGCTGTCTGACCCGCTGAGTTACTCCAACTTTTTGTATCTATCTTCGGTATAAACCAACATCTGCAGTTCCTTCCTACACAAGCTGCCAAGAGGAGGTAGTTGAGGCAGGGATAATCCTAATGTTTAATAAACAGTTAAGACAGGTACATGGATAGGACAGGTTTGGAGGGATATGGGCCAAATGCGGGCAGATGGGACAAGTGTAGCTTGGACATGTTGGCCAGTGTGGGCAAGTTGGGCCGAAGGGCCTGTATCCACGCTGTATCACTCTATGAGGAACAGGCAGAAACAACATATCTGTTGGACATAGACAAAAATGCTGGAGAAACTCAGCGGGTGAGGCAGCATCTATGGAGCGAAGGAAATAGGCAACGTTTCGGGTCGAGACCCTTCTTCAGACTGATGTGAGGGTCGGGGGGGGGGGGGGGGGGGGGGGGGGGGGGGGCGGGAAGAAGAAAGGAAGAGGCGAAGACAGTGGTTTGAGGAAGAGCTGAGAAGAGGAGGAGAAACCAGGAACTACCTAAAATTGGAGAAGTCAATGATCATACCCTGGGGTGTAAACTGCTCAAGCGAAATATGAGGTGCTGCTCACTCTGGCCATAGAGGAGGCCCAAGACAGAAAGGTCGGATTCGGAATGGGAGGGGGAGTTGAAGTGCTGAGCCACCGGGAGATCAGATAGGTTAATGCGAACTGAGCGGAGGTGTTGGGCGAAGCGATCGCTTGGTCTCACCGATGTAGAGCAGCTGACACCTAGAGCAGCGGATGCAATAGATGAGGTTGGAGGAGGTGCACGTGAACCTCTGTCGCACCTGGAAAGACTGCTTGGGTCCTTGAATGGAGTCAAGGGGGGAGGTAAAGCGACAAGTGTAGCATTTCCTGCGGTTGCAAAGGAAAGTGCCAGGAGAGGGGGTGGTTTGGGTGGGAAGGGACGAATTGACCAGGGTCTCATTGTCTATCTGTTGGAGATGTGATCATAGCCTTTAACTGAGATACATCCCAACCTTGCGCAAGTAAAATAAACCAACTGCTGATGGTTAATGATTTGTGTCCTTGACTCTTATTACAGAACGAGACTTCAACAGTACCAATGCAGATTAATGTGGGGCAGAGTTGAGTACAATCTGTCTGACTGTATCACCCAGTTAAGGGTAAATGTAGTTCTGAATCCATGTCAATGCACTACAACCTCACACCTCACACCTCAGAACCTTTTACATTAGCTTGCCAGATTTGTGTTTCCCTAAGGGCGGCACGGTGGCGCAGCAGTAGAGTTGCTGCCTTATAGTGCCAAAGACCTGGGTTCGATCCTGACTACTGGTGCTGTCTGTATGGAGTTTGTACGTTCTCCCCGTGACCGCGAGGGTTTTCTCCGGGAGTTTCGGTTTCCTCCCACACTCCACCGACGTACAGGTTTTTAGGTTAATTTGCTTGGTATAAGTCTAAATTGTCCCTAGTGTGTATGATAGTGTTAATGTGCGGGGCTAGCTGGTCGCTGCAGACTCGGTGGGTCGAAGTACCTGTTTCCGCGATGTATCTCTAAACTAAACCAAACTTAAATCTTTGGCAGACACAAAATGCCGGAGTAACTCAGCGGGACAGGCAGCATCTCCGGAGAGAAGGAATGGGTGACGTTTCCGGTCGAGACCCTTCTTCAGACTCTTTGGCAAGGTGAGAACTGGTGATGAAGGTCTCAAAAACTGGATTTTACTTTGGTCACGTGAGTGACTATGTGAAGACCCCATCCAGCACGCATGCGCGGCATAGCGTCTCACGCAGTGCACAGCGACGGACGGGAGTACGAGCTCTCCCGCAACAATTTAAAAACGGACCTTCAGGTAAGCAAATCTTACTCTGAGGTTAATGATTTGTGTCCTTGACTCTTATTACAGAACGAGACTTCAACAGTACCAATGCAGATTAATGTGGTGTTTTCGAAACCCTGTTCTGTTTTATTTTAAATAGGAACAGAACAGGGAAAACACCAAGGAAGCTCGTTCCCCGTCAGGCTGCTACGGACCAGGAGGATTCCAGCAGTGGGGGGGGCGACCGGCGGCACCTGGACCGCACAACGCTGCGGTCCACAGTCACCGACAGCATTCCGAGCCAAGCCCAGCGCCGCTAGCACAGCTCAAGGTAACGTTGGCGACCAACCGCAGTGGGCTGGAGACAGGCACACGGAAGTCGAACCAGCCGGTTCACTCAGCAGAGCCCGGCATGGCAGACTACCGCCTGAGAGTTTCAAGCCTTATGAAAAGGCTCATGGAGCAAAAACTCCAGCAAGACTTGCTCCAGGAGCTGGGGCAAGCTCGCCAAGGGAGCACAAACAGTCCCGCTCCAGTGCACTAACAGCATTGGCCATCGCATCTCCCTCAACAGAGGGGAGCGTTGGCGACCAGGGCTGGGCTGGTCAAGAAGAGGGGTCACTGGCTGAACAACATCGGGAGTATGCTTGAGGTACAGGACCAGGAAGAGCTGCTGGGTGTGAGATACCGCTACGTGGCAACACCACGAGCGAGACGGCCGTTACAGCCTAAACTGGCGGCCAGCTTACTACCTGTCCTTTAAACCTCTCCAAGACAGGTAGTCATTGAGGCGTTGGATTTATCACGCCTCCCCAAAATTGCATTTGCTCAAAGTGCCTGCCATTACTGGGGGTACATTGAGCAGGGTATTTAAACCCAAAAACTTAAAATTGCAATATTGATACCCCTGACGTCGGCTGTCACTTCACATGCTCATTCCATGGACAGGGTTGACATGACAAACACCCTGACGCTACTGTGCAACACAGTATGTGATTGGCAACCTCTGGAAGGAGGTCATAAAACCTGCCCTCAACATCAAAAATTCGCAGGAATGTGAGAACGCCAGCCTCAGAACCACAGATCCTGCTATTTGGCAAAATTACCAAATCAAGCCTAAAATCTGGACGAAGAATCCAAGACATTCGGCCTCAGGAGGGCAGGACCTGGAATGAGCAAACCACACAAAAACCAGACGGCAGTACCTCTATGCATCCACCAGTAGGCGTCTACTTCATGGTACTGGTGAAAGCTCGGGGCCCGCATGCCATCCCCGCAAGTCTTTCGGGACAGGGCCCAGAGCGGGCCCCATGGAAAATGCGCCACCCGCCAACAGCACCACCCCGACAGACAAGGAACCAGAAACCGAAGAAATGAACACCACCAAACAACAGTGGAGGTAGGTGGGTCTGGTTCCCACCATCACATAAAAGGTGAGGGGATTGTGCTAACAGGGGGGGGGGGGGAAACTACACATGTTTGTGGAAGCATAAAGAACTATCACACTTGGTAGTTATATACCAAAAAGTATTCAAGGATAAAAATTGAATTTAAGAAAAACTTGCCACCAGTTCAGCATGCACCCCAAAGAGGTTTTACCCCCTCACTAAAAAGAAAAAATGAGGGACAAGCTGAACTGGAGAAGTTACATACAAAGGGGTCATAAAAAAGTCTGAATATGAACCTTTGGAATTCGTATTAAATTTACTAAAACCAAAAAAGATGGTGAATGTCGCACCATCATTGACTTAACCACATTGAATACTTTCGTCAGGTATACACACTTCAATGGAAAACATTTGTAACTGCCAACAATGGATTCTTAAGGATACTTTATGCTAGGCATCGACTAAAAAGATGCATACTATTCAGTACCCATTCATAAAGATCCCTAAAAATTTACCTGGATGGGGTAACTATGGCAGTACAAATTATAGACTAATGGCCTAATATGAGCCAAAACTGTTTTCCAAGATATTTAAACCCAAGATATTTAAATCCCCCCTTTCTGCCTCATCAGTCAGGTACTACGCAAAATACAGATGAACTTTGCTTCGGACTTTTGGTAGTACCCAACTGGCCTACATAGCCATGGTTCCCAATGGTCCTTGACAGGGTCATTGAAACCTATGACCATTCCCAGCGGACCAGACCTACTGATCACCCTGTATCAGGTGAAAGTCACCCATGCCATGACAGAATAAGCTTACTGGGTTGCAGATTCCAAAAATACCTTTTGATGAACCTGGGACTGTCAAATAGGACCATGGACATGATGACAGCATCTCACCGACTTCCACCAAGAAATAATATCTCTCCAGTATAAGAAAATGGGAACATACTGCTCAAGAACAGAAACAACCTACTAATCAACCACCATATCTATGTACCGGAGTTCCTGGCCAACATTCACCACGATGAAGGCCTGAACTATAGCACTATCAAATGCGCTAGAAGTGCACTGTCAGCCTATCTAAGACAGGCACCAAGGGAAACACACCATAGGGTCTTGTCCACTGGTGGCCAAATTAATGAGAGGTACCTTCTATTCAGAAAACCCTAGACCTAGATATACCAAGATCTGGGATGTCAGCGTGTCCTGACATACCTAGGGATGGCCACCAGCCAGATCCTTTACTCTGAAACAGCTACCCTGTATACGGCCATGCTGATGGCTTAGTCTCAGCATAAGGGTCCAGTCCTTTTACCCACTGAGACTGGACAATATGGTCGTAACATCAGACCAAATAACATTCACCATTCAGGAGCTGGTAAAACAGAGTAGACCAGGAACTTCAGGACTCATTATGGAATTCCGGGCGTACCCACCTGACCACCGTTATGTGCCATGACTCACCTTCTACAATATATCAACACAACCTAAAATTCCCGAGGGAGACAAAAAGCACAATGGGTCGGCCACAAAAAAGCCACTGGGTCAGTGTACCAAGTCAAACCATCTCTAGATGGCTCAAACAGGTATTATGAGCTGCTGGAGTGGATACCGATATTTACACATCTCACTCCACCAGAGCAGCATCCACGTCGGTGGCTAAACAGTATGGATGTGCCATTAGACCTACCCTGGTAACAGCGGGGTGGTCCATGGAAATAACTTTTCAAACATTCTACAACAAGCCATTATAAAACCTGTTTCACTTGCAGAGAGAATGTTAGACGCTGCAAAAAATATATACCCGGGGGAGCATTAATATCATTGTTATTATTTTCAAATAATACCAGTGTTGTTTTACAAACAGATTCATGTTTGATTACGATAACATACTTCCTCCCTTGGATGACTTCGGCAGCGAGTGAAGTATGGACTGTTACACGGTTTGAAATCACAGAGCTTTAAAATCTTCACGTAGTCACTCACGTGACTCCGAAGTAAAATAGTAAGATTAAACGAGAACTTACCAGTTTGAAGTTTGATCTGTATTTTATGAGGAGTTACGATGAGGGATTACGTGCCCTCCGCTCCCACCCTCAATTATAGAGATCAACTGGTAACTTAGTTCTCCTTATCTTTACTATGTTTATTTCAATTACTGTGTTGTTTTCTGTGATTCCACACCGCTGCTTTGAAGTATGTCGCGCATGCGTGCTGGTCGGGGTCTTCACGTAATCCCTCATCGTAACTTCTCATAAAATACAGATCAAACTTCAAACTGGTAAGTTCTCGTTTAATCTTACTATTAAATTGGTAAACTAAAAAAAATAATCTATCACCTTAGTGATAGATTATCAGTTTTGATTTTTATCAATCAGTCTGGAAAATAACTCAGATTAAACTGCATTGGTCAAATTACCCTGATTTGTTACTTGACATGATCCTAATTTCTTGGAAGAATTGGGCTGAACGTTGAATAAAATTATTATAATGGACGAGTATTACATATGAATTCTGAATATGAAGTGCTACTGTTAGTCTATGTTGCATTTATAATTTTCTGCTTCACGTAATCTGCAATTAAAACGTACAGGTATGTAAGTAAATCGGCTTGGTGTAAATGTAAAATGTGTCCCTGGTGTGTGTAGGATAGTGTTAGTGTGCGGGGATCACTGGTCGGCGCAGACCCAGTGGGCCGAAGGGCCTGTTTCCGCACTGTATCTCCAAACTAAAGCTAAACTACAAATAGGGACGGGTACCATCAATTCCCTCATTAATCACTGTAATATTTCATTACAACCACTGTATTTATAAAACGAAAACGGAAACCCAGAGGAAGTGCAACCAAGAAAGTATATCAGGAAATAGCCTAAGTAGTCGAACTGATGTAGGCTCTTCAAAATGTTTATATTAAATACACACAAAACATGCAGCCAAATCAGAACACATATCTTCACTGCTCTCTGAGAAAGAATGTGACCGTTTGCACAGTTGATAATCCGCACACTATATTAGACCTGATTTCAGATTTTCCAAATGCTTGCTCTAAACAGTTTAGGAATCAGAAATTGTTCATTTAATCACATGTGTTTTATGCACAGTTCCGTTTAGTTTATTGTCACGTGTACCGTGGTACAGTTAAAAGCTTTTGTTGCGTGCTAGCCAGCCAGCGGAAAGCCAACACATGATTACAATCAAGCCACTTACATTGTATAAGGGAATAACGCTTATGCAAGGTAAAGCCAGTTAAGTCGGATCAAAGATAGTCCGAGGGTCTCCACTGAGGTAGGTAGTAGTTCAGCACTGCTCTCTGCTTTTGTTGCATGCTAACCAGTCAGTAGAAAGACAATACATGGTTACAATAAAGTCATCCACAGCCATACATGATAAAGGAATAACGTTTAGTGCAAGATAGAGCTAGTGAAGTCCGATGTAGGATTGTCTGAGGGTCACCAAAGAGGTAGATAGTAGTTCAGCACTGCTCTCTGGTTGTGGTAGGATGATTCAGTTGCCTGATAACAGCTGGGAAGAAACTGTCCCAGAATCTGGAGGTGTGCGTTTTCACACTTCTATATCTTTTGCCCGATGGGAGAGGGGAGAAGAGGGAGCAGCCAGGGTGAGACTCGTCCTTGATTATGCTGCTGGCCTTGCCGAGGCAGCGTGAGGTGTAAATGGAATCAATGGAAGGGAGGTTGGTTTGTGTGATGGTCTGGGCTGCGTCCACAATTCACAGCAGTCTCTTGCTGGCAATTGGGCATTTTCCAAAAATGTTGTGCACCTCAACCATACTTGCTTTCTCTTCCACTCATCAAAGACTCACTGCGCAGCCGACTACTTTAATTAATTGAGGATTGTCGCAGTAGGGCGAAAATTTCAACCAGGTGTGAATAATCTATTTACATCCAGAATACAGACAGTATTTAGCCGCTATTTATGGAAGGAAAGGCAATTTTCATTTGCACTCAATAAAGAAGCTGAACGAACTGCGTGTAATTCCTTCTGTGTTTCTATGTGGGCATTGGCACCATGTTGTTGAGCTCACTACTTCACCTGTGTAAAAACTTATAATTTATACACAAAGAGAGACACAAAATGCTTGAGTAACTCAGTGGGGCGGGCAACATCTCTGTAGAAAAGGAATGGGAATAGAGAAGAGTCTGAAGAAGACTCTCGAAGGAAGGGTAAGGTGTGAAAATGAGACATCAAAAGAAAATGCTTCACTGACATTGGAGGAGGCCCAGGGCAGAAATGACAGTGTGGGAATGGGAGGGGGAGTTAAAGCATTTAGCAACAGGGAGATCAGGAAGGTTTAGGCGGAATGAGCGGAAGAACTGGACTGGAACAAATTGGCGGAGCGGCACCTCATATTTCGCTTGGGCAGTTTGCACTCCAGCGGTATGAACATTGATCGCTAACTTCAAGTAAACCTGGCTTTTCCTCTCTCTCACTCTATCCCTCCCCCTTCCTAGTTCTCAGACCACTCTGACTGTCCCCTGATTACATTTTATCTCTGTTTGCTTCGTTGTCACCTTCCCCTAGTGAACAATGATCTATTCTACATTTTCCTTGAGCTTCCCGGTTTTCACACCTTACACTTCCTTTTCTCCCTGTCTCCCTCTCCCCTGACTCTCAGTCTGAAGAAGGGTCTCGACCCAAAACGTCACCCATTCCTTCTATCCAGAGATGCAGCATGTCCCACTGAGTTACTCCAGCATTCTGTGGCTATCTCCGAAGATTAAATAAGCAGTCATGTATTTGATGATCTAGGAGAGCTTCACGCGTACAATGGAGCTCAATTCCGCCAAAAGTACCAATTCCTCATTCCCCTTGACATGAATTAGAACATAGAGCGTAGTGATATATATTGATATATATATATGAAGCCAAATTAAACTATTCTGCACGCACATGATCCATACCCCTCCATTCCCCACATTATATTATGTCTCGTTTGTTATCGCATTTCGTTGTCTCTGTATTATACACTGCACAATGACAATAAATTTGAATCTGAATCTGAATCTGAAGAAAAGCCTTGTAAACACCACTATCTACTTGTGTAGGAAGGAACTACAGATGCTGGTTTAAACCGAAGATAGATACAAAATGCTGGAGTAACTCAGCGGGACAGGCAGCATCAGCGGGGCAGGCAAAACGGTCTTGACCCGAAACGTCACCCATTCCTTCTCTCCAGAGATGCTGTCTGTCCCGCTGAGTTACTCCAGCGTTTTGTGTCTATCTGCTATCTACTGGCTATGAATAGAGCTAAAGAAAGACTGCAGAGTCGAGCTTGCATTCCCATCTTGTTATACTGAGTCACCTCCATAGTCAGGGTGAGGCTAAATGCAAATTGGAGGACCAGCAGCTCATATTTCGCATGGGCAGCTTAGTGGTACGAATATTTATTTCTCTAACTTCAAGTACCCCGGCATTCTCTCTCTCTCCATCCCTCCCCCACCCAAGTCACACCAGCTTCTCGTTTTCACCCAACAACGACATTTCGTTCAGACCGAAAGGTCTGAATGACAAATAAAGGATTCAATTCAATTCAAACAGCTAACAATGGCCTGTTCCTTTATCATCGTTACTTTTTTGCACATCTTTCATTCATTTGTGCTGTATCTCTCTACATCAGCGTCTATATCTCTCGTTTCCCGTTTCCCCTGACTCTCAGTCTGAAGAAGGGTCTCGACCCAAAATGCCACCCATTCCTTCTCTCCAGAGATGCTGCCTGTCCCGCTGAGTTACTCCAGCTTTTAGTGCCTATTCCTCTTGTAATACTGAGAGATGCATTACAATATGCGTGTGTGTGACTTCATAGATTTCCTAGTGTGGAGCTTGGGGGAAAAAATCGCTTTGGTTGAATTCCAAAGTTTGTTTACTGCCTTTAGAAACTAGTGCTGAACAAAAACATTGCCCTGAAAGCAGTTCCTGGGGAACTGTGACTACAGACATCGACAACAAAAGCAGGATGTCCTGTGGATTTATTTTTCAGCTCACCAAGCTGAAAAGTGGCTCGAATGATTCTTAAGTGCAAAAGCAGGTGGGCTACTAGTCCTGGTTGAAGATGAGTGATCGAAACTGAAGAGGCTGCGCGGAGCTAGACTGGAGTCTAAAGGGCCTGTCCCACTTGGCCGTCATTTGCGCGCCTTTTACACAACCTCCAAAAATGTGGTCGTCGCGTTGTGACGCACGGGTTGCTTGTGGTAGCACGGGACGGGCGCATGGAGAGGCGTGGAGGAGTGTGGAGTTGCACACGGTATCGCGTGGCGCTCCAGGATTTCGTGCTGAACGAAATCTTCGCTCGCCACCTGCGTGACGAATCGCGTACGCATGCTGACGTATTGGCATCGCACGCTGACGTATTGACGCTGGCGCCCCGACGTCTCACGTGTATTACGTGGTGATGTATGGTTACATCACCATGCATAACCATGCGTCACCGCGTGCCGCAGGGTATTCTGATGACGTTACACGCACCAGGCGGCATGATGACGTGTGATTTGCGCGCAATGTCGCGCGTAACGACGCGTCGACCTGTTTTACATATGACACGTAAATGAGGCGCAAATGACGGCCAAGTGGGACAGGCCCTTAACTTAGTCCTGGGCAAACCCTACCTGCTGCATGCAGCTAAGCAGTTTGCAATAGAGCTGAATATTGACCAGGCAGGTATATCAGGCAGCTGAAGTGACTCCAGGTGCTCAAGGCTGATCTTCGCCCACTCACTCCTCCTAAAGCACATCATCGTTACCTATGCCACACTTGGGAAAATGGCCAGATAACAATTCACCAAATTTGCTGCTATGTGCATCACAGCATGGTTTGGGAAAGAACTCCTTCCAAGACCGCAAGAAATTGCAGCCAATTATGGACGTGGGTGGCCCAGGCCATCACACAAACCAACCTCCCGCCCGTTTACTCCATTTAAACCACACGCTGCCTTCGGCAAGGCCAGCCGCATAATCAAGGACCAGTCGCCTTTCCCTCTTCTCCCCTCTCCCATCGGGCAAAGGGTACAGAAGTGTGAAAACGCACTCCTCCAGATTCAGGGACAGTTTCTTCCCAGCTGTTATCAGGCAACTGAACCATCCTACCACAACTAGAGAGCAGTGCTGAACCACCATCCACCTCAGTGGAGACTCTCGGACTATCCTTGATCAGACTTTGCTGGCTTGACCTTGCACTAAAGGTTATTCCCTTATCATGTATCTATACACTGTGAATGGCTCGATTGTAATCATGTATTGTTATTCTGCCGACTGGTTAGCACGCAACGAAAGCTTTTCACTTCGGTACATATGACAATAAACGAAACTAAACAAAACTAAACTAAACTAAACAGTTCCCAGAGGCCTCAACAGCATTGTGTGGACAGCTGCAGAATAATCCCCTGATTTTGGAGATTGCATGCTGCTGAATTCACGTAGTTAGCCTCAGGTGTCCAGAATCGAGAATGCTTACGTCAATGAAACGCAGAAGGAAATAACTGAGCACAGCTGCTTGTTTAGCATTCAGTAGATTTAGGTGCATGAGATGCCTACTCAGAAAGCAGTAGGGTCAGTAGATAGCTTGACGGTTCCTGTTGATTATAAGACTGTTCACAATAGGAAATGAGCAGAGCAGCTGCCGTTCACCCTTGGACACAGGGCTCTGCTGTGGAACTGCGGTTAAATAGCCATTGATTACTACAGGTGTCAGGGGTTATGGAGAGAAGGCAGGAGTATGGGGATGAGGGGGAGAGATAGATCAGCCATGACTGAATGGCAGAGTAGACTTGGTGGGCCGAATGGCCCAATTCTGCTCCCATCACTTATGAGCTTATGATCTTAAATGTAGAAACAAGGAACTGCAGGTGCTGATTTACAAAGAAAAAGTCACAAAGTGGTGGTGGGTGTAGTGAACGAGCTGCAGGAGGAGATGGTTGAGGCAGGGACTATCGCAAGGTTTAAGAAGCTATTAGACAGGTGCATGGATAGGACAGGTTTAGGGGGATATGGGCTAAATGCAGGCAAGTGGGACGAGTGTAGACGGGACATGTTGGGCCGAAGGGCCTGTTTTTACACTGTATCACTATCACTCTATCACTCTATCACTATCACTATCACTATCACTCTATCACTATCACTATCACTATCACTCTATCACTATCACTCTATCACTCTCTCTATCACTATCACTATCACTCTATCACTCTATCACTATCACTCTATCACTCAATCACTCAATCACTCTATCACTATCACTATCACTCTATCACTATCACTCTATCACTATCACTATCACTATCACTATCACTCTATCACTCTATCACTCTATCACTATCACTATCACTCTATCACTCTATCACTCTATCACTATCACTATCACTATCACTCCCTCTCTTTCCGTGTCCAACCTGAACTCGCATCTACTTCTTCCCTCCACCTTCTCTTTCACACACATTCCTTCCTCCGACGTCAGAATTTCCAATTCTTTATCCTTATCCCACACTCTTTTCATCTCTGGCCTTTGTCTAACCATCTACTAATCAATAATGCCCCGTACCTGAATCAAATTTAATATACGTTCACATTGTGACATATTTCCATGATTTCCTTTAATGAAAAGGTGACCTTTTCAATGCTAAGAGGCCTTCGCATTCAACTGAATTTGACATGTTTGTAGAACTTAGTTTCACTTCTGTATCTGCAGCAACATAAATGCTTCAATCTATGCTCCAGTAATGTTGATGAACCATTAATATTACTGTTGACATAATGTTGATCCCAGGAATGAGTAGGTTAACCTATGATGAGTGTTTGTAGGCACTGGGCCGCTACTCGCTGTAGTTTAGAAGAATGAGGGGGTGGGAGATCGCAACCTTCACGTGGTCTGCCCTGTTTCAACGAATGCAATGAACCCAGTGTAGCGGCAGATTATCATATATTTCAGGTAATTAGCATCCTATCCGCTATTTGGATGAGAATGGTTGAAGGGGGTGTCTTCTAAACGCATGCAAGCTCACTCACAGAGACCTTCAGAGCTTCTTCTCAGATATGACATCAAAACACAGTCTTTTGATGAATAAATGCTTTATTGTTGCTAGAAAACAGTAAGATACATCCAAGTTTCTTCCGACTCATTACTACAATCTTCTTCGAACTCCAGCTTATTACTTTAGACATTAGTAAATGTTTTGTGTCTCCGTAACACTGGCAAGATCTGGCATGATCTCCTTTAGATCTCCCATGGACCCCGCATGGCTCGCATGATCTTGCATGTTCTTACATGGTAGAAGCGTTAGCCTTCCCCATGGTCTCAAGTTCAAGTTCAAGTTCAAGTTCTCCAAACTAATCTAAAACACTAAACTACTGCGCAAGCAGCTAAGCTCCAAACACGCCCAAAAACACGTCATAAATCCCACCCACAATATAACGTGCAGTCTAAAATTTAAAGCCACATGCCATCCTCCATGACATGCAAAACAGGCCAAATGGCCACTACACCCAGCGTGCACAATCAAATGTGTGATTCTGTAGATCTGACTATATCATTTAATGAAGGATCACCATTAGAACAAGTATTGAACTTCAAATATCTTGGTGTTTGGCTCGACCCAACGCTTTCATTTACGCAGCATAGTGAGACGATTACTAAAAAACTCAGCTGTAATCTAGCTATTCTTTACCGCCATATAAATTGTTTCACCTTTCAGATGAGAAAAATAATTGTCTCTCAACTACTACTACCAACACTGGATTATGCTGACATTGTCTATCAGAATACATTTGATACACATTTTCAACCCCTCAATGTAGTTTATAATAGTCTTTGCAGATTTATTTTAAGGTGTCCATATATAACTCACCACTGTTCTATGTACGAAACTTTAAACTGGTTATCCCCCCACGCTCGAAGATGCTACCACTGGTTCCAGTTCATCTTTAAATGCATCCATCTCAATTACCCTTCTTATTTAAAACAAGACCTATTACCATACACACCCTCATATTCACTAAGACATATTCAGCAACCCTTCTTTTTCATTCCAAGAACTAACAAAGAAATTGGGAGACGTGCATTTAAATTCAAAGCTCCTTCTGACTGGAACACTGCCTAGTACCATAAGAACTATTAGCTCATTTCGTCTATTTAAAAATACACTTTTACCCTTCCTTATAAAGCCATGTACCTGTTTCTAGTATTAGAGTCTTCGAGCTCCTTTATCTAGCTTGCTCTGTGTGTGATCATTTGGCATAACTATTGTATATGCATGGCCATTACACTTATGTATTATTGTATTGCATAGTGTAACAAGGTCTTATATTGTATTATGTCACAATATCATGAAATAATATATCATGTAATAATGTTGAAAGTATGTACAGGTATTAACGTACGATGTATGATAGGTGGTATATGGTATTATGCATCAACATTATGCTGTAACACATAACTATTATTATTATTGGATATGTAAAGCCAATTAACAATTGTTATAAACTATAACAAGTGGGGATGGAGGGGTTTTGGGATTGGTGTGTGGGTAGGTGGGTCAATGAGAGCCTCTATGTATGTTATGTCTTGTGCTGTATGTTCTATGTCGGACCCCCTCGAAAACGAGATGACTGTCCATCTCAAGGGGTTACCCATGAATAAACTTGTTTCAAATAAGATCAAACAGAACAAGTTGTCATTTAGGCTGTGCACGTCATTCGCAAGAAGAAGAAGAAGAAGAAGAAGAAGAAGAATGAGGTGGGACCTCACTGAAACATACAGAATCATGAGAGTCTTGGACAAAGTGGATGTGGAGAGAATGTTTCCACTAGTGGGAGAGTCTAGTTCATAGCCTCAGAATTAAAGGACGTTCTTTTAGGAAGGAGATGAGGAGAAATATATTTAGCCAGAGAGTGGTGAATCTGTGGAATTCTTTGTCACAGAAGGTTGTGGAGGCCAAGTCAGTGAAGGCAGAGATAGATAGATTCTTGATTAGTACCAGTGTCAGAGGATATGGGGAGAAGGCAGGAGAATGGGGTTAAGAGGAGAATATATATCAGCCTTGATTGAATGGCAAAGTAGACTTGATGGGCCGAATGGCCTAATTCTTCTCCTATCACTAATGACCTTATGAACATTAGCACTTTCACCAACTAGCACCAAATGAAAACCATGCGGACATTCCATCACCCAGTGATTACAAATAGGTGGTGCAGCGGTAGAGTTGTTGCCTTACAGTGCCAGAGACCCGGGTTCGATCCTGACTATGGGTGCTGCCTGTACGGGGTTTGTACCTTCTCCCTTTAACAGGGTGGGTTTTATCCAGGTGCTCCGCCACTGACAGGGCCCGCTCAGTCAGCGCGGGGCTCCCTCCCCTCTCACCAGCTGCATATCTACCTGTTGGCCGTGGCTTTGCCCGCTCCCCCGTTCCACCACCGCCTCCTCCTTTTTCCCTGGAGTTGCCGACAGACTCCACCCTGGAAGATGTCGGCGACTGCGGGAGAGAAGGAGGTGGTGGCGGAGGGGGGAGCGGACAAAGCGATGGACAACCGGGAGAAGCGGCAGCTGGTGAGAGGGGAGGGAGCCCCATGGTAACCGGAGCGCACCTTACCGCTAGCAGTGGCCTGAAGAAAGACCTGATGGCCAAAGGTTACGACTTGAGCTACGACAACAGCCATGAAGACGGGCTCGCTGGGGCAGACCAGCGGCGTCGGCGCCCAGGTTTCAAGGTGACACGACACAAAGTGCTGGAGTAACTCACCAGAGATACGACCCGGAAAACAATCGGTAAGAGATTGGAAAAAAAGTTCCCACCAGTCCCCTCCCCCAACCCCCACATAAAACAAACCAGAGAACATGAACACAAACGTGTGTCCCGGAGAGTCACGTGTGTGAGGCGGGAGTGTCCGATAGACCCATACGTGTGAGGCAGTAGTGTCCCACAGAACCACGAGTGTGTGAGGCAGGAGTGTCCCGTAGAGCCACGCGTGTGTGAGGTGTCCCACAGAGCCTCGTGTACAAATGTGATAATGCATTTTCCCAGCTAATCCGTCTATGACCCCTGCCCCACCCAATAACTGAAAGCTGGCATATTCCACTTTGAAGCAGACACACGGACCTGTCTCGGACCTCCCTCTTCCACCAGCAGTCTGGTGAGAAACACAAACTGCAATCGGATAATACGCTGCTGAACGACAGACGTGGTTCAAATCCCAGAAAAGAAAGAAATACTGTTAGGGGTGGACCGCAGTGTTGTGGAGGTCAGCACCTGAAAGCTTCAGTGGTTTATGTATGAAAACAAAGTTTCTTTGAAGGGTGTAATGTGCGTTAATAGCTTCATTTAGATTAAGGCAGGCTACAAAAACTGGAGTGGTGGAGAAGGATGGATTATAGATTCCTTCTTCACTTTCACATACATCAATGAGGTTGATATCTTGAACAGCAGAAAAGCTGGGGCCAAAACACTTTTAGGAGGCAATTTTACAGCACTCTTCAAAAGCAAAGCTGCAGCAGCTGTCACCTGCAAGATTTCTATCACTCAAGGCAGAATGAGACACTGTTAGACGTGACACCCTTTGTCTCAGCAAGGTCAAACATATCCCGATCAGATGCCTTGTAATGTTCTAATCCTTTCCAGAGACTTTGAAAACAAACTTTAGGTAAGTGCCATGCAACAAATTAGTTTATAAGGTTCATAAGGTTCATTTATTGTCACATACACCAATTGGTGTAGTGAATTTCAAGTTGCCATTACAGCACATTAATAAGAATACAACATAACATTATAAAGAAATTTAACATAAAACATAAAAACATCCCCCCACAATGGATCCCACTGTGAGGGAAGGCACAAAGTCCAGTCCCCATCCCCTTGTCCACCCATAGTCGGACCTATTGAGGTCTCCACAGTCGCCGCTACGGGGCCCGATGTTTCAGGCTTCCTTACCGGAGACCGTGGCTTCCGAAGCCAACAGGCCGCGCTGGATGGAGCTCCACCGCTGGCGATCTCAGCGAAAGATCCCAGGCTCCGCGATGTTTAAGGTCAGCGCCGCCGCCCGCAGCTCCACGATGATCATCGGCGGCCTCAGCTCACCGGAGCTCCAGCGTGGTGACCCGGGCAAGGCATCGCTCGCTCCGCTCCGCTCCGCGATAGCGCTCCAGCGCTGTGCCGCCGCCGAAGCCGTGGTTCTGGCCGGTCCCCTCAGGAAACACCGCTGCAGACCCCAATGGTAGGCCGCGAGGACGGGTCGAAGTTGCTGCTCGGAGGAAAGCTGCCTCTCCGACCAGGGATGGACTAAGAAATACAGTTTCCCCCTCCCCCCCCCCCCCCCCACATAAAAATAATAGACCTCCAAACAAAACACTTTTTAACATACTAAAAATTTAAAAAAGGAGTGAAAAGATGGGCAGCTGCAGGCAGGGCAGCCATACCCAACTGGATGGCGCCCCCTCTTGTTTTATATGATTTCGCACATTAAAAGAATGCTCTACCCGCCCGATGGAATTGGACCCGACGTGGGCCTGAAGATAGATGCTGTAAATCACCAACCAGGATCTGATGATGAAACGAGGCTACCATGCGTGGCAGGAGAGGGCATTGCTGGGGCTCTAACAGAGATATTCATAGTTATATATACATATGGATAGGACAGATTTGGCGGGACATGGACCAAACGCGGGCATGTCAAAGTCAATGTTATTCGTCACATGCACCGGAAGGTGCAGTGAAATGAATTTGCCAGCAGCGATACACTTAAAAATAACGCACAATACACAATAAGATTTAACACAAACATCCACCACAGCATTCTTCACTGTGGTGGAAGGCAACAAAGTTCGGCCAGTCCTCCTCCTTTTTCCTGGGACATTTTGGCCGGTGTGGGTAAGTTGGGCCGAAGGGCCTGCTTCCATGCTGTATCACTCTGTGACTCTATGACTGTAGTCACTGGCCACAAAGTATCTGCCAAATGGTTGCAATTCAGCAAACGCAGTTCCTCTATTCAAGTCGTACCGTGATGATATCCAGGTAATTTCACGCCTACTATCAGTGATCGTGGAACGATTGGAAAAATTGAGAGCAGGATTAATCAGCATTTGGAACAGCGGGGATTGATATAGTATAGTCAGCAGATTGTTGTTAAGGGCCCAAATTAACCTTTGTATCGATGAGGGCAGTGCAGTTGATGCATCTGCATGGACTTGCGTAAGGCCCTGGACAAGCACTCACATGTGTCCAAAGGATAAGAGCCTATGGAACACAGGGCAATTTGGGAAATAGGATCTGAACATACTACCTGTTGCTGTCTGTCCCGCTGTGTTGCTCCAGCTTTTTGTGTCTAAGGTGTAACCCAGCATCCACAGTTCGTTCCTACACACTGGAGTAGTTTAGATCGGTATTTGATGGCCAGCACAGACACAAAGAACCAAAGAGCCTGTTTCCAAGGAGCATGGAGAGTTTTTGAGAGTACCTTAGCAACCCAGTGGAGCAAAGTTCTTAGATGCTGTGCCTTTAATTGGGGAATTCCGTGTGAACCATGGAAATCATTGGCCACTCATGAATTCAGATGCTGAGCAGAACATTGCTTGTGCTGAATGTCAGACCAACTGATGTGGAATTACGACTAACGTCACACAGCCAAAGGAGCAGAAGAAAGGCCTTTCGAGTTTAAAGTGAAAATCTTAAGAGAACAAGGACTCATTCTTTCACAGACATCACATACACACCTAACATACCTTTAGAGTCATAGAGTGATACAGCGTGGAAACAGGCCCTTCGGCCCAACTTGCCCACACCGGCCAATATGTCCCAGCTACACCAGTCCCACCTGCGCACGTTTGGTCCATATCGCTCCAAACCTGTCCTATCCATGTACCTGGCTAACTTTCTTAAACGTTAGGGTAGTCCCAGCCTCAAGTACCTCCTCTGGCAGCTCGTTCCATACACCCACCACCCTTTGTGTGAAAAAGTTACTCCTCAGATTCCTATTAAATCTTTTCCGCTTCACCTTAAACCTATGTCCTCTGGTCCTCGATTCCCCTACTGAGCAAGAGATTTGGTGCATCTACCTGTTCTATTCCTCTCATGATTTTATACACCTCAACAAGATCACCACTCATCCTCCTGCGCTCCAAGGAATAGAGACCCAGCCTATTCATCGTCTCCCGAAAGCTCACACCCTCTAGCCCTTGCAACAAGGATGTTCTCCCAAATAAAGTAACCAAAGTAATATCTGGAAGTAGACACAAAATGCTGAAGTAACTCAGCGGGTTATGGAACATCTCTGGAGAAAATGGATAGGTGTTGTTTCAGGTAGGGACCCTTCTTCAGTCTGAAGAAAGGTCCGGACCCGAAATGTCACCTATCCATTTTCTCCATAGATGCTGTCTGACTCCAGCATTTTGTGGCTATGTTTGGTGTGCAGGGTTGCCAACTGTCCCGTATTAGCCGGGACATCCCGTATATTGGTTTGTCCCATATGGGACCGCCCTTGTCCCGTATTTGACCGCTACTACTCGGGTCGAGGGGACTGTCGGGTCAGAGCGCCGCGTCCGGCCTCACCTCACCCGTCCCGACGTAGTGCAGCCCATGGAGTGCAGCAGCAGCAGCGCCTCGCCCGTGGCCCCGTCGGTCCGCAGCCCGGCCAGCTGTCAGACCTTCGGACCTTCGCTTACCACCGACACCACCACCCCTCCTTCTCATGGCCGATCATCGGTTCATGAGTTGGATGGGGTGCCGGACTTTGCGTGCGACAGGCCAAAGCTCCTCAGCTGGCCCGCCGGCTGGGCTTTGTGTGCAGTCCAGCACCCGGGCCAACTCATCATTCACCCAGCCATGGCCGAGTCGGTCAACGAATTGCCGTCAGGAATTTGTCCCTTATTTTGACCTTTAGTCCCTTATTTGGGAGTGTGAAAGTTGGCGACCCTAGTTTTGTGTAAACCAGCATCCGCAGTTACTGTTTACTTCAATAGCTGGCGGACAATCTACACACGTCTCCTCAATGTTAGGAAGGAGTGGAATACAGATATTGACTTCGGGAAGCAAGGTGGGAATAGGTGACGTTTCAGGTCGAGACCCTTCTTCAGAGTAGTCTCAGGGTGTCCTTCTCTCCAGAGATGCTGCCTGTCTCGCAGAGTTACTCTAGCTTTTTGTTTTTTATGGTATCTTGGGGCAGGTGACAACAATAAACCAACCCAAATACCAATAAATGCAACGCTTCTCTGTGTTATCAAATGATTTCTAGGCGTTGACCTTCATATATACTAGCGAGCAAGAGCAGGCTCGTTTATTCTTTCCAGCTCCATGTTCTAGCAGGTATGGAGTAATGGCAAGAACGAGGACATACATAGAAACATAGAAACATCGAAAATAGGTGCAGGAGGAGGCTATTCGGCCCTTCGAGCCAGCACCGCCATTCATTGTGATCATGGCTGATCGTCCCCAATCAATAACCCGTGCCTGCCTTCTCCCCATATCCCTTGATTCCACTAGCCCCTAGAGCTCTATCTAACTCTTATAAGTGTTGTTTGACATCTTCCATTCCAGGATACGCTGCCATTTAAAAACTAACTGCAGGTTGGGCAACCAGCTGCAGGTCACCCTCCAAAATTCAGAGTCCCTTAAAGTCTGAGTCGCATGGGACAGTGCAGTGGTGCCGCGGTAGAGCTCCTGCCTCACAGCGCCAGGGACACGGGTTCCATCCTGACCACGGATGCTGTCTGTACGGAGTCTGTACGTTCTCCCTGTGACCACGTGGGTTTCCCCCGGGTGTTCCGCTGTCCTCCCACACTCCAAAGATGTGCAGGTTTGTAGGTTAATTGGCTTCTGTAAACAGTAAATCGTCCCTAGTGTGCTCGGCGTGGACCCGGTGGGCTAAAGAGCCTGTTTCCGCGCTATACCTCTAAGGTCTCAAGTCTAATTTGAGATAACAAAAGGTATTTTTGATATAGACTATGAAACTATCATGCTACCTTAACCCAACTAATTAATTCAGTAAATGTCACCATCCATGTCTGCCTACATAAGACACCAGTCCATGTTGTTGACTCATTTGACCTGGTTGCTAAACACTTTAATTCTCCTTCCCATTCCTACACAGATTTTTCTGTCCTCGGTCTCCTCCATTATCAGAGTGAGGCTCAACGCAAATTGGAGGAACAGCCTCTCATATTTCGCTTGGGCAGCTTACAGCCCAGTGGTATGAATATTGATTTCTCTATCTTCAGGTAGCCCCGGCATTCCCTCTCTCTCTATCCCTCCCCCACCCAAGTCGCACTAGCTTCTCGTTAGTTTTCACCCAACGAACAGCTAACAATGGCTTGTTTCCTATGTCATTGTTACTTTTTTGAATATCTTTCATTCATTGTTCTTTATCTCTCTACATCATTGTCTATATCTCTCGTTTTCCTTATCCCTAACCAGTCTGAAGAAGGGTGTTGACCCGAAACGTCACCCATTCCTTCTCTCCAGAGATGTTGCCCGTCCTGCTGAGTTACTCCAGCATTTTGTGTCTATGTGTGATTGACTCACTATTTCCCGCAGGAAATGGACGAACAAGCCACTCGTATCATCGCCATTGAGTTGAAAGGACAGCAATAGTTCAAGAAGCCCATACCATCATCCACACAAGGTCTGGGGAACAACTGACTTGCCAGTAGCACCTGCAAGCTTCCTGACCAACAGATCCCAATCAGTGAGAATAGGGGGACAAATCATCCTCCACGATAACCCTCAACACGGGGGCTCCACAATGATGCGTTCTCAGCCCCTTCTTTACTCCTTGTAAACCCACGACTGTGCAGCCATGTACAGGTCTAATTCAATTTGCAAATTCACAGACGACACCACTGTTGTGGGCCAGATATCAAATAATGATGAGATGGAGTAGAGGAAGGAGATCGAGAACCTTGTGTCCTGGTGTCGAGACAACAACCTTTCTCTCAATGTCAGCAAGACAATGGAGATAGTGATTGGCTTCAGGATGCAATGTGGTCCACACACCCCAGTCTGCATTGACGGCGCCGAAGTAGAGATGGTTGAAAAATTCAAATTCCTAGGAGTCAATATCACCAACAACTTCTCCTGGACCACCCATATTGAAGCAACGACCAAGAAGGCACACCAACGCCTCTACTTCCTTAGAAGGCTCAGGAAGTTCGGCATGTCCCCATCAACTCTCACCAACTTCTACAGATGCGCCATACACAGCATTTTATCAGGATGCATCACAGCTTGGTTTGGGAACAGCTCCATCCAAGGCCGCAAGAAATTGCAGCCAATTTTGGACTCATGTTCAGACCATCACACAAACCAACCTCCTTTCCATTGACTCCATTTACACCTCACTCTGCCTCAGCAAGGCCAGCAGCATAACCAAGGACAAGTCGCACCCTGGCCACTCCCTCTTCTCCCCTCTCCCATCAGGCAAAAGGTATAGAAGTGTGAAAACGCATACCACCAGATTCAGGGACAGTTTCTTCCCAGCTGTTATCAGGCAACTGAATCATCCTACCACAACCAGAGAGCAGTGCTGAACTACTATCTACATCTTCGATGACCCTTGGACTATCCTTGATCAGACTTTGCTGGCTTTACCTTGCACTAAACGTTATTCCCTTATCGTGTACCTATACACTGTAAATGGCTCGATTGTAATAATGTATTGTCTTTCTGCTGGCTGGTTAGCACGCAACAAAAGCTTTTTACTGTACCTTGGTACACGTGACAATAAACTAAACTAAAGTAAGAAGAATATATTTTTTAATGGAACTATCAAGACTAGAGTCAGTTCCTGGACTAGTGTTTGATCTCTATGGGTGAATGTAGAGGAGAATTGTCCTTAATATCTGGGCATGGTGGTGCAGCGATAGAGTTGCTGCCTTACAGCATCAGAGACCCTGGATTGACCCTGACCACGGGTGCCGTCAGTACGAAGTTTGTACGTTCTCCCCGTGACCTGCGTGGGTTTTCTCCGCGATCTCCCGTTTCCTCTCACGCTTCAAAGACGTACAGGTTTGGAGGTTAATTGGCTTGGTATAATTGTAAATTGTCCCTAGTGTGTGTGTGTGGGATAGTGCTAGTGTGTGGGGATGGCTGGTCGGCGCCGAATCGGTGAGCCGAAGGGCTTGTTACCGCGCTGTATCTCTAAACTAATCTAATCTGCTAGGATTCTGGAGGGGTTTTTTTGGGGGGGGGGGGGGCGGTCAACTGCCTTTGGACGAGGTGGAGTCCGTGATACCTCAACTGTGTTGAAAAGAGTGTTTGGGCCTGGACCTTTACCTGAGCAAAGAAACAAAAGGCTGGATGAAGTCAGTAGGATGGGCAGCACCTATGGAGGCAATGACCAGATGATGTTTCAGGTCGGGACCCTTATTCAGACCGCTGGCGGAGAAGGCTGGGAACGGAAGTTGGCGCTGGGGCAAAGTCTGGCCGGTGATAGGTGAATGCAGGAGACGGGGCTGATAGGTAGATGGGTGAAGTAAGTGGCACAACGATAGTGTTGCTGCTTTACAGCGCCAGAGACCCAGGTTCGATCCTGACTATGGGTGCTCTCTGTACAGAGTTTGTACTTTCTCCCTGTGACCACGTGGGTGTTCTACGGGTGCTCCGGTTTCCTCCCACATGTAGGTTTGTAGGTTAATGGCCTTCTGTAAATTGCCCCTGGTGTGTAGGGTGCCAAACTGGGATAACACAGAAGTGGTGATCTTTCATAGACACAAAATGCTGGAGTAACTCAGCGGGACAGGCAGCATCTCTGAAGGGAAGGAATGGATGACGTGTCGGGTCGAGACCCTTCTTCAGACTGAGAGTCAGGGGAGAGGGAGATACAGAGATAAGGAAGGGCAAGGTGTGAAAATGAGACATCAAAGGGGATGCAGCTCAAGGAAAATGTAGAGTAGATCATTGTTAGCGAGGAGAAGGTGACAACGAAGCATACAGAGATAAAATTTAATCAGGGGGACAGTCAGACTGGTGGGAGAACTAGGAAGGGGGAGGGAAGGAGAGAGAGGGAAAGCAAGGGTTATTTGAAGTTAGAGATGTCAATGTTCATACCACTGGAGTGTAAGCTACCCAAGCGAAATATGAGGTGCTGTTCCTCCAATTTGTGCTGGGCCTCACTCTGACAGTGGGGGAGGCCCAGATGAGAAAGGTCAGATTGGGAATGGGAGGGGGAGTTAAAGTGTTTGGCAACCGGGAGGTCAGGTAGGTTTAGGCGGACTGAGCGGAGGTGTTCAGTGAAATGATCGCCGAGCCTGCGCTTGGTCTCGCTAATATACAGGAGTTGACACCTGGAACAGCAGATACAGTAGATGAGGTTGGAGGAGGTGCAAGTGAACCTCTGTCTCACCTGAAAGGACTGTCGGGGTCCTTGGATGGAGTTGAGGGGGGAGGTATAAAGACAGGTGTTGCATCTCCTGCGGTTGCAGGGGAAAGTACCTGGGGAGAGGGTGGTTTGGGTGGGAAGGGACGAGTTGACCAGGGAGTTGTGGTGGAAAGCAGAAAGGGGTGGAGATGGGAAGAAGTGGCCAGTAGTGGGATACCGCTGGAGGTGGCGTAAATGTTTGAGGATTATATGCTGTATGCGATGGCTGATGGAGGGGAAGGGGAGGGCAAGGGGGACTCTGTCCTTGTTGCGAATGGGGGGAGGGGGAGCAAGAGCGGAGCTGCGGGATAATGAGGAGACCCTAGTGAGAGCCTCATCTATAATGGGAATGGGGAACCACAGGCCCTCGCAGAATGTTCGGAACGAGTCCGTAGAGGTCCGTGGATATATAGTAGCGTCTCGTTATGCCAGCCGAAGGTAGTCGGGGCTATTTTTTTTACTTGTGGACATTTTTCATCAGGCCAAAAAAAGTCCCGACTTACCTGATGCCCCGAGTACCCACGGCTGGCATAACGAGCCGCTACGATATATCCACGGACTCCTACGGACTCGTTACGAACATTCTGCGAGTTTGAAAACTCGGGAGAATTCGTGAATAACTGAGGACAATTCATGAATAACTCGGGAAAGTGGGACAGGCCCTCAAACTAAACTAAACAACGCATTTCAGCAGAATAGCTGTGGAAGTGTTTACTTAAGGAGATACCAATAGAAGTAACATACTGCTATTTGGATTTGAAAATGAAAATCACATTTTGACGTTTGCTGGGAGCCTATAATAACTCCTTTAACTGGGAAATACAGTCAAAACAATTCCATTTAAGTTAAATAAATCAGCAAAAAATTTAACGAATTCATGCAATAAAACCTCAGACTCAATTTCTTTGGGAGATAATTTCTACCACATTTTTGTAGTAAAGTACAGTTTATATTATGCTTGTTTATATTACACTCTGTATGGGGGATTACAGCTCTTAATATCACATGTTCCCAAAATTAGATTAAAAAAAATATATTAAAATGATTGAATTACAGCATGGAAAACACCATGGTTATCATGTTCCTCAATGTTAATGAAATTATTCAAGGTATCTCGATGAAGTCAGCGTTTGCATCTCTCACCGCATAAAGTTTGATAAAGAATCGCTGGCACAAGGCACATTACTGTCCCCTAGTGATCTGGGAGATAGAGAGGCAACCTCATAAAGTTCAGAGTGGTTCGCTACATCAGTAAACACTGCACAAAGATAATCTTACCTGAGGTGAGAGGGTTGCTTTTCTCTCTGCTGTTGGAACTGCTGCTGCTGCTGCTGCTGCTGCTGCTGCAATTTGCGGTGACCTGACTGAATAAAAATTTACAGTCTGGAAAAATAGGCTGCTCGTCTCTTCTGAGAGCGCACTCACTCCCCCTTCTTCCTGCAGCTGCTTCCTAAACAAAACACTGCTATTGTTCTGTTATCTGCACCGCATAACACGCCCTTCACTAAAGAGGCTTATGTGCAAAGGCTGTGTCAGCCATACAGTAACACTCTGCTGCTATGGTTGTCGTTAGTCAGAGTACTGAGTACAGGGGCTGGGAGGTCATGTTACAGCTGTAGCAGACATTGGTTCGGCTGCGTTCATAGAGTATTGCGCTCAGTTTGGGTTACCCTGTTGTTTGGGTTTGCCAACTGTCCCGTATTAGCCGGGACATCCCGTATATTGGGCTAAATTTGTTTGTCCCATATGGGACCGCCCTTGTCCCGTATTTGACTGCTGCAACTCGGGTCGAGGGGGCTGTCGGGTCAGAGCGCCGCATCCGGCCCCGCCTCACTCGTCCCGATGTAGTGCAGCCCATGGAGTGCAGCAGCAGCGCCTCACCCGTGGCCCCGTCGGCCGGCAGCCCGGCCAGCTGTCCGACCTTCGGACCTTCGCTTGCTGCCGACACCACCACCCCTCCTTCTCATGGCCGATCGTCGGTTCATGAGTTGAATGGAGTGCCAGACTTTGCACACAGAATCCTCAGCTGGCCCGCCAGCTGGGCTTTGTGTGCAGTCCAGCACCCGGGCCAACTCATCATTCACCCAGCCACGGCCGAGTCGGTCGACGAATTGCCGTCGTGAATTTGTCCCATATTTTGACCATTTGTCCTGTATTTGGGAGAGAGAAAGTTGGCAATCCTACTGTTGGAAAGGGTGCAGAGAAGATTTACAAGGATACTGTCAGGACTGGAAGATTTGAGCTGTAGTGGGAGGTTGAGCAAGCTAGGACTTTATTCCTTGGAGTGCAGGAGGCTGAGGGGTGATCGTATAGAGGTGTATAAGATCATGAGAGGAATAGATTGGGTAAATGCACAGAGTCTTTTACCCAGAGTAGGGGAATCAAGAACCAGAGGACATTGGTTTAAGGTGAGGGGAAATGTTTTAATACAAAGGTTGGTAGGTATATGGAACGAGCTGCCAGAGTTGAGGCAGATACTATCACAAAATTTAAAAAAATATTTGGACAGGTACATAGACAGGATAGATTCAGAGGCTAAATGCAAGCAGGTGGGGCTGGTGTAGCTCAGACAAAGATAGATACAAAATTCTGGAGTAGCTCAGCGCGTCAGGTAGCATCTCTGGAGAAAATGGATAGGTGACATTTCGGGTCGGACCCTTCTTCAGATCAGGCACATGCCGTCAGGGTCGGTAAGGTAGGCACTGCCTCCCCTGATTAAAATTATAACATGGTAATTGCTAAATATAAATAGTAAAGGCATGGGAGAATTATGCCTATCTAAGACATCGATCTCTTAGGTCGGCATAATAATAATAATAATACTAATAATACTAATACTAATAATACTAATAATAATAATAATAATAATAATAATAATAATAATAATAATAATAATAATAATAATAATAATAATAATAATAATAATAATAATATCTTTTATTGTCATTGCACGTCAGTGCAACGAGATTTAGCATGCAGCTTCAACCGATGAAAAAGAAGAGTAAAATAAATAAATAAGCTGTGTGGCGTGACCATCTGAGGGAGACAGTCCAGGAGGGGTGGGGGGCACTCAGCAGGGCCAGTTCAGAGCCGCTATACCTCTGGGAATAAAGCTGTTTCTGAGTCTGGAGGTTCGGGCGTAGAAGGCCTTGTAACGTCTGCCGGAGGGAAGTAGTTCAAAAGTCCGTTACAGGGGTGGGATGAGTCTTTATGGATGCTGACGGCCTTCCTGAGGCACCGTGTATTGTAGATGCCCTCCAAGGCTGGTAGCTCTGTCCCAATGATCCTCTGCGCTCTGTGGACGACGCGCTGAAGAGCTCTCCTCTCCGCCTCCGTGCAGCTGAGATACCACACAGAGATGCCATACGTTAATATGCTCTCTGTGGTGCAGCGGTAGAACATTGTCAGCAGCTGTTGGGGCAGACCAGTCTTTTTTAATGTCCTCAGGAAGAACAGTCGTTGCTGTGCCTTCTTGACCAGCGCAGCGGTGTAGGTGGACCATGTGAGGTCCTCTGAAATGTGAGTGCCCAGAAACGTAAAGCTGGACACTCTCTCCACACTTTCCCCGTAAATGGAGATTGGGGCTTATTCTCCATTATGGGACCTCCTGAAGTCAATCAATCAACCTACCTTTATTGTCATCTTGCAAGCAACAGTTGTACAGTGCAAAATGAAAAGCAATAATCAGCTCCTTGGTCTTGGAGGTGTTTAGTGACAAGTTGTTACGTGCGCACCAGTCCGCCAGGTTCTGCACCTCCGCTCTGTATTTTGTTTCATCACCGTTGGTGATCAGCCCAGTCGTCTGCAAACTTCACGATGGTGTTGGTGTTGAATGCAGGAACACAGTCATGAGTGAAGAGGGAGTAGAGCATGGGGCTTAGTACACAGCCCTGTGGTGTGCCGGTGCTCAGGGTGATAGTGGAGGACAGGTGTGGGCCCAGTCTCACTGCCTGCAGTCGCTCCGTCAGAAAGTTCAGGATCCAATCGCATATCGGCGAGCTGAGACCTAGCTGGTGGAGTTTGGTGCTGAGCTTGGTGGGGATGACCTTATTGAATGCAGAGCTATAGTCAATGAAGAGCATCCTCACGCACATGCCCTGTCTGTCCAGGTGAGTCAGGACAGTGTGAAGAGCCAGAGAGATGGCATCCTCTGTCTTCTCTGCCAAGCTCTGCCCTGTATGCAAATTGATGAGAGTCCAATGAGGCAGGGATGCTGGATTTGATGTGGGAGAGGACCAGCCTTTCGAAGCACGTCATTGGTATTGGAGTTAGGGCAACCGGGCGGTAGTCCTTCAGGTTGGTGACTTTATACTTTTTCGGCACCGGCACTATGGTGGCTGTTTTCAGGCACTTGGGGACCGTTGCCAGAGATAGAGACAGATTGAAGATTCTCGTGAATACCTCCGCCAGCTGTACAGCACAGTCCTTTAGTACCCTTCTCTGGACTCCATCCGGGCCTGCAGCCTTGCGTGGATTGATCCTACGCAGAGCGCACTGTACCCCCTGAGTGCTCAGTGTTAAGGCCTGTTCCTCCGCCATGGCTGGGGTTATTCCACTCCTGGTGGTGTTGCCAGTTTCGAAGTGGGCAAAGAAGGTGTTTAATTCGTTGGCCAGTGTGATATCACCGTGGGGGCAGGCGGGGCTGCTCTTGTAGTCAGTGATGTCCCTGACACCCTGCCACATGCTTCTGGTGTCCGCGGTATTGAAGTGGTCTTCCACCCTTTGCCTGTGGATGTCTTTGGCCTTTTTTATGCCTTTGTTCAGGTTCGAACTGGCCGCACTGTAGGCAGAAGTGTCCCTGGATTTAAAGGCGTTGTTGCGTGCCCTTAGCAGATCCTGAACCTCCTTGTTCATCCAGGGTTTCCGGTTTGGGAACATCTTTATTTGCTTGTCCACTGTGACAGTCTCCACACAGCAGTTGATGTAGGAGAGCACAGTGGATGTGTACTCCTCCAAGTCTACCTCTGTACCACTGGTAGCCAGTTGTGCAAACAGGTCCCAGTCGGTGCGATCAAAGCAGTCCTGGAGTTGTAGGGTGGCGTCCTCGGGCCATATTTTGACCGTCCTTATTGCAGGTTTGGTCTTGCGGATGAGGGGTCTGTATGCAGGCAGTAGAAACAGTGAGAGGTGATCGGATTGTCCCAGGGATGGGCGGGGGAGAGCTCTGTATGCGTCCTTGATGTTGGTGTACACTTTATCCAGCGTGTTTGAGCCCCTGGTAGGGCACTGCACATGCTGGTGGAATTTGCGGAGTGCGGCTCGTAGGTCGACCTGGTTAAAGCCCCCTGCAACAATGAAGGCACCGTCGGGGTGAGCATCCTGCTGCTTACTGATGGCCGAGTGCAGCTGTGCTAGTGCTAGGTTAGCATTAGCCTGTGGTGGGATGTATAGGGCCATGATGATAACCACAGTAAACTCCTACATTTAAGCAGTAGGTATTCCAGGTCTGGGAAACAGTAGCTCTCTACTGCAGTGTGGTTGGTACACCAGTCATTGTTGATGTAGATGCAGAGCCCACCACCCTTGCTCTTACCGGAGTCCTTTGTTCTATCAGCACGATGCAGTCAGGTGGTCAGGTCCACAGCCCCATCGGGAACCAGCGCGCTGAGCCAGGTCTCTGTGAAGATCAGCACACAGCAGTCTTTCAGGGATCATTGGGTGTTGATCCAGAGCCTTACCTCATCCAGCTTGTTGGTGAGTGACCGGACATTCGCGGGAAAGACGCTTGGGAGCGATGGTCTTTGTGGAGCCCTCCGTAGCCTGTCCTGCACCCCCGCTCGCTTTCCACGCTTCTGCTTTCGCTCCCGGCGCTTGCTCCGTCTCCTACCCTCCGGAGTGGTGATCAGGGGGCTGTTCTGCCCAGCTCCATCGGGATTTTGGTGAGGGTACTGTAGTACTCACATGCCAGTTTCTCGCAGCCACGTCCGATATTGAGCAGTTCCGTGCGGCTCCATGTGCGACCCGTCGGGATTGCGATGGGGGTCCTGGATTTCCTCGTCCTGGAGGTGAGTTTCTTCCTATGGTTACTGGGGTTTCTAGGGATTCTAGGGGTTCTAGGGGTTCTGAGGTTTTTAAATACCTTATTTTCACAGTCGCATTCGGTACCGGGCTGCTCCGAATTAACTCGGACTTGGGAGCGCAAAGCCGCTGCGTCTGAACGCGCCGCCATCTTCACCTACTAGCCACCATCTTCCGTTGAAATTCTCATTGAAATTCCCATTGAAATTCTCCGTGCCTTTCAACCGCAGCACTTGTAACACGTGAAGGTCTGTGCAGCCCACGTGCTGTCAGCGCGCTTCAAGCCATCAATGACAAGCGGGGCTGAAAGGCAGCTGAAATTCTGCCTTTGCAATACTGCGCAGGCGCAGCAGCCCACTGCGCATGTGCAGCGCTAGTTTCTTGGCGGGGTTTTCAAATATGGATTTTCATTATTTTAAACGTATTTTAAGAAACAAAGAGAGAAGAATGGAGTTCGTGTACCGATAATGTGTTAAGTACATTTCTTGGTGCTATATGTATTTAAATAACGTATTTCCCGGGGTGGGGCCCAGAAAGGGAGAGTTCCTTTCACAGCGTATGGGGAGTCTGGCCTGGGGTAAAGATGCAGGGAGGGCAGGAGCATTGTGAAGGAGGGGATTGGGATCATGCCAGTAGCCCACTTGCGACGCTCCTCGCACGGAGCCACCGCATCGAGTCCGGGGAGGGAAGTAGCTCGGGTGGCTGCGAGCGGCCGCCGGGCCGGACAGCGGAACCAGCTGCCACCTCAGCTCCTTCTGCCGGCCCCCGCTCACCTCACCGCATCTCTCCGTCTGAAAACCTCTCTCCTGCCGCTCGCTGGCCCCACTCGTCAGCCGCATCCCACAAATTCTTAAATTCCAACAGCACAATTGAGGTTACTCGGCTGTGGGAATTTAAGGATTTGTGGGAAGCGGCTAACATGAGCGAAGTCGGCGAGCGGCAGGTAAGAGGTGTTCAGACGGAGAGCACTGCCAAAGGTGAGCGTGCCGGCAGAAGGCGCTGAAGTGGCGGCCAGTTCTGCTGTCGAGTCCTGGCGGCCGCTCGCAGCTACCCGAGCTGCTTCCCTCCCCGGCCACAAAGCGGTGGCTCTGTGTCCGGAGCGCCGCGGCAGCGGTGAGTGAGTGAGTTACTGGCATTATCCCCGACCCCCTCCTCTCAATGCTCCTGCCCTCCCCACAACTTTACCCCTGGCTAGACTCCCCACACGCTGTGAAAGGAACTCTCCCCCCAATTGGCCACTTGATCACAACTGATTCAACTTGTCCCGGTGTGCTCCCGTTTTTCCCACCATCTCACCACTTGCCATCATCCTCCAACCCCCACCCATTCAGTAATTCAGAATCAAGGAGACTTGGAAGCCTTGGCCAAATTTAATTGTTACTGTCTTTATTTTTATTTAGTATTTTTACGGAGAGAACAATCTGCGCATGCGCGGTTTAAGTTATTTTTTAAAAAGCCGACTTACTGCCTACCTTGAGTAATTACTCACGGCACGTGCCTGGGGGGGAGGAAAATGAGGGAGGGGGAAGGAGGGCAGTGTATGTAGAAGTTACCTTAGAGAAAACAACGTTCATACTGCTGGCTTTAAGATCTAAAATAAGATATGAGGTGCTGTTCCTCCAAGTTGCGTGTGGCCTCTCACTGGCAATGGAGGAGGCCTAGGACAGAAAGGTCAGTGAGCGAATGGGAAGGGCAGGTAAAATGGTTAGCAACCAGGAGATCCAGTAGGCCTTAGCAGACCGAGCGTAAGTGTTCAGCGAAATGGTTGTCAAGTCTACACTTGATCACGCTGATGTATAGGAGCCTACATTCGGAACAGCAGATGCAGTACGTGAGGTTTGAGAGGCAGCATGGTGGTGGGGCAGCAGTAGAGTTGCTGGCTTACAGCGCTTCCAGAGACCCGGGTTCGATCCTGACTACGGGTGCTGTCTGTACTGAGTTAGTACGTTTTCCCCTGTGACCCGCGTGGGTTTTCTCCAAGATCTTCGTTTTCCTCCCACAAAGTCGTGCAGGTTTGTAGGTTAATTGACTTGGTATAAATGTATATTGTCCCTAGTGTGTGTAGGATAATAATAATAATAATAATAATAATAATAATAATAATGGATGGGATTTATATAGCGCCTTTCTAATACTCAAGGCACTTTACATCGCATTATTCATTCACTCCTCAGTCACACTCGGTGGTGGTAAGCTACTTCTGTAGCCACAGCTGCCCTGGGGCAGACTGACGGAAGCGTGGCTGCCAATCTGCGCCTACGGCCCCTCCGACCACCACCAATCACTCACACACATTCACACACATTCACACAAGGCAAAGGTGGGTGAAGTGTCTTGCCCAAGGACACAACGACAGTATGCACTCCAAGCGGGATTCGAACCGGCTACCTTCCGGTCGCCAGCCGAACACTTAGCCCATTGTGCCATCTGTCGTCCCAAATAGTGTTGGTGTGCGAGGATTACTGGTCGGTGCGGGCCTGATGGGCTGAAGGGCCTGTTTCCACGCTGTATCTCTAAAAGGCAAGAAAATAATAGCTGTCGGGGTCCCTGGATGGATTCGAGGGAGGAGGGAGAAGGGCGGGTGTTGTATCTGGGGTTGCAGGGGAAAGTACCTGGTTTGGGTGGGAAGGGATGAGTAAACCAAGGAGTTGCGGAGGGAGTGGTCTCTGCGTAAGGGCGGAAAGGGGTGGAGATGGGAAGATCTGATTAGTGGTGGCATCATTTTGGAGGTGAGGGAAATGTCGGAGGATGATGTGTTGCATGCGGAGGTTGATGGAGTGAAAGATGAGGACCAGGGGAACTCTGTCCTTGTTGCTTCTGGGGGGGGGGGGGGGGGGGGAGCGAGAGCAGAACTACAGGACACAGAGGAGACACATCTATGACTGAAGGGGGGAACCCACGTTCACTAAAGAATGAAGACATCTCGGATGTCCTTGTGTGTAAAAATGTCTTCTTGGGTGTAGATGCGGTTGGGACAAGAGGATAGCAAAAAGGTCGGGTGGGGAGAAGTGTAGTCCAGATTTCTGTGGTGGTTAGTAGGTTTTGTAGTGGACATCGGTCGATATAAGAATAAGAATAAGGGGTAAGCTATTTAGAACGGAGACGAGGAAACACTTTTTCTCACAGAGAGTTGTGAGTGTGGAATTCTCTGCCTCAGTGGGGCTGTGGAGGCAGGTTCTCTGGATGCTTTCATAGGTAGATAGGGCTAGGGCTTTAAGAGCTAGATAGGGCTCTTAAAGATAGCGGAGTCAGGGGATATGGGGAAAAGGCAGGAACGGGGTATTGATTGGGGATGATCAGCCATGATCACATTGAATGGCGGTGCTGGCTCGAAGGGCCGAATGGCCTACTCCTGCACCTATTATCTATTATCCATTGTCTATTGATATTCAATCTCCCGTGATGGACAGATACATCAAGAGAGAGGAGAGAGGTCTAGGTTGGAGCATGCTGGTCAGCATGAGCAAGTTGGGCCGAAGGGCCTGTTTCCACGCTGTATTGCTCTGTGGCTCCATGAATTGTCATCCTGTTGTATTTTAAGGTCTACAGCAGTGATATTTCCTTGAAGGAAGTCTTATCTGGTTACTGAAGCTTTGAAGGAAGAATCACAGATGTTCTTGAAAATTGGAGCCTCTGCAAAATACATGGAATCTAGAACATAGTACAGAGCAGCAAGGAACAGGGCCTTCCGCCCACGGTGTTTGTGCCGAACATGATGCCTGTCCCACTTAGGCAATTTTTTTGGTGACTGTCATAGTCATAGCAGGTCGCCGAAAAACCGGCGACTGGACCCCCCTACGACAACGTCTACAACAACCTACCACCTGGTCGACGTCAAGCTACAGCAAGCTACCGACAACCGGCAACCCATTAGGACGTCCACTTACATCCACACCTACGACAACCTACGTCCACAACCTACGACAGGTTAAGACAATTCAGTCGCCGATACCTGTCGCCGGTTGACGTAGGTTGACGTAGGTAGTCGCCAATGGAATTCACCGAAGTCAGCACCGGCGACAACCTACGTCATCCTGGCAACAACCTGCGACAGCACCTACGTCAGGAGAAGACAAGCTACGCTCATTGTTTAAGAAGGAACTGCAGACGCTGGACAATCGAAGGTGGACAAAAATGCTAGAGAAACTCAGCGGGTGCGGCAGCATCGATGGAGCGAAGGAATAGGTGACGTTTCGGGTCGAGACCCTTCTTCAGACTGATGTGGTGGTGGGGGGGACGGGAAGAAGAAAGGAAGAGGTGGAGACAGGGGGCCGTGGGAAAGCTAGGAAGGGGAGGGAAAAGAGGGAGAAAGCAGGGACTACCTGAAATTGGAGAAGTCAATGTTCATACTGCTGGGGTGTAAACTGCCCAAGCGAAATATGAGGTGCTGCTCCTCCAATTTGCTATGGGACTCACCTTGGCCAAGGAGGAGGCCCAGGGCAGAAAGGTCGGATTCGGAATGGGAGGGGGAGTTGAAGTGCTGAGCCACCGGGAGATCAGGTTGGTTATTGCGAACTGAGCGGAGGTGTTGGGCAAAGCGATCGCCAAGCTCACGCTTGGCCTCACCGATGTAGAGCAGCTGACACCGAGAGCAGTGGATGCAATAGATGAGGTTGGAGGATGTGCAGGTGAACCTCTGCCTCACCTGGAAAGACTGCTTGGGTTCTTGGATGGAGTCAAGGGGGGAGGTAAAGCGACAAGTGTAGCATTTCCTGCAGTTGCAAGGGAAAGTACCAGGGGAGGGGGAAGGGACGAATTGACCAGGGAGTTACAGAAGGGGCGGTCTCTGCGGAAAGCCGAAAGGGGAGGAGATGGGAAGATGTGGCCAGTGGTGGGGTCACGTTGGAGGTGGCGAAAATGTCGAAGGATTATCTTTTGTATGTGACGGCTGGTAGGGTGGAAGGTGATGACACTCTGCCCTTGTTACGAGTGGGGGGATGGGGAGCGAGGGCAGAGTTACAGGATCATGCGCCTGTACATGATCTACATCCTCTATTTCTTGCACTTTCATGTGCCGATTCAAGTCTCTTAATCGCCAATTTAAATGGTCAACTCCCACACTACATTCTCAGTCTGCAGTGTGATCTGTGGCATCCTGTAACTTCAGGTCCAGCCTCATAATTCTCCATGCGTGTGGAGGTCAAGTTCACCACCGGGTGGCGCCGGCAATGGCTGCCTGGCCAACAGTCTGTCCGTCCCTTCCTTGTTTGTGTTTTAATAGTATGTGTTGAATGTATGTTTTAGTGTTCTTTAGCTTGTTTTATGTGGGGGGTGGGGTGGGGGGGGGGGGCTTTGGCAGAAACTTTTTCTAATCTCTTACCTAACGGTGATGCGATTTTTTGCCGTATCGTATCTCCGTCCGCACTGCGGCCTAACATCGTGGAGTTGGCGGCCTTTGCTGGAGACCGACTTCGGGAGCTCCTGCGGACCGTGGGAGCCTGCGGACTTCAACATCGTGGAGTTTAAGGTCCCTGGTCATAGACCGACTGCGGGAATCCAACCCGCAGGAGCTACGATCACCCCGACGCGGGAGCTTGGATCGCCAGCTGCGGGAGCTACGATCACCCTGACGGAAGAGGAAGAAGATTGGACATTTTTGCCTTCCTTCACAGTGAGGAATGTGGGGAATCCGCTGTGGTGGATGTTTATGTTAACTTTTATGTAGTTGTGTGTCTTTTTTTCGTTTGGCTGTATGGCAATTCGCATATCACTGTACCTTAATTGGTACACGTGACAATAAAGGACCTTTGAACCTTTGATATCGGCATTTTTAGCCTCAGGATCATTTCTGATTGTTTGACTGATCTCTGGGAAATCTTGCAGTTTGATGGTGGCCATCCAAACTCCATACTTAAGGAAAGAAGGCTTCACCTTACTTTCCTTCAGACCAGAAGAGGAAACAAATGGGGCACAGAGATGTGCCTGCATTACATGGTGCAGGAGGGAACTGTGCTACATCTGTAGTCCATGTCTGTTTTTACTCAGATAGGCACGGACACAAAATAAAACAGCTCATAGATGAGGTTAACCGAGGTTATCCACTTTGGTAGCAAAAACAGGAAAGCAGATTACTATCTAAATGGCGTCAAGTTGGGAAAAGGGGAAGTACAACGGGATCTGGGGGTCCTTGTACATCAGTCTATGAAAGTAAGCATGCAGGTACAGCAGGCAGTGAAGAAAGTGAATGGCATGTTGGCCTTTATAACAAGAGGAATCGAATATAGGAGCAAAGAGGTCCTTCTGCAGTTGTACAGAGCCCTAGTGAGACCACACCTGGAGTATTGTGTGCAGTTTTGGCCCCCTAATTTGAGGAAGGACATTCTTGCTATTGAGGGAGTGCAACGTAGGTTTACTAGGTTAATTCACGGGATGGCGGGACTGTCATATGCTGAGAGATTCGAGCAGCTGGGCTTGTATACTCTGGAGTTTAGAAGGATGAGAGGGCATCTCATTGAAACATATAAGATTGTTAAGGGCTTGGACACGCTAGGAGCAGGAAACATGTTCCCGATGTTGGGGGAGTCCAGAACCAGGGTCCACAGTTTAAGAATAAGGAGTAAGCCATTTAGAACGGAGACGAGGAACTTTTTCTCACAGAGAGTGGTGAGTCTGTGGAATTCTCTGCCTCAGAGGGCGGTGGAGGCAGGTTCACTGGATGCTTTCAAGAGAGAGCTAGATAGGGCTCTTAAAAATAGCGGTCAGGTGATACGGGGAGAAGGCAGGAACGGGGTACTGATTGGGGACGATCAGCCATGATCACATTGAATGGCGGTGCTGGCTCGAAGGGCCAAATGGCCTACTCCTGCACCTATTGTCTATTGTCTATTGTCTATCAGTTGTGAGTCTATCCAACAATTTGTTTTATTAAAGGTCTTAACAGTGCTCACCGGGAAAACACTCTGGGAGAACACAAAGTGTTTCTATGAATCACAATACTGACAGCATTTTATATTCTCCTGACACAATGGTTAGTTGTGGTCCTGAAATAAGTCATCATTGATCAATGTCTCTGTATCCTTTCATCTTTGTCTATCCCCAGAGTTATATTTAACCTTAAATTTCCTGTTATTTTGAATTCCTCTCGCCCATATCTAACAAATGGGCAAAAGACCCATTTCGTTTATTTTAGTTTAGAGATGCAGCACGGAAACAGTCCCTTCGGCCCACCGAGTCCGCAAGGACTAGCGATCCCCGCACATTAACACTATCCTACACACATTAGGGACAATCTACATTTATATCAAGCCAATTAATCTGCAAATCTGTGGAGTGTGGAAGGAAACCGAAGATCTCACAGAAAACCCAACGCAGGTCACGGGGAGAACGTGCAAACTCCGTACAGAGAGCACCCATAGTCAGGATGGAACCCGGGTCTCTGGCGCTGTAAGGCAGCAACTCTACCGCTGCGCCACCGTGTCGCCCACCGTTTCCAAGGTATTTTATATCCCTCAGCCTGGTTTACAACCTTCAATGTTATTCTGTAGCTGTGCCTAGAGCTACACACATTAACACATCTAATTACCCTCCTAACACCTTATGTTGGCCATTTACCCACCCCGATTCCCCAGTATGTGAGCTCTAAGGTTAAACAGACCTACTCATCTTACACATGATTTCCAATGCAACACAGGCTTCCTCAACCCCGAGAGCATTGATACACTGAACGCAAGAAAAAAGGGACAGGAAGGATGGAAGGAACTGCAGATGCTGTTTTAAATCGAAGATAGACACAAAATGCTGGAGTGATTCAGCGGGACAGGCAGCATCTCTGGAGAGAAGGATTGGGTGACGTTTCGGGTCCAGATCCAAACAGAACAGAGGTGGCCCTGGCTTTCAGTAAAGGGCCTGTCCCACTTGGTCGTCATTCACGCGCCATTTACGCGACCTGCTAGCGTGTGGGTAGCGCGGGACGGGCGCATGGAGTGGTGTGGAAGAGTGTGGACTTCGTCCTGTACGAAATCTTCGCTCGCCACCGGCCTGTCGCGTAACTGACGGCCAAAGTGGGACAGGCCCATAAGATTGACTCCTCTCCGTGGCATTCCTGCACAGCACTCATAAGATAGGAGCAGAATTAGGCCAATCAGCCCATCAGGTTTACTCCGCCATTCAATCATGGCTGATCTATCTCTCCCTCCTAACCCCATTCTCCTGCATTCTCCACATAAGCTCTGACACCCGCACTAATCAAGAATCTATCTATTTGCCTTAAATATATCCATTGACATGGCATTCACAGCCTTCTGTGGAAAATAATTCCACAGATTCACCACCCTCTGACTAAAGAAATTCCTCCTCATCTCCTTCCTAAAGGAATGTCTTTTAATTCTGAGGCGATGACCTCTGGTCCTAGACTCTCCCACTAGTGGAAGCATCCTCTCCACATCCACTCTATCCAGGCTTTTCACTATTTGGTAAGTTTCAATGAGGTTCCCACTCATCCTTCTAAACTCCAGCGTGTACAGGCCCAACGCCGTCAAACGCTCAAACTGCTGTCAGTCATTAATACCCCTCTCTGGAACGTTCCTGCCAGGATCTCATATCTTCCATGACCACAGTTCTTCACCAAATCTGTCCATAGCCCTTTCATCCCCTGGAGGAATCTCCTCCTACCTGCTACTTCCAGCAATATCCATTCATGCAACAACAACACTCAGTGAGAGCCAGGAGAGCTCAGCTTTTCTTGTGGCACAATGGCAGAGTTGCTGCCTTACAGCGATTGCGGCACCGGAGACCCGGATTCGATCCAGACCACGGGTGCTGTGTGTATGGAGTTTGCACGTTCTCCCCGTGACCTGCGTGGGTTTTGGCACGTTGGCATGTTGGTTAATGGCATGTTGGCCTTCATAACAAGAGAAGTTGAGTATAGGAGCAAAGAGGTCCTTCTGCAGTTGCACAGGGCCCTAGTGAGACCACACCTGGAGTATTTTGTGCAATTTTGGTCCCCAAATTTGCGGAAGGACATTCTTGCTATTGAGGGAGTGCAGCGTAGGTTCACAAGGTTAATTCCCGGGATGGCGGGACTGTCATATGTTGATAGAATGGAGCAGCTGGAGCGTATTTAGAAGGATGAGAGGATATCTTATTGAAACATATAAGATTATTAAGGGATTGGACACGCTAGAGGCAGGAAACATGTTTCCGATGTTCAGGGAATCGAGAACCAGGGGCCACAGTTTAAGAATAAGGGGTAGACCATTTAGAACGGAGATGAGAAAAAAAATTCACACAGACAGTTGTGAATCTGTGAAAATCTCTGCGGCAGAAGGCC
This sequence comes from Amblyraja radiata, assembly GCF_010909765.2. Taxonomy (NCBI): domain Eukaryota; kingdom Metazoa; phylum Chordata; class Chondrichthyes; order Rajiformes; family Rajidae; genus Amblyraja; species Amblyraja radiata. The sequence continues at coordinate 37,716,038 of NC_045957.1, read as the reverse complement.
GTGGAGGCCAATTCTCTGGATGCTTTCAAGATAGTTAGATAGAGCTCTTAAAGATAGCAGAGTCAGGGGATATGGGGATATGGGGAGAAGGCAGGAACGGGGTACAGATTGTGGATGATCAGCCATGATCACATTGAATGGCAGTGCTGCCTCGAGTCTCTTTCTGATAGATTTATCCCAATCAAACAAAATAATTTGACTATTTTAAGATTATAATGGGATTACATCTATATACTTTTAACCTGTTAAGTTCAAAGATTCAAAGAGGGCGGCACGGTGGCGCAGCGATAGAGTTGCTGCTTTACTGCGCTTACAGCGCTTGCAGCGCCGGAGATCCAGGTTCGATCCCGACTACGGGTGCTGTCTGTACGGAGTTTGTACGTTCTCCCCGTGACCTGCGTGGGTTTTCGCCAAGATCTCCGGTTTCCTCCCACACTCCAAAGACGTGCAGTTGAGTAGGTTAAATGGTTTGGTGTAAGTGTAAATTGTCCCTGGTGTGTGGGATAGTGCTAGTGTGCGGGGATCGCTGGTCGGTGCGGACTCGGTGGGCCGAAGGGCCTGTTTCAATGCTGTATCTCTAAACTAAACTAAACTAAACTAAGTCATCTACACTTTGTTCTGGATGCGGCTGCAAGGCAATTGCTAAAGGTATCTGAGCCACTCATTATAAAGGGCTCCACTCCATTCCATAACTCCCTGTACTCTGGTTTTGGCTGAGGCCCTGCATCAATTGCTTCCAGTTCTGGTAAAAAAGGATGTGAACATCCGTGACAGGGGGCAGAAAATATTTTCGAGAATGTTTCCAGTAATGGGCCATTAGATTAGTCTGGAGATGCTGGAACAAATAAGACTTAAAATAAATTCAAGAACAGCACACAGCAATAATGATGGAAATAGAACGAGTTTGGTTTAGTTTTGAGATACAGTGCAGAAACAGGCCCTTCGGCCCACCGAGTCTGTACCGACCAGTTGAGCAAGTTAACCACAGACACCTATCCCTATACCTCCTCCCTCGATTCTGTCCAAGGACCCCGACAGTCCTTTGAGGTGAGACACTTTGCACCTCCTCCAACCTCATCTACTATATCCGCTGTTCAAGCTGTGGGCTCCTGTATATCGACGAGACCAAGCGCAGGCTCGGCGATCGTTTCGCTGAACACCTGCTCTCCGTCTGCCTAGGCCGACGTGATCTCCTGGTTGCTCAACAGTTTAACTCCCCCTCCCATTCCCGCACTGACCTTTCTGCCCTGGGCCTCCTCCATTATCAGAGTGAGGCCCAGCGCAAATTGGAGGAACAGCACCTCATATTTCACTTGGGCCACTTACACCCAAGTCAAGTCAAGTCAAGTTTATTTGTCACATACACATACGAGATGTGCAGTGAAATGAAAGTGGCAATGCTCGCGGACTTTTGTGCAAAAGACAAACAACCAAACAACCAAACAAACTATAAACACAATCATAACACACATATTCTTTTACATAATAAATAATGGAAGGAAAAACGTTCAGTAGAGTTAGTCCCTGGTGAGATAGGCGTTTACAGTCCGAATGGCCTCTGGGAAGAAACTCCTTCTCAACCTCTCCGTTCTCACCGTATGGCAACGGAGGCGTTTGCCTGACCGTAGCAGCTGGAACAGTCCGTTGCAGGGGTGGAAGGGGTCTCTCATGATATTGTTGGCTCTGGAGTTGCACCTCCTGATGTATAGTTCCTGCAGGGGGGCAAGTGAAGTTCCCATAGTGCGTTCGGCCGAACGCACTACTCTCTGCAGAGCCTTCTTGTCCTTGGCAGAGCAATTCTCAAACCAGATGGTAATGTTCCCGGACAAGATGCTTTACACAGCCGCTGAGTAGAAGCACTGGAGGATCCTCTGAGACACTCTGAATTTCCTCAATTGCCTGAGGTGGTAAAGGCGCTGCCTTGCCTTACTCACCAGTGCTGAGGCGTGTGATGCCCATGTCATATCCTCGGAGATGTGGAATCCCAGATATTTAAAACAGCTCACCCTACCCACAGGATCCCCATTTATCCTCAATGGAGTGTACGTCCTCGGATGATGTGCCCTCCTAAAGTCCATGATCAGCTTTAGGTATGAATATTGATTTATCTAACATCAAGTAACCCTTATTTTCCCTCTCTCTCTGTCCCTCTCCCAACCAAACCATTGTACTAGTTTCACTGTAATTCTGCTGAGTTTCATGGTCTATATAACTTGTTTTCACCTCGCCCATAGCTGACGATGTACGGCTTCCTTGATCATCCTTAGTTTTGTGCATATCTTTCATTTCTTTGTTCTGTATCTCTCCATATATTTCTCCTTTCCCTTTCCTCTGAAGAAGGGTCTCAATAGAAAATGGACAATAGACAATAGGTGCAGGAGTAGGCCATTTGGTCCTTCGAGCCAACACCGCCATTCAATGTGATCATGTCTGATCATCCACAATCAGTACCCCGTTCCTGCCGTCCCCCGTATCCCTTGACTCCACTATCTTTAAGAGCTCTATCTAACTCTCTCTTTAAAGCATCCAGAGAATTGGCCTCCAATGCCTTCTGAGGCTGAGAATTCCACAGACTCACAACTCTCTGGGTGAAAAAGTCCTTTCTCATCTCCGTTCTAAATGGTCAACTCCTTATTCTTAAACTGTGGCCCCTGGTTCTGGATTCGGGAACATGTTTCCTGCCTCTAGTGTGTGCAATCCCTTAATAATCTTACATGTTTCAATAAAATACCCTCTCATTCATCTAAATTCCAGTGTGTACAAGCCCTGCCGCTCCATTCTATCAACATATGACAGTTCCGTCATCCCGGGAATTAACCTTGTGAACCTACGCTGCACTCCCTCAATAGCAAGAATGTCCTTCCTCAAATTTGGTGACCAAAACTGCACAAAATACTCCAGGTGTGGTCTCACTAGGGCCCTGTACAACTGCAGAAGGACCTCTTTGCTCCTATACTCAACTCCTCTTGTTATGAAGAGCAAGACCCAAAATGTCACCCATCCCTTCTCTCCCGCCTGTCCCGTTGAGTTACTCCAGCTTTTTGTGTCTATCTTTGGTGTCGACCAGCATCTGCAGTCCCTTCCTACACAGTATTGTGGGCAAATCAGGGGTTGTGTTAGTGTGCGGGGATCGCTGGTCGGTGCGGACTCGTTGGTCCGAAGGGCCTGATTCTGCTCTGTATCTCTAAACTAAACTAAATCAAATGCCTGTGCTTTAATATCTATACAGTACAGGAATAAGCAATAGTTACTATTTGTATAGGTCAGTCTATTCAATAAGCAATAGTTACTATTTGTACAGGTCAGTCTATACAGTCTGGAGGGGGCGCCATCTTGGGGCACGGCTGCCTGGCCAGCAGCTGTCCATCTTTTTCACTCTTTTCCTTAATTTTTAGTGAGTTTTGTGTTTTGTTTTTAGGAGGTTAGACTTTTTTATGTGGGGGGGGGGGGAAGGGGGAAACTACTTTCTAGGTCCCTACCTGGTCGGAGAGGCAGCTTTTCTCCGGGCTGCACCGTCGACCCGTCCTCGCGGCCTACCAGCGGGCTTGGAGCGGCGTTTTCCTGTGGGACCACCCAGCACCTTCGGCTTCGGTGGCGGCACAGCGCTGGAGCGCTACCGCGGAGCGGAGCGGGCGATGCCTTGCCTGGGTCGCCGCGCTGGAGCTCCGGTGAGCTGAGACCGCCGAGAATAACATCGCGGAGCTGCGGGTCTGTGGAGCGGGCAGCTGCGGGCGGCGGCGCTGTCTTTAACATCGAGAGCCTGGGATCTCTCGATGAGATCGCCAGTGGTGGAGCTCCAACCGTCGCGGCCTTGTCAGCTTCGGAAGCCGCGGTCTCCGGTAAGGAACCGGCCGTTCCAGGTGTCCCAGGCCGCTGTGAGGACTCTCCCGACGCCGGAGCAACAGCACCCAGCGAGAACGGTCTGGAACATCGGGCCTCCGCAGAGGCTACTGTGGAGGCCTCAATAGGCCCGATTATGGGTGAGCTGGGGTTGGGGACTGGACTTTGTGCCTTCCCTCATAATGGAAACCATTGTGGGGGGATGTTTTTATGTTAAAGATTCTTATTGTTCCGTTTCCAAGATGGCTGCCGGTAGGGAGAGTGAACGCTGGCGTGATTAGCTGCCGCTGCTCTCTCTTTGAATTGTGTATTGTTGATGTCTTTACTATTCATTGTGATCATGGCTGATCATCCACAAATCAGTAACCCGCTCCTGCCTTCTCCCCATATCCCTTGATTCCGCTAACCCCTAAAGCTCTATCTAACTCTCTTTTAAATTAATTTAGTGTATGTGTAGGACAATGTTAATGTGCGGGGATTACTGGTCGGTGCGGACACGGTGGGCCGATGGGCCTGTTTCCGCGCTGTATCTCCAAATAACACTGAATTTAGGTGAAGACAAATCGTCTCCCTGATTATCCGCAATTCTCTGCACTGGACGGCTGTGATCTCTTGAGGACCAGCCGGAGAAATTGAATTTTTTATGGACCTTGAAACAGAAACCAAAGGAAGATCTCGTGGAAGTTTGTAGAAAATGACATCTGTTGAGCACCTTTCTGGACCCCGCATGTTGAAAATTGCTTTCCAGCCAATGAAATATTGTTGGAAGCGTAATCTCCTGAGCGAGGGTTTGCTCATGGAAAGTTTGAAACTTGATCACAGAGCAATTATTAGTCATGTACTCAGTATCAAGGAAAATTTGACAAGGGGAGAATGAATTCACTGGAAGCATATGCTCGATTGTAAACACAAGTGCATTAGAGAACAATAGCAATGTTGATTCAGGGGAAGCCAGGGAAAGAAGACTCCTGCAATTGCTCCCGTATAAAACAGTTACAAAACCCTAAAGACATATTTTACTTTGAAAGTCGCAGGCATTGTCAAAAGTCGCAGTCAAGGGCGGTCGTGGTGGCGCAGCGGTAGAGATGCTGCCTTCAAATGCTTGCAGCGCCGGAGACCCGGGTTCGATCCCGACAACGGGTGCTGTCTGTACGCAGTTTGTACGTTCTCCCCGTGGCCTGCGTGGGTTTTCACCAAGATCTTCGGTTTCCTCCCACACTCCAAAGACGTACAGGTTTGTAGGTTCATTGGCTTAGTGTAAGTGTAAATTGTCCCTAGTGTGTGTCGGATAGTGTTATGGGCCTGTCCCACTTAGGCGACTCTTTAGGCGACTGCCAGGGATTAGTTTTAATGGAATTCACCCACGACACCTGGCGTCAAACTACAACAGCAAACATTGTCGTCACTGTCGCCGAAAATTTTTCAACATGCTGAAAATGTTCCTGCAGTCACCCAAAAAATCGCCCAAGTTGGACAGGCCCATTAGTGTGCGGGGATCGCTGGGCCGTGCGGGTTCGGTAGGCTGAAGGGCCTGCTTCCGCGCTGTATGTCTAAACTAAACTAAACTAAACAGTAGCAAAAATATAATTGTAACTGTGGCACAACTGACCAGTTGCAACGATCATTTATTTTGTAATACAATAGCCAGTTTGTATGAACCAAATGCCACAGCTAACAAACTCTATCAGTAGTGTTCCTCGAGGAGACCAGTGACTGGAACACCAGGGAATAAATTATCTGGCCTTCTTTGAAATAGTGTAACAGTACTCTGGTTTAGTTTAGTTTAGTTTAGAGATACAATGTGGAAACAGGCCCTTCGGCCCACCGAGTCCGCGCCGGTCAGCGATCTCCGCGTACTAACACTATCCTACACACACTAGGGACAATTTACATTTATACCAAGCCAATTAACCTACAAACCTGTACGTCTTTGGAGTGTGGGAGGAAACCGAAGAACTCTGGGAAAACCCACGCAGGTCACGGGGGAGAACGTACAAACTCCGTACAGATAGCACCCGTAGTCAGGATCGAACCCGGGTCTCTGGCGCTGTAAGACAGCAACTCTACCGCTGCGCCACCGTGCCGCCCAAGTTTAGTTGAAATGTGGCTTAGACGTTAACAGCCGAACAAAAATACTTTTTTGGAACTTATTGTGTACCATTCACTCTCATCAACAGAAGACACACAGGTCCTGTTTTAATAGACAATGCTGGGTGTAAACCACTCCAAACTTGCTTTAACATTTTATGCACATTTGCAAACAGTTTATGGACTCCATATGGGGGTTAATATCTTAAACTGGACCAAAAGAGGAAAAAAAACATTGTCTGGGATGTATGGCATAATAGAAGGTTCTGTTTTTCGTGAAGTTATTTAAACTATGAACTAAGATAAACAAAGATAAGGTAACTTTGCAGATAATGTACAGAGATGACTGTGATCGATCCCCAAAGTCAGTCGTGAATCAGGCTGCCTGAAGATCACAGTAGATCATGATTCCATGAAGGGCTGAATGGTCGACAGTTTAGATCAGTTTAGAAGTACAGCGCGGAAACAGGCCCTTCAGCCCACCGAGTCCGCACCAGCCAGCGATCCCCGAATAACTAACACTGTCCTACACACACGAGGGACAATTTTTACATTTACCAAGCCAGTTAACCTACAAACCTGCACGTCTTTGGAGGGTGGGAGGAAACTGAAGATCTCAGGGAAATCCCACGCAGGTCACGGGGAGAACATGCAAACTGCGTACAGATAGCACCCGTAGTCAGGTTCGAACCCGGGTCCCTGGCACTGTGAGGCAGCAACTCTACTGCTGCTGCTGCCCTTCTGGCCCGTAAATGTCTCGGATACTATCGTTCAATAACTGTGACCTAAGGAATAGGTTTAACCATTTAACGCGGCACCCTGGTGCAACAGTAGAGTTGCTGCCTTACGGAGCCAGAGACCCTGATTCGATCCTGACCACGGGTGCTGTCTGTATGGAGTTTGCATGTTCTCCCTATCTCCAGGTGCTCCGGTTTACTCCCACATTCCAGGTTTGTAGGTTAATTAGCGTCAGTAAATTGTCACTAGTGTGCAGGATAGAACAAGTGTAGGGGGAGTCATTGGGTGGTACAGACTCGTGGGCCGAAGGGCCTGTTTCCAAGCTGTATCTCTAAAACTATAATTTATATTCAATTCACCAAGACACGGTCGTACAATTGATGCAGTGAGAGGGTGGCCCACGCCCATGTCATAGCACAGTAGGTATAATAAATATAGATAGCATATTAAATATAAATACTGAAAATAAATCAGCTCAATAACCACCTAACACGCTTACAACCGTGACCCGCAATATCAATTCTTAATTCCTGTCTCTGAGTAGGTTGGAGGCTTAGGACATATTTTACAATTTTAAGATAATCTTGTAAAATATTTAAGTTGTTGCTTCAACATTTTTCCTATGTGGGGCTTGTTTTTCAAGCACACCACCTGATACATTTACTGATCTCCCTCTCCCTTCCCCTCTCCCCTTCTCCCCATCTCTTTCCCCATCTTTCTCTTCCTCCCCCTCTCCAACCTCTCTCCCCATCTCTCTCTCCCTCACTCTCTCTCCTCTTCCTCCCGCCCTCCCTCTCCACCTCTCCGTCCCTCCACCTCCCCCTCTCCCTCTCCCTCTCTATTTTTTTTCCTTTCCAAGGACTTTATTCAGCAAAATGCATAATACAGCGTGCCAAAAGTACATTCAGCGGTGACAATACATCAAGCAGTCATTATAGTACAATGGTGCAGCCATTATTTACAATGCTCTCGACCCCACGCGGTGACCAGCGTTCACGGAAAGCCTCCAGAGTCCCCGTGGACACCGCGTGTTCCCTCTCCAGGGACACTCGAGCATGGACGTAGGCCCGGAAGAGGGGCAGGCTGCCGACTCTGGTGTGACCATCGACCGCCCGCTGCCTAGAACCGCCAATGGCCATCTTGGCCACCAGGAGCCCACCCCCGCCCCCCCCCCCCTCCCTCCCCCTCCCAAAATAGTGCTTGGCCTTTTGCTGGCCCAAAGCCACCACCAAATGCTTGACCAATATACTGAGCTGGTCTTTGATGATTACACAGTGTTCAGCTTCACCCACAATGTCACAGATAATCAAGCAACCCACGCCTGCAGCAATACGATCTGGATAACATCCAGTCTTGCACTGATAAGCAGGGGGGGGAGAGGAGAGAGGAGAGAGAGAGAGAGAGAGAGGGAGAGAGAGAGGGAGAGGGAGAGGGAGAGGGAGAGGGAGAGGGAGAGGGAGAGGGAGAGGGAGAGGGAGAGGGAGAGGGAGAGGGAGAGGGAGAGGGAGAGGGAGAGGGAGAGGGAGAGGGAGAGGGAGAAACGGAGCATGTATCCATCACCGAGTCATTCAGTGACATTACCAACACAGATGTTGAGATTAATGACAATCAGACACTAAACTGATTCAGTCAAATGATGATCCTTTTAAAATAAACTAGACTAAGTGGAACCCGTTGGCTCCCAGTCACACAGGAGGCCTGGTCCCACAACGCAACCCGTTCCCCCAACGCAATATTCCACCACTCACCCATAGCCCGTAACTGCGCAGACGCGGCTCATTTCCCCTCATCCCCGAGCACTCCCTCCCCCTCCTCTTCATGTGTGGGAGGGGAGGAGGGGTGTGTGTGGCTGGGGAGGTATAGGAGGGGGGAACAAGGGTGGTGTGGGGGGTGTACGGGGGCGGGGGTATGTGTGTGGGCGGGGGGGGGGGTGTGTGTATGGGGGGGTTGTGGGGTGCGGGCGGAGGGGCAGTGGCGACAATTTGAGCTGTCGTAAACGTAGGTTGTCGCCGGTGCTGACCGGTGAATTCCATTGGCCTAGTCACTGGCAGTCGCCTCGAGAATGGCCTAAGTGGGATAGGGCCCGGCAGCAACTCTACCGCTGGGCCAGCCTGCCGCTCCGATTCTGTGCTGTACAAAATAATTATACGTTTTCTGGAAATAAAATCATTTCTTCTGGAACCAGGAGAAAAATGGAAAGATTGCGCAGGCTATAAACACAAAGTAAAAAAACAGGATGCTCAACTACTGAGCATTTGAAAAGACCTTTGCGATCGCTGGCATTCAAAGACTTTGCGCTTTCCGTGTTTTGTAGCAAAAGACAGATCAGAGCAATTTTATCCCTGGAACTGAACTGTCCCAGTCCGAGTGTGTAGTCAAATAATGACCTCAGACTGGATTACCCAACACCATGTGTTGTGGATGTCACTTGTGACATTTCTGGGACTGTTGGTAGCAAGTCCAGTCTCTCCTTTCATGCCTTGTAAATCAAAAGGGCCACGACATGATACATTAACATCTCTCTATCTCTCTCTATCTCTCTGGGTCTGGTGTGTATTTGCAGCGGTTTCTGGTTTCACAGTTGAAGTATTCCTTTGGCTTAATCCAGGGGTTAAAGGCATGTGAAACACAGCATATTATGGTGCTTAGTGTGGAATGGAGATGGGGTCTCCTCTAATACATTCTGCATATGTTAATACTTCCTTGCTTCTCAAGTTCAAGATGAGTGAGTGCTATCATTGATATATTAGCAATGCTTAAGGGGTGTCCAAAGAGGGCATTGGTTTAAGGTGAAAGGGAGGAGGTTTAAAGGGGATCTGTGATAGTTTCATTTAGGGCAGATGTTATCTGGAATGAGCTGCCAGAGGAGGTGGTGGAGGCAGGAGCAGTAACAACATGTAAGTGGCATCACAACAGGTATTTGAATTGGGCAAGGAATAAAGGGCTACAAAATTAATTCTGACAAGTGGGGTTAGTATAGATAGATATGATAGCCAGCTTAGCAGGTGGTGCAGCGGTAGAGTTGCTGCCTTACAGCGCTTGCAGCGCCGGAGACCCGGGCTGGATCCCGACCATGGGTGCTGTTTGCACGGAGTTTGTACGTTCTCCCCGTGACCTGCGTGGGTTTTTTCCGAGCTTTGGTTTCCTCCCACACCCCAAAAACGTACAGGATTGCAGGTTGATTGGCTTGGTATGCGTGTAAATTGCCCCCAGTGTGTGTAGGATAGTGTTAATGTGCAGGGATCGCTGGTCGGCACGGAGTCAGTGGGCCAAAGGGCTTGTTTCCGCGCTGTACCCCTAAACTAAACTAGGTGCGATGGGCCGAAGGGACTATTTCCAAAATTTACTCTATGGCTCTGAACGAACCTTTTCATCATAGGTTGTATTGCTGGAGAGGATAGTGTATGTGAACATAGGTTTGTGAAATATGATTAATTTTAGGTATCGTTGAAATTGTATTCCCTCCTCCTCCCCCCCCCTCACCCCAAATGGTGCTGAGGTCAACTGCCTAAGGAATTCAGACATGCCTTTCCTGTTCTGAGTGGCTGAGAGTGTCACAGGATAGCACAGAGAATGAGGGAGCCATTGGAGGAGCCAGCAGAGTAATTGAAAAAGATTCAATGAATCGAGAAAAAGGGAGACACGAAGGAAAAGTAACGTGTAGGAAGGAACTGCAGATGCTGGTTTAAAGTGAAGATAGACACAAAATGCTGGAGTAACTCAGCAGGTCAGGCAGCATCTCCGGAGAAAAGGGAAAGGTGACGTTTCAGGGGTCAATAGATAACAGATAATAGGTGCAGGAGTAGGCCATTCGGCCCTTCGAGCCAGCACCGCCATTCAATGTGATCATGGCTGATCATCCACCATCAGTACCCCGTTCCTGCCTTCTCCCCACATCCCCTGACTCCGCTATCTTTAAGAGCCCTGTAAACAGGAGACAAACACACTATGTGATCCAAAGCCATCTTTAATCAGCACAGAGACTTTAACAGTATAAAGGATGGTTACTTGTCAGAGCATCCTGACTGCTGCTCGAACAGAGCAGTGCCGGAAGCAAGTGTTAGTATAAACGTTACAGTACGGGGTTAGTGATGCTAACTTATATATGATTATATGGTTATATACATGCATAACCAATCTACAAGCCCTATCTAGCTCTCTCTTGAAAGTATCCAGAGAACCGTCCTCCACCGCCCTCTGAGGCAGAGAATTCCACAGACTCTCTGGGTGAAAAAGTGATTCCTCATCTCCGTTCTACATGGCTTACCCCTTATTCTTAAACTGTGGCCCCTGGTTCTGGACTCCCCCAACATCGGGACCATGTTTCCTGCCTCCAGCGTGTCCGAACCCTTAATAATCTTATATGCTTCGATAAAATACCCTCTCATCCTTCTAAATTCCAGAATATGCAAGCCCAGCCACTCTCCCAGCATATGACAGTCCCGCCATCGCGGGAATTAACCTTATGAACCTACGTTGCATTCCCTCAATAGCAAAAATGTCCTTCCTCAAATTTGGAAGACCAAAACTGCACACAATACACCAGGTGTGGTCTCACTAGGGCCCTGTACAACTGCAGAAGGACCTCTGTGCTCCTATACTCGACTCCTCTTGATATAAAGGCCAACATGCCATTCGCTTTCTTCATTGCCTGCTGTACCTGCATGCTTACTTTCATTGACTGATGTAAAAGGACCCCCAGATCCCGTTGTACTTCCCTTTTTCCCAACCTGATGCCACTTAGATAATAATCTGCCTTCCTGTTTTTGCTACCAAAGTGGATAACCTCACATTGATCCACATTAAACTGCATCTGCCGTGCATCTGCCCACTCACCCAACCTGTCCAAGCCACTCTGCATTCTCATAGCATCCTCCTCACAGTTTACACTGCCACCCAGGTTTGTCTCATCTTCAAATTTGCTAATTAGTCGAGACCCTTCTTCAGTAATCATGGATGTTAAAATACCATCTTCAACCAAGGTCCATCTTATTCTCCGACAACTAGTTCAGTGGAAGCAGTAACTGAAGACTCAGTTTAGTTTATTGTCACGTGTAGAGGTACAGTTACAAACGTTTGTTGCTTTCTAACCATTCATCAGAAAGACAATACATGATTACAATCGATCCATTTACAGTGTACAATAGACAATAGACAATAGACAATAGGTGTAGTAGGCCATTCGGCCCTTCGAGCCAGCACCGAAATTCAATGTGATCATGGCTGATCATCCACAATCAGTTCCTACCTTCTCCCCATATCCCCTGACTCCGCTATTTTAAGAGCCCTATCTAGCTCTCTCTTGAAAGCATCCAAAGAACCTGCCTCCACAACCCTCTGAGGCAGAGAATTCCTGATACATGATAAGAGAATAATGTTTAGTGCAAGGTAAAGCCAGCAAAGTCCGATCAAAGATAGTCCAAGGGTCGCCAGTGAGGTAGATAGTAGTTCAGGACTGCTCTCTGGTTGTGGTAGGATGATTCAGTTGCCTGATAACAGCTGGGAAGAAACTGTCCCTGAATCTGGAGGTGTGCGTTTTCACACTTCTATACCTTTAGCCCGATGGGAGAGGGGAGAAGAGGGAGTGGCCAGGGTGCGACTAGTCCTTGATTATCCTGCTGGCCTTGCCGAGGCAGCGTGAGGTGTAAATGCGGTCAGTGGAAGGGAGGTTGGTTTGAGTGACAGTCTGGGCTGCGTCTACAACTGTTCTGCAGTTTCTTACATTAACACATGCAGGTCACAGACACACCGACAGTAAGCATTTCCTTACCATGGAGCCTCATGGCTGCAATTAGCAGCAGCGCTTGTCACACGTACTGAAGCATCGATCATCGTTGCATTAACAAATCATGAAAGCTGTGGCACAACATAGCCTGATGTGACGATTATTTAGAGTGGAAGCAGAGCTGGGCACAAAACCTGTTTACCGCTTCTGCCTCCTTACAAGACCAGCCCACCCAGTCGAGCTGTCAAATATCCCAGGCATCTGAGAGCTTCACTGCTATTTAAACCCTCGTGATGATGTACCTACATAGTCGTTAAGCATACGTGAGCGAAATTAGGAGAAGCGCAAAAACGCTGCAGCAAAAAGCTTACCCCACGAGAAATTAGGAGCGGTGGTTGTCTCCTTCCACGGCCAGGGGGCCAGCAGCAGTTGGAGAACGTCTCCCCATCACTATCTGTTGCGCTTCGTACAAATCCCGAGGCTGCGTCGGACAGAAATCGATACTCTCGAGCCGAGGATTGACTGAACGCTCCAGCCTTTCAGCCAGGGAAGGATTCGCCAGTCAGGTCCAAGTGCTGGGGAAGGTGACTCAAGGGCGAGTTAGAGTCGTCGCATTAAGGAGCTTCTTTGGAGCCTGCTGGAAAGTACAGTAACAGAAAAAACCTCAATGTAAGCAGTCCCTTAACTCACGATTACACTTTGAGAGTGCAGTCCCCTTCATCCAATGATGTCCAAGCCAACATTCTAAGTAATGGTGGAAAATTCCAGAGCTCTAAGATAACATACCCCTGTGTTCTCAAGTAAATCAAAGGCATGTGTGGAATTTAAGGCCAGATTCAGCGCAAGGAAGGATACCCATCGACAGTGTAACATATGTGCAGCTTAACGGCATAGCCTGCAGAGTTGGCTTTCAGACCAATATGACACAGAGCATGGTGCTGGATACAGTTATTCTTGATGTGATGCCATGCCATGGACAGCACTTGCCTATTATTATTACTAACCTCAGTGATAAGTAGTATCATAGTTATTCCCTCATCGTGTACCTGTATCTATACATTCGATTGTAATCATGTATTGTCTTTCCGCAGACTGGTTAGCACGCAACAACAGCTTTCCACTGTACACTGACAGTCACATGACAATAAACTAAACTAAACTAAACAAGTCCACTTATTCAGAATTAACACAAACATTGGCTCGGACAGATTCTGAATTAGTATATTTCTGACTTTTTTCTCAACATTTAGCGAAAAAAGCTCCAGTCTCTAGTTAATGTTTTTATAATCTGTGTTGGCATCTCAGTTACAGTCTGTCTGAAGTCCGCCTCCAACAAAGCATCATTTGATTTTCCTCTTTGCAGAAACGGATAGCTTGCTGTTTTTGTACTGAATGCATCCAGAACAGTTTGAACTTATTAGCACTCCAGACACGCTGCACATGGTGAATTATTGCAGGCGGGACCCGCACCTGCAGCTGTTTTTTTTTTTGCAAGATGTGCCGACTACGTTTTAAAGACCTGGCACTAAAATAACACCGCGATTTAAAAAAAAAATAAAATAAAATAACGGGCCTGAAAGGCCAAAAAATCTCGAAACAATCCTTGCTCGACAATCAGAGGGGTTCAATTTGGCATTGGAAACTGGAGCTTATTCGATTCAGGCTCGGAGATAGGGTGTTAGACTTTAGTCCCTAGAGGAGAAAATGCTCGTCACTGCAATTATCCACAGCATGGCTTTGAGACACCAGCTACAAAACGCAGGAAGTAAACACAAAGGGAAGAGGCAATGAGTTCAAAGACAACTTTCCAGATGTTTTTCTTTCAAAAGGAAGCAACATAACAACAGAAAGCAATCTGAAGCAGATGTGGAAGCTGTTTAATTTTTCATTTCACAACATTCACTAGCATGCAGAATGCAGCCATTAAGTGTGGTTCCCACAAGTCTCGGCTGGTAACTGCCCAGCCCACACATCCACCCCAATAATACTGCTTCAATTATTGAACTGCAGATGCTGGTTAAAACCAAAGATAGACACAAAAAGCTGGAGTAACTCAGTGGGACAGGCAGCATCTTTGGAGAGACGGAATGGGTGACGCTTCCGTTTGAAGGGTCGAGACCCGAAACGCCACCCATTCCTTCTCTCCAGAGATTCTGCCTGTCCCGCTGAGTTACTCCAGCTTTTTGTGTCTATCTTCTGCTTCAATTGTTGTTTCCTGATTGTGGTTAGGAGACAAGGAAAGGAGAAATCTGTTCGGACTCTCACTCTCAGTTACTGTGGCTCTAGGTTTGACAATGAGTATTATAGACACAAAATACTGGAGTAACTCAGCGGGACAGGCAGCATCTCTGGAGAGAAGGAACAGGTGACGTTTTGGGAAAAGACCCTTCTTCAGACCCTTCTTCAGACAGCGTCAGGAAGAAGAAGGGTCTCGACCAAAAACGCCATCCATTCCTTCTCTCCAGAGATGCAGCCTGTCCCGCTGAGTTACTCCAGCATTTTCTGTCTATCTTCTGTCTAAACCACCATCTGCAGTTCTTTCCTACACATTGGACAGACAAATGGAACAAGCTTCGATGAAGCATTTTCGTCATCATGGTGGATTGGCCGGAGAGGGGGGTCTGAAGAAGGGTCTCGACCTGAAACATTTACCAATTCCTTTTCTCCAGAAATGCCGTCAGTCCCGCTGAGTTACTCCAGCATTCTATGTCTATAATTGACCCAAAGGGCCTGTTTCCAAGTGTAGGAAGGAACTGCAGGTGCTGGTTTACACCGAAGATAGACACAAAATTCTGGAGTAACTCAGCGGGTCAGGCAGCATCTCTGGAGAGAAGGAATGCAGTTTGCATGCTCCATGAATCTTTGCTCTGTGACTGTGAATCTCTCTCCTGTTTTCCTTGCACCTACTCCAGGATTCTGAATGACTCGAAGACAGACACAAACAACTGGAGTAACTCAGCGGGACAGGCAACATCTCTGGAGAGAAGGAATGGGTGAAGAAGGGTCTTGACCCGAAAGGTCACCCATTCCTTCT